>NW_003852469.1:7006650-7097584 GCF_000181295.1 Otolemur garnettii | reverse complement strand
CCGGCTATTTTTTGGTTGCAGCCGTCATTGTTGTTTGGCGGGTCCGGGCTGGGGATTCGAACCCGCCACCTTAGGTGTACGTGGCTGGCGCCCTAGCCCGTTGAGCTATAGGCGCTGAGCCTCAGTGAACCTTTAGTGCTGTTTTAGTCATGTTTGGGAGGGAACAAAATGAGATGTGTGGTCAGTCTGCCATTTTAACCCAAAATCCCTTTAGAAGCTTTTTAAGAGTTAGGTTTATCTAAATGTTAAGACATTTTTATGAAGCTCCTACTGTATGCCAGAAACCCTCTTGTCCTTTTCAAATCCAGTGTGTGCATCAGTGTTCGTTAATGTCACAATACATATGGTTAATATAAATGGCAATTTCAGCAAACTTGAGATAATTGTACAAAAATTTGTGACAATAGTACAGACATTAGTATGTAAGTTGTATAGATTAATAAATACCTCTATTTGAACAAATGCCTTTAAACAGTGGCAGTACATACAGTTATGTTTCTATGGGGAAAATATCTTCTGAACCACCTACTGATGCCAGAAATGCAAGTGATTTTCATAATTTCTTATAGTTATGTTCCATAAAGTCACCAAAAACCCTGAAGTAGTAAATACTAACCCTTTGCTCCTCGGGGAAATACAGGGTAGGTACCTGCCCTCTGGTCACATATTCATCAACCAATAAACACATAAGTTTGTTTTGTATTTCTGTTTAAAGACACTTTATTTATATTTGTCATTGTTGTCATATTTATATATGTCATTGTTTTATTAGCATTAAACACATGGCCAAAATTTTGCATTATAACTTTTGCCTGAATGATGCTTATCTAGCACAATTTCTCCATAAGGCACATCACAGCCTTCTTGTAATTAGGAACACTGTGCTTTTTTAAGCAATGGAATCACCTACAAAAAGGACAAAACTGCAAAAAACATGGAATTAGATAAAATGCAAAAAGAAATTTATACTTGTTCACAGTGTGAGAACTGAAAGAAGTTAGAGTATCATAGTGTTCAATCTCAGTTGAGAATGTGTGAGTGAAGTGACTAAAATTCTTCAACTTTGTGCATGTCCATGAGAAACTGTGAAAGCACCATGAGCAAATGCTGATTTGGGGTGTTAACAGGTATATTTTAGCAAGTAGGTGAATTCACAAAAAAAAGAATATACAAATAATGAGGATCAAGTATATTCTGTCCCCAGTGTCCTGGCCCTCCAGGGAAAGGGCATTTATAATCCCTTTAGAAGAAACAATGGAGACTTTTTATGCATATATAAATGCTGCTTTTCTCCAGAAGTTTTTAGTAAACAGTGTAATCTATAATGATGTATATTTAGCCAGTAATAAACTCAGTCATTAGCAGTTTACATACATTATCTTAATGACTTTTACAACCTTGGGAAGATGTTATTTCTACCAAAGAGACTTGAGTAACTTATTCATATTCCCACAGTAGATGAGGGAGTTGGGATTTGTCATTACCCTATTGAATCTTAACTCCAAAAGACCCCTTGTTCCTTCTGCTAAGTCACTGAAATTGTGGGTAGAGATCCTCTGCTACAGTGACAGGGATGTGAGTATTAAGTTTAAAAAAAAAAAAAAGTTGTCCTGACTCTTGTTTTCATGAGCTTTTTCATTTTAATATTTGTTTACTTTTCATTCTGATTTATAGAATTATAATAGGAAGAATAGTTTTATCATAATCAAAGAATTTTGGAGCTGTCTTTTAAACATGGTATAATAAAGCCCATTTCATTTACTTTACACATGAGAAGACTAATGCTCCTGGAAATTAACTTGCCCAAACTCACACAGTTGCTAAGACCAGTATCCATATTGCTTACTCTGACTCTCTTTCTTTTCTCTACCTAAGTTTCATGTAGCCCCTGTACTCAAAAGATTGTTTTGCCAAATTTGGGGAAGAGTTAGTATCCATTAAGCCAGGATATGTTGCAGGTTATGCTCAGTAGCTTTTAAGTTTGACATTCTGGAGTGAACCACTGACAGAAGACAAAGTTGCCAGAGAGCTAGCAGAGGGAGAAAACTGTCTGCAGTCATCTGGTCTTGGTGGGAAGCTGGAGAAAGCCTGCCAGGGGAAGCACTCCCTCAGCGTCATCTGACCGGTGACACTTCAAAATGCAGGTCCAGTGTTTTCAGAGGCTCTAATTTTCGTAGGAAGCTAGAAAACCAGATGTTACTATGAAATATTGGCAACTGTCAAAACTTCAAAACCACACTGCAAGACAGAAACCAAAAAATGTCTGGACCAGTTTCACACTGCCAGATTGAAACCTCTGCTTCAGAGGATTCATCTTACGCTACAGATTTCATTCCTCTGCGCCATTAGGGACAATGACAAGGAACCAAACCAGTTTCTAGTGACAGGTTACATGAATGTTGCTGGGTGAAACTTCAGTAGTCAGTAAACCATCAAGTGGCTAGGCATAGTCAATCTAGTTGTTTACTTTATGAAGTAATTTGTTGACATTTGTTTAGGCCACATATTAGTGTTTATGACCAGTTAGAATTGATTAGTATTTTGAGGTGAAATGTAAACTTTTGCAGTCTCATATGTTAGCCGTCTTGTCACCCTTATCTAATGCACACAGGGCTCTGACATAGCATTATCGCTTGCTAAAAATATGCATTTTATCTTGTTTTACAGCTGTACACATTACACAGCATCTGTATCCAAAAAGCATTACTCAAGTTCCTCTTAATACTTTTAGAAATAAATAGACTGTCCTGAAATACATCCAAAGTCTTAACCTTAGTTCTTTCCTGAGAAACTAATGGGAGTCATGGTTCTAAAAGCATGAACTGATTGATATAAAACTGAATCATCCTAAATCTGAAACGCAGTTGTGGGTTATTGATGAACTTCTTTTATATTAGTATTAGAAAATAATAAATATGTGGAGAATTTTGGGAGAACTGTGGCATTCATCCATCCATACAGAAAAATTCATAAATAATAAAAATACACAAACTCAGTGAATTTTCACAAGGTAGGCATGCCTGGGTAACTAGCACACAGATTAAGAAATAAAACATTTACCTATAAAACTAATGATGGATGCTTGGTTTTTCATTTGGGAACTATTACATTTAGTGCTGCCATGAATATTCTTGCACACGTTTGGGGGAGATTCTTTTGTTGGTTGGTTTTTATGAACTTAATACAAATCTTTATTAGTTATATACCTATGAGTAGAATAGCAGCTGGGACATGGGGCATCCATATGTTCACCTTTAATAGATACTAGCAGTTTTCCAATGTATTTGAATCAATTCTGACTTCACTAGCAGCGTATGAGTTCCAGCTGTTGCACTTCTTAACCAGCACTTGATCATGGCTTTTTCATTTAAGTCATTTTAACATGGTTTAAATTTATATTTCCTGGTGATTATTGAGATTGCATACCTTTTAATTTGCTTATTGGTCATTTGGATATTTTTCTTGCAAGGTACATCAGGTATTTTGCTCTTGAGTTTGTAAATTTTTTTCTTAAACTTTATTTTAAAAATATAGTTCGGGCTCGGCTGGTAGTGGCTCATGCTGGTAATCCTAGCACTGTGGGAGACCGAGGCAGGTGGATTGCCCTGAGCTCACAGGTTGAGACCAGCCTGAGCAAGAGCAAGACCCTGTTGCTAAAAAAATACCTTTGCGTTGTGGTGTGCCTGTAGTCCCAGCTACTTGGGAGGCTGAGGCAAGTGAATCACTTAAGCCCAAGAGTTGGATGTTGCCCAAGAGTTACAATACCACGGCATCTACCAAGGGTGACAAAGTGAGACTCTCTGTCTCAAAAAAAAAAGTTTGCATTTATGAATATTCTTGTTCAGAGCACTAACTTCCTCCATGGACTCCACCACAGTAGATGGTGCTGAGAGATCTGCTTGTATATGTAGGCCCAAAATGACTGGCCCACTCAGCCTTCCAAATCAACTTCATAAACATGGGGAAACCTTGAGTGTTCTTTTCAGGCCATTTAAACTACCAGTATTGTTAAGAAAGAACGAAACAGAAGTGGTAATAAACACAAACATCTTTTTTTAAAAAATTAGTCTTTGCAATAGATTTTGGGGGTTTATGGATTTATTTTACAAGTTTTGATTGGTAACAGAATCAGCTGTTAGTACAATGCTACTTATTAGAATTCTGTGTTAACTTAGGAAATGAAGGTAGCTTAAATTGCCCTTTTAAAACATTGTATGGTTGTGAATTTTTCCCTGCTTATAGAGTAATATATGGTTGTGTTCAAAAACTCAAAAGATACAAAAGTGTGTAACATAGAAATTGAAAACTCAGTATTTTATCTCCTATGGATAATCATTTGGTTTGCATTAATCTTGATTTTCTTTTATAAATTTATTAACATATATCACAAATTATAATGTATTCTTCATTCTGTTTTACCACTTGCTTTTATAACTTAACAAAAATTGTTATTACTGGATTTTTAAGAGTTATTATTATCTTATATATAATAATGGAATGCTCATTATTGACAATAAAAAATGTCTCATGGAATAAACTTTTAAAAACCTAATTGGACGAGATGGCGCCTGTGGCTCAAAGGAGTAGGGCACTGGCCCCATATACTGGAGGTGGTGGGTTCAAACCGGGCCTGGGCAAAAAACTGCAAAAAAAAAAAAAAAAGAAAAACTGAGTAATTGGTATGTCAATTTTATTAACCTTCTAGGTCCTTAAAATGGTTCACTTTTTGGTAAGTTTCAGTGTGCATCTTTTAATTTACTTAGCATGACAGATCCTTGGCTCAGCACCTATAGCTCAAGTGGCTAAGGTGCCAGCCACATATACCAGAGCTGGCAGGTTCAAATCCAGCCCCAGGCCTGCCAAACAACAATGACAACTACAGCCACCAAAAAAAAAAAAAAAAAAAATAGCCGGGTAGCCAGGCATTGCACCTGTACTCCCAGCTACTTGGAAGGCTGAGACAAGAGAATTGCTTAAGCCCAGGAGTTGGAGGTTGCTGTGAGCTGTGATGCCACGGCACTCTACCCAGGGCGACAGCGGGAGGCTCTGTCTCAAGGAAAAAAAAAATACACAATAGATCCTAGTACACAGAAAAAGTCCAACTAGAGGGATCTAAGTAAATGGGATTTATGAAGGAGCTGAACATGGCTCGATTTGTCAGTGATTTTTTTTTTTATTTGAGGCATCCTAATTATGAAAATTTAGCTACAAAATTATTAAATATACTCTGTTTTCATTAGAACTTCTCTGGATTGTGCCTACACTTTGTAATATGATGACAGCTTTTGCTCTGATGGCCAGGTGGCATTTGGGTTCAGAATGTGCCCTATAGAAGACCTTCAGACTTGACTGATCAATCCTCCAGGGGTTATTCTTGTTCTAGTTCAGCACTCTGCACGACTGTCACTGAGTCCTTCCTAAAAGCCAGTGTTCTGGTCTCTGATTGGAAATCTCCCAAGTGTATTTTTTCTAAAGCAGTTAGACTAATTTAGAAGTATATACTATTAGGCACTTAAAAAGCAATATTACCCAAATTAAGTAAAGCAAATTCCAAGATACTCTACTTTGTGGAGTAGTATAACCTCTAATGTACAAACAAAATCATGATTTTCCTATAAACCAGAGGCAACATGTCAGGTGAATCATTACATCCTGAGGTCTGTAGTCTCAACAAATAGTACCTTATATTGAAATGGCTAGATTTTCTTTAAGTTGAATAGACTGCATAAAATAATGGTACTAAATATTAAAGAAGATACAGTCTTTTAATACCTTCATAGAGATTATTGTTGGTGAATCAGTCCGGTTCTAGGTTTGGGAGTTGTCTTGAATTGCTAATACTAAAGCAATACTTTGCTAGTTGAACATCAACTTCCAGTTTCATAAAGTATTTGCCCAAATGTCCTTTTCTCCTTCAGTGAGACCAGGTGAAAGTTTTTTTTGTGGATTATAGGTTTGGCAATCTCCAGAACAGAAAATAGACATTCTTCTCTAGAGGCTTTTCTGTGACCAAAGTAACATCACATACTAGATGCCCTTAATAACTGGAGAACAGGAAAGTGTTGAACTTTAGTGTTACCATGCAAAAGAGAATGCTCTGACATGTTGTTTGCCACCCAGTGTGAAGTAATAGTTTTAATACTAATCAAATAATTGTCTAGGATAAATTATTTCATGCTAGCCCCCCAAAAATATTCAGAATAACCTCATCATTAGGTTTTCTTTGGAAATAATAGTAACCAAAGAAGCCTAAATGTAAGCATCTCAGTTCTCTCTCCTTCCATGGGTAGTATGGACAACCCAAATAAAATGACCTTATAAAATTTTTCGATGTTGCCACTAATTAAGAAAATAAAATTGTTCCTCATTTCTTCTTGTGGAAACAAAGAAGTATAGCTATAGCTATAGTTTTTCAAACTATGTAAATGGTCAAATTACTTTTTTGTTTTTTGAAACAGTCTTGTTTCCTGAGCTAAGAACTCATTACCAGACTTACCCTGCAGTATGTTTTGTCTGCTAAATTAAAGCAAATCAAAACAAAATAACAGCAACAAAAAAGCCACCATAACCTGCATTTAGGTTTTTAGTGGTAAGGAACTACCTGTGACAGATGCTTAGCCATCATCATGTGAACAGCTTTGTTGTAATAAACATAAACAAGAGTTGCAGTGGGGGAGCTGTGGGAACTGATTGATCACACTTTGAGGAGCATCATTATGCCTTAAGCAGCAGGACTGTTGAGGCAGTGTCTGTTCAGGAGGTGGGAAAGCTCTAAGCGTGTGATGGCTGCAGAGGTTATGAGGCAGCTGCTGCTGCCTTGTACCTGATAGCAGAGTTTATAGCTGCCTTTCATTTTAGTTACAGTGTCCTGCTGGTGATATTTTCCATGTTACCTATTTTTTTTTTAATTTGCTCCTGTTCTTTTAAGTGAATCATTTTATAGAAAGGGGAAAATTAGACTTCAGTGTTGAAACAAAACCTGGTGAAGGAGATTTAATCCCATGCTTAGGAATGTGGTGTTTATAATTAAACTGATTCAGTTTTCGGTAGGGTCTTGAGCCAAGTACTGCCAAACATAAAAATGACTTTTACATGTATTTTATGGGATATATGTAATAGGCCCTGTGTGCTATTTCTTGTGTTTACAAGCCATGTGGAAAAATCAGGTACTAATAGAGAGCTTTATGTTTAAGATCTGACTTTGCAACTGCAATTTTCTCTGTGCTTTTAGATGGAAGAAATTAGTTAAGTGGGACCCCTGGAAGTTAGAGAGAAACAAGTTAAACATAAACCTAATCAGAGTCCCAAGGTGTTCTGAAGGAAGGTTTGTTTGTTTTGCTTTGAGGGCAGGCTTGTTGTTTTTGTTCTTTCGGGGGCTCTCTGAAGTGAGACTTACAATCTTAGAACGCCAGTATTCATCTTTCTGGTTTCCTTTAGGTTAATGTTGGAAATTTCTTTATCAGATTGAACAAAATAGGAATCCTGCCCTATGGGCTTTCCTGCTTAGTGGGAAAGCTGTGATTTATAAAGTCACAACATAAGGAAATAAAGTAATAATGAAAAGCCTGCGGTAGACTATCTGTGTAATATATTTTAGGCAATTTACACAGGTTGATTTGTTTAATTATTAGTATTATTGTTCTTGTCAGAATTGTCAATTTCTAATAGTAGAGTTCCTAAAACTATTTAAACCAAATCTTACATGCTACTAGTGAAAATAGGCTCCACTTTCTTCATAAAGTCCAAACTTTTTCTTTAAAGGGTAACAAATGTTTATTGTCCTATTCAGTCAGTGAAAGTTGATGGGTAAGTGTAGTCTTAACTAGTTCCTTTCCTCTGCCTTTAACCACCACATTAGGTGGAAGTGGTTTCGCATCCCTTTGGCTTCTTTGACCAAAGCGTACACCCAGACACCCCTCCCTGCCTCTCTGGAGCTGGTTCAAGATTTGGAGAGAAGGGTTTGCTTGGGGTGTTTCCCTTATCTTATCTGTGAGTGAGCATATGCTACGGTTGAATTTATTTAGACCCTTTAAATGTGAAACCGAAGTAAGAGTTTAAAGTACAACAGAAGAGTCTGGTGAACTTTAGACATGAGGGATCCAGGGAGGAAGGTGCGTACATATATTCTGAAGCTTTCTCATAGAGGTTTTCTTGTAGAGCTGACCATCTTTACACATATACATCATTATAAGCTAATATCTACTACACAAAGGGAAAATATTTTAAACTGTGTAAAGATATATGTGGCACTTATGTCATGTGTTTATGTGCTTAATTTTAGCAGTGGTGACTGTAGTATTGTAGAGTTTTTAAATGATGGCAGAATAAGTAAATTCTGAATTTTTATTTAAAAGCCTTTTGGAAAGGCTTAGGAGGATAGGTATTTGCAAGGGGGAAAAAATCTATTATTTGTGATTGATCTCCAAGAGGGTGACTGAAAAGTAGATAGATATTATAATCATTCTATCATTTTTCTGACAGTGCATCAGATGAAGAGAGCTACAAATGGTTCTTATTAAATAAAGACTACCCAGGTTCTCTTTGGAGTTGAAAAGTAGTTTTCTCTTCACTATAATTTTGAGCAGTTTCTTGCGTCTGTAGTAAGCTGGACGGATTTCTCTCCTCACTGATCTTTTGCAGAGCCTGGCCCAACTAGAAAATCTGTGCAAACAGCTGTATGAAACAACAGATACAACCACTCGACTCCAGGCAGAGAAAGCCTTGGTTGAATTTACCAACAGCCCCGATTGCCTGAGCAAGTGCCAGCTACTTCTCGAAAGAGGAAGTGTACGTAAGATTTTAAAAATGCTGTGGGATACTAGAGGCTGAGGAAATGGTATTCCGTTCTAACTTTAGGGATAGATTAGGCTAATCTCTGTTCCTTGATTTTTCTCGGTGTCCCTGCCTCCTTGATTTCACTTTTGAAAAGCTCCATACCTGCCAGGTTGGCAAGAAAGGCTATATGGCCTCATCAGGAAAATCTTTGAGCATATATTTCTGTCCTGCCATTTTTCATCTTAAATCAAATTTCTGAGGCTTGTTTTCTGTGTTTACATTTAAGTGCCATCTCTTATCCTTACCAGAAGACAGAGCTGTATATAAATGACCTTTTGTATCCAAAGTTCTTGTCACCTTGCAAAATTTCTCATTCTTAGTGTTTTTTCCTCCTCTCTGTCATAGCTGCTGCTTATTGCCAAGTTCAGGGAAAAATGACCTTTACAATAAAGATTACACAATGTAGTATTTAAAATGGAATTAGAACCTCCTCCAGCTTAAGAACTGCATTGCTGTAATTAAAATAATGCTTCGAATAAGATATAATTTGATAAAATTACTATTTTTGGTGAGAAGGAGGTCTAAGGGAAGGGTAAGATCTCACCAGGGTACCATGAAAGAGCATCAAGAGACTAAAAATCCAACCAAGCTAGTAGCTGCAAGTATTAGCCTTCTTTCATCAAAGTGATGAAATCAAGGGCAGTCCTCCTTTTTTTGCTAATGCTCAGACAACTTTCCTAATGCTCATACAGGCTTACCTGTACTATACTGTTTCACAGATAAAAGGGAAGACACCAAGAAAAAAATACAAATAGCCATTATTGTTACAAGTGTGGGAAAGGTGAAAACAGAAGTGATAATTACATTATTATATCCCAAACAACCGCATATCCCTAAAAATTTACTTTCCAAAAAGTACTTAAGATTGGAATGAAATCTGAAAAAAATAGAGGGTAGAATTCTAGAAGATTTCATTCTTGAATTTTCATTACTATTATTACAATATTTTTACATAATAGAACAAATTATAGTTGGCTAAAATTGTACCTTAGTAGCTGAGAGATCTAATTCTTTTTCCTGCTGTCTGAACAATACAAAGTCAAAGTCAGAGATCATGTAAGTAGTCTGTCCTATGTTTTGCATGTTGAATTTTTTATATATATTTTTTAAATCACTTGGTCTTTGGGTTGATCCACTTACACTTCTCTTATGGGAGACATACAGCTAGCTCTTCCAGCTGACTCCCCCTGGAACCCACAGTATAATTTCTGACACTATTAACTCCGGCTCTTCACTATCGATATTCAGCAAGTAGGAAGAAAATAGGACTGGTTTAATACTAAAATCACTTAATTATGGTGGATTCTTACCTTTTAACCTTTCTGTTGACTTCTTAGTGACTTGGTAGATTTATTGGAAATATAATTCCAATGTAATGTAAGTATGTAAAAACTACTTACATATATATATTGTATACTATAATTACAGTAACCTCTCTTACATATTAATGCTTTGACACATTTCTTTTAATAAATCAATATAAATTATATTGAGGTATGTTGAATAAAAATCACTTATCGTAGTCACTTTTCTAGATTTAGATTTTTTTTCCTTAATCTTAAATTTTCATAACTGGTAGTATTATGTAAAACAAACACACATGAGTCTCCTACTGTGCTAAGAACTTTTATGGAAAATTATCCTTGACCCTTACTTAATTTTTTTAATAGTTCTGAATCTGTTCCTGTTGTATGATATCATATAATGTAAGAGGAATAACATGGATGAATTCTTAGTTTCTTCATATGTATTATGATCAAATGGAATGCTTTAATTGTCCATAAGGTTAAAATTCATTAAAAGCCAGATATGAGAATATGATGGTGCCATTGTATTGCTTAGGGCATAATTTTTTCTTTTTCACAAATAATTGTTAATGAAGTTTATTTCCCAGCACTAGAGCTGATTGATAGCTGTGCTGATGGAAAGCTCTAACTTAGGGATTAAAGATACAGCATAATGTGATGGTTCCCTCTAATGTTTCTCTCTCTCCTTTTTTTTTTTTTCTCTTATACTATAGGAATATTTTGAGGTGAAACATTTTAACAGATATTGAGGGGAGGAAATTTCTTGGATTAAATGAGAGAAGAGATTCTTTCTTCCTAAGGATTTGATATCTTTCTGAAAAGATGCCTTCTAGTTTTAGTCCCTCAGAATGAAGCAGACATCCCATTGGATTCATTTCATCAGGCCATTCACTTTATCTTGCCCCTTGTTCATGACTGCCTCACTCATGCTATGTGGGGTTCATTTTTCCTCAGAGCAAAGACCTTCCAAAATCCTGAGGATTAAATATAGAAAACTGACTCCCTTTTCTTGAATCTGAGCACAGACCTTGAAGTAAGAAAATTTGTGATTAACTTATTCAATATAATTTTTTTAAGTCCTTTTCTCCCTCTTTCCACAGTCATCTTACTCCCAGTTACTGGCAGCTACATGCCTTACCAAGCTTGTATCACGCACAAACAACCCCCTACCATTGGAACAACGAATAGATATTCGTAAGTAGAGAATTTACTGTTCTGTCTTGAAGAGATTAGTTTGATTAATGGTGTCCTGGCAATATCTGACTTGGGGTGCTTGTTTGATACCAAATGTTGACATTGAGAATCATACAGAATATCTAGAATCCAGGTTTTCCCCCCAGAATTTTGGTCTTATGAAAGTGAAAAGGACCCAATACAATTATTTCTAAATAAAGCTTAAATCATCCCTTTTCTTGTCAGATTTCTTTCAGTCTTTACTGCCACTAATAACTAAGTAAAACATTGTTAAGGATTTTTAATTCTTGGTAGACCACATTATTTAGTTATGTAGGGGTAAATTCAAGACTGCTATACTTCAAATTCTTCATTGTGAATAAAATTCTGAATTAAAAAGCCTACTAATCTTAAATCTGAAGTCCCATTTCAAGAATTAAAAGAGCTTAGGGTACAAATAGTCTAAATATACCATTTTACCATTGCTAAGTATACCATTTAGCATGTTTAAATGTCAGAGCTTTCTAGTATATGGATTGGTTTTGCTTTATAGGGAACTATGTGCTTAACTACCTTGCCACCCGGCCAAAGTTGGCAACTTTCGTGACACAAGCACTTATTCAGTTATATGCCAGAATCACAAAACTGGGCTGGTTTGATTGTCAGAAGGATGATTATGTCTTCAGAAATGCAATCACAGACGTCACAAGGTTTTTACAGGTAGGATGAATTTATTTAATACAATAGGAATGGGGAGAGCAACGTATATATACTTATTTATGCCCTTATCTATTTTTGAAAATTACACCAAGTAGAATTATTTGATATATCCTCTTCTGCATCTTTTTAACCCTATATGTCTTGGGAGTGTTTGCTTGTCAGCACAAACAAACCCTGCCTCATTCTTTTGAATGCCTACATACTATTCCAAGATAAAATACTATAATTTAATTAACTAATCTTTATAGATGGGCATTTACTTTGTTTCTGTATTTTGGCTGCTAAATAAATACTTCAGTGAACATCACAGTGCATGCTTTTTTTTTTCTTTTGGTGAGATTTATATTCTGTCACCCCAGCTGAAGTACAGTGCTGCAGTCATTACAGTCATAAAATTATAGTTCACTATAGCCTCAAACTCCTAGTTCAGGCATTCCTCCCACCTCAGCCTCCAGAGTAGCTGGGACAACAGGCATGCATCACAACACCTAACTATTTTTTTGTCATATTTTGAATAAATGTGTTTCTAAGGAATTTTTCAGTCAAAGGATATATGTACACTGCATAATGATGTTTTGGCCAGCAACAAAACGGCATATATGACACTGGCCCTACAAGATGATAATGGAGCTAAAAAACTCCCGTCACCTAGTGATGCAGCCATCATAGTACAACACATTACCTTTTCTGTGTTTGGATATGTAAACACTTAGCATTGTGTTACAGTTTTCTGTAGTACTCGGTATAGTAATATGCTGTATGGGTTTGTAGCATAGGTGCAAAAGGCCATACCCCACATAGCCTAGGTGTATAGTAGGCTCCACCATCTAGTTTATTTAAGTACAATGTACAGTGATGAAGTTGCCTACCCATGCATTGTCAGAGCAGATCCCTGTCATTAAGCAATGCCTGACTATACCTAATTTATTTGTTCCACCAACAGTTTGTAAAAGTGCTTGCTTTTCTATACGTCAGCCCTGGAAGCTAAACTGTATTATTTTTCCAGTGTAATAAGTAAAACTAATTGGTATCTCCTATCTTACATATATTTTCTCTTGGATTTTTGCTGCCTTCTTACTTGTAAATTGTGCTACCCATTTGTCATTTACCTTATGAGTATGGTTTGAAGTTTATCTTTTTTAATGTGTATGCTATAATGCTTATTGGAATTTTTAAATTATAAAAGTTTTTAATTTTGATGAAGGTGGTTTATCAGTCTTTCTTAATGGCAGTTAGGTTTTATGTCTGCCAAAGTAACAGTTTTGAGCTATAAATTCCTTACTGCCTTGTCTACGCAGTTTTATTAGTGGTACAGGAAATCTGTTTGAAAGTATGAGTGCATTCCAAATGCCAAAATCAAGTGCACGTGCTAATTCTTTCTACCTTACTTTTTTTTTTTTTAACTAGGATAGTGTTGAATACTGCATCATTGGTGTCACAATTTTATCTCAGCTAACCAATGAAATTAATCAAGTAAGTGCTACAGCCTTCCTCATTGAAGTAAGTGCAATATTTTTTCTTAGTATTGGTGTTTTCTGCTTTGTGTGGGATGATCTTTTTTGGCAGTTGTGTGCTTTTGCGGTAAGTGATTAATGCCCTTTTGAAACAAAATAGTTCCATTGGGTTTTCCTCTGTAAGTTCAGCCTACCTCATTTTTAATGCTGGTCCCCTTCTGTCTCCAGAATATTTCACCCTCAGAATTAATGTTCATTTTAGAGATGAGAATGGTGTTACTAAGTCAAAACCATAATGAAATAACTTCCTTGCTAAACTCTCTAAGAAAGGGATTATAAAAGTGGAACCAGCATCGTTTGGGTGCCTTTTCTGCTCCTTTGTACATTATGTATCATTCTCATTTAAAAATCAGTTCCCATATGCTACCATTAAATATTTTGCTGAAACATTCTGCTAACTACCACTTAACTTTTTAGTCATCAGTGTCACACCATGCTACAGAGGAAATACCAGTGGTTTTCTTTGGCTCTAGCTATTATTTTTTCCATCATTTACTTTTGTATCCCACTAAAATTTTTAATTATTAGACAGGCCAGCACTAACATTACTTGTAACATCTCTCCCTTGTCAGCATATTAATTATATTAGCATTACTGTTGCTATTGCTCATAATTATGCAGACAATTTGATTAACCCTGAGAAATTTTAACTCTAAATTGGTGCCTTTTTTTGGAGACAGTCTCAATATGTCACCCTTGGTAGAGTCACAAGGTGTCACAGCTCACAGCAACCTCCAACTCTTGGGCTTAAGTGATTCTCTTGCCTCAGCTGCCATTTTAAATGTATTGGCCTATGGCCTGTTAAAATCCAGAGTCCGTATTGTGCTTTCTGTCACATGGAGTCTCCTCTGTGATGAGTAATTGTGACAATAATAATAGTTTACACTTTGGAGTGATTCCTATGCTGTTCTCTTATTTTCTGGATAAGGAAACAGGCACAAAAGGTTAAATAATTTGCCTCTGGTTTCACAGTTATAAGCAACAGTATTTTAAACATTTAAAATTTTACTCTAGAGCAGCTCTTCTCAACCTGTGGGTCATGACCCACAGGAACTATATTAAAGGCTCGCAGCAATAGGAAGGTTGACTACCACTGCTCTAGAGGCTATGTTCTTTTTTTTTTTTTTTTCAGACAGAGTGTCAAGTTATTGCCCTGGGCAGATTGCAGGGGCGTCATAGCTCACAGTAACCTCTAACTCTTGGGCTCAAGTGGTCCTCTTGCCTCAATTTTTTCTATTTTAGTACAGACAGGATCTCAGTTTTGCTGAGGCTGGTCTCAAACTCATGAGCTCAAGCAATCCACCCGCCTTGGCTTCCCAGAATGCTAGGATTACAGGCGTGAGCCACCATTCCTGGCCCTAGAGGCTATGTTCTTAACAACTAACTATTTAACTGCTGTTACCTCTGCAGTAGATGAGAACATGGCTTAACTAAGTATGGAGGTTGCGTGCTTAATATTAGCCCCTTTTAAGTTTGTCCTTACAAAATACATCAATGTTGGTATTTTAGAAAAAAAAGTTTTCAAGATTTTACTTGCCTTTTTTTTTTTTAGAGACAGAGTCTCACTTTGTCGCCCTCAGTAGCATGCTGTGGCATCACAGCTCACAGCAACCTGCAGTTCTTGGGCTTAGGTGATTCTCTTGCTTCAGACTCCCAAGTAGCTGTGAACTACAGGCACCCGCCAGAACACCCAGCTATTTTTTGTTGCAGTTTGGCTGGGGCCAGGTGGGAACCTGTCACCCTCAGTATATGGGGCCGGCGCCCTACTCACTGAGCCACAGCACCGCCCTTTACTTGCCTTTCTTAGAAAATTATGAAATTATGTGTAACATAATTAATATGCAATCATTCTCTGTACTATGATCAATATAACAGATAATGTAGAATTTATAGTCTAACAATACCTTTATTATCTAAGACATTTATGATAACATAGTAAGACTGGAGCTAAAATCAGAGAATATTTGAACCTCTAAATCACTTTCATTTTCCACCGTTTTTTATTTGTCAGATTTAAATCATGAAGTATATTTCTGTTACTATTCCTAGCTGAATTTAGAAATATAATCAAAGAAGACCTGATTGTAAGAAATCTTGCTGCAGTACTCTTTAATGTGGCAAAAACAAAATGAGCCTCCTTGGACAAATTGATTGTGAATAGAAGACTAAAGCTTTCAATAAATGGTTACACTAAAAATACCCTTGGCAACCTAGAAATTCTTTTATTCCACATACGAAGTGCTTGCTATGTATTAGGAACAGGGAGCATAATGAAGAAATAAAAGAGTTTTTAAAGTTTTTTGGGTTTTTTTTTTCAACCAAAATCCAACCCTTGTTACTGTGTTTTGAGACTAAACTACAAAATGACATGACAGTAATTATTAGCAATGTCTGCCAACAGTTGGAGTTTTACCTCCCTTCGTGCAGAGGAAAATAAGAATTGCAGTTGAGATACTTACGCCTGCTTTTGTTTTTCCTCCATAAGCTAGAGAGAGTAACATTCTGGCTAGCTGTTAGCAGCCTCGCACTAGATAATGGCTTCACCGTAATTTAAATGTTTAAAATGTATTTTCTATTGATGTTGCTTTTATTGGAAGTCTTCCTAGTTTATTTGAACTCTTCGTGAAAAAAATTATTTTTTTTGTAGTTAATCCTCTGCATTTGTTTATTCTTTTTCTGCACAGGCAGACACCACCCACCCTTTAACCAAGCACAGAAAAATAGCCTCTTCTTTTCGAGATTCATCGCTGTTTGATATCTTCACACTTTCCTGCAATTTACTAAAACAGGTGAGAATGTAGTTTGCATCATGCTTTCCAGTTTGTTTTGAAAGGATGGTAATAGGTAGAAACTTGTTAAATGTTAGCTCCTAACTAACACATTGGGAATTTATACATCTCTTTAATCATCATTGTCTTTTACATAGTACACTTCTCAGAAGTGGTGGAGAAACTTGTCAGGTTGACCACTGAAGTTAGAAAAGTATTGTAATTTCTCCATTTGAGATCTATCCCCCTAAGTACAGAGCAAGAGTGAGCATTTATCCCATGCTCCTAGCTTAAAAGAATCTAGTTTACCACCAAGTTTAAAATTTTATTGCTTGGGGTTTTTTTTATTGTGTATAACCACATAAAATCTTTCTGTACAGAGTGAAAGCATGTTAGTTTTATGGTGTTTGGATTCTTAGTGCTCTGAAAACAGGTTCAGACTACATTGTTAGCATACAAAAACTAGTCTGGCTCCCTGTCCCCTGCTGAGCAACAGCAGCAAATAAACAAGCAACATCTGTAAGGGAAAGTCGATTTTGAATTTTTAACATCCATTTCGATTTAATAACCTCAAGGGGTAGACAGTATCACATAAGGAAATTACTTGTTTTAAAATAGAAAGTTGGTGTTTCAGTTCATTTATTGATAGAGTTAAACTAAGAAAGAAATGTTAACCTAAGAGCTCAACACCAAGTTTGAGTGCTTTGTCCCTATGGAAAGCTAAATGGGATTAGCCTCTGGCTTATTGCTCATTGGGGGGTTTCTGTCCTCTTTTTCCAATATTTCCCAGTTGTTGTTTTAGAAACCAAGTTTGGATTCTTTGTTATCCCAATTAATCAGACCCATCTTTTTCCTCAGTTGCTTGGTTTTACCTCAGAATTCACCCAAATAATCCTCAGGTTAGGCAAGCTGCCTGGCAAAATCCCTTAAACCCCCTGGCAGGGAAAACTTGACAGAACTAAGGACTGATAGTGATACCAGGAATAAATATTTCACCAGCACTGAGACAGAGCTGGTCTACCTTTGGAATCAGTCACAGTAGCTATGGATCAGTATTCAGCTATAGTCTGCAGGGACACTACAGGTGAATAAATAAAATTCAGTGATGATTTTATTTTAATTGTGGTTTGAAAAATTTTTGGTGTTGTTAAAAAGAGGAAGGAAGGTGGGCAGGGTGTAGACCTTCCTCAAAACTCCCTCCGCAGTTTAATGCTGCCTTGTCTAGAAATAACTAGACTCTTTCACACCAGTGAAGTGCCACCCATCCAGATCGTTTCAGAATTCCCAGGGCCATTAAGTCTACATTATGTGAAGAATAAATGTTAAAATGGGACTTTGCTTAAATACCTAAGGTTTGTATTTTTATACTACATAGTAAATATGTTTTAATAGTAAATAAGGAGCTAGGTATTTTTATAATAACACTAAGGTGATAGAACCACAGTATCTTGGGGAAACATTTTACTGTGCTGAAGCATAGCCCTCCTTTTCTGGCTTAACAGCTGTTTTGTGAGCCTCAGCAAGTTAAGAAGAGAGAAGTGATTATTTGGGGCTCATTATATGGTAATTTTTACAGGCTTCAGGAAAGAATCTAAACTTGAATGATGAAAGTCAACATGGCTTGCTCATGCAACTGCTCAAACTCACTCATAACTGCCTAAATTTTGATTTCATTGGCACATCTACTGATGAGTCCTCAGATGACCTGTGTACAGTACAAATTCCCACCAGCTGGAGATCAGGTAACAGAGAACATGCACCACATAAAATAGTCTGCCACTCAACTGTGACAGCATCCATAGGATGATCTAAAGAACTAGCAACTCCTTGTTTTATTCTGAGAGATAATTTAAAATTTTAATGTCTATTTTTATAATGTGTGGGAGAGGTTGTTAGAGGAATCTTAGATTCTCCAGCATGGGAGAACTGTTTACCTTACTGAATAATAGATATATATATCTCATCTCTCATTATCACCTAGAGTAGGGTTTTCCAACCTTATTTATCTTACAGCATACTTGAACCTATAGTTAAATTTCCGCAGCACACTTAAGTTATGTTGATCAAAAAAAGTTAAAAAAAAAAAAGAATATACTTAATTGTGCTTTGAAATTCTTTCAAAAATAATGTAATTAACTGTCTTAAATTTTTCACAGAGCACCTAAGATCCTCATGGCACACCAGTATGCCATGGCACACTGGTTAAGATACCACTGGCCTAGAGACTTTTGTTGTCTATTTAGAGTAATATCTATCTTTAAAAACAAAATGAAGCAAAAGAACTTGTGCTTATATTTGTTTTTATGTTTCAAAAGGATAAAATTTTAAATTCTTACTGTGGACAGAGGTACTTGGATTGTCTTAAGTTCACTGAGAATCAGAAGAATGAATCTGTTTTTTAGAAGAGCTAAAATTAGTACTTTATAAAACAGTAAACCCAAAAGCTCCTATTAGCTTATGACTTTCTAAGGAAGTGAATATTCTGTAAGATACGTAAGCAGAAGGAAATGCTGTCTGATACTTAGTCAGTGGTGTGCCAGTAGCAATATGCACACATAATAAAGCTATGTCTTAATGTTCTTTTCCCCCCAGCATTCTTAGATTCTTCAACTCTGCAGCTGTTTTTTGACCTGTATCATTCCATCCCTCCTTCATTTTCACCTTTGGTAAGTCAGGACCACAGTTTCTAAATCAAACCTATTTTCCAGAAAGTAGAATCATGATGAATGGTCCTTAGGTTCATTTTGTTTTATAAAATCATAGAAATAAGGCATATAAATACTAGGATAAGTTATCTAGCCTTTTGAGATTTAGTTTGTAGCCTAAAGGTTCTAGCAATACAAAATCTTACTATTCCTATCCGATGGCCAGTTCCTACAAGGGGTCAATCTCCTTTGGTTTCATGTTATATCTGATTTTATGCTATTCACCTAATACTGTCTAGTTGAGCTATTAAGATTGCCTAACTCAGAAGATCCCTCAGGCATAGGTTATAGATAACTAGAAACTATACTAGAAGGCTAATTTACATACTCATCCTGAATAACATTTAAAAGCCATCCGGAATGATGTATTTCTCCTCTAAAGCAATATATAACCTTAAATAATCAAAATTCATACAGGTTCTAAAATACCATTGGTCTGGTATTCTGGATTGTTGATCTACAGTTATATACAACATACAAAAAGAAAACACAGTAAAGTAATGCATGTTTATTCACCCAGTTTCTGGTCATTACAGTAGTACTTTTCCAACTTACTGTAGACCTTTGCTTTAGTAAAAACATGAATTCAGTGTTGTCTTATGTAGCATTAATGTACCATAGCAAAAGGTAGTGCAGTTAGGGAGAGTAATTAATAAAAGGGCCGTTTGCAAAGGTATTGACAAAATTAAGGGACTCCCACAGGGAGTGGTAATGCACACCCCTGGGGCTGGCATTATGGAGCCTCAGATGGCAAGTGAAGGAAACCCTGAACCTATATGAGAGCTCTGCCACCCCATAACCAACTGGAGAGTGGGGAGAGGAGTGCCTGGACCTCTGCCCTCTGATTTGCTGGTACTTCCCATTATTTTAAGTCCCCTAGAAGCCACAGGGCAGGAAAGCGTGGTTGTTATCCTCCACAAAGATCAGCCTCCAAGTCAACAGCAGAGTGAAGAAGGATAGAAGGTAGATCTGGAGAAGCAAACAGAAAATATAAATGTCTAGCCCAGTGAGGGGCAGGGAGGGAAATGTTTTCAGTGTGAGAGCCGTTTTTTCAGGGCACAGATCTGATGTAGTTATTTTGTTACAGTATTGCATAGTGAACCCTGACCAGTCAAAAGGTCTTAACAAAACAAACCAAAAAAACCCCTAGACCTACAGCTTTATTTAAAACATAAAGCACTTGATACTTTTAAGCCTTAAATACATCTTAGCACGAATCAAAGAAACCATTGAAGTGGTCAAAGAATAATACCTAAGGGAATTTCCAAATCATTGAGTTTAACTACTTGCTATGATCAGCTTGGATCTAGTGTTTTTTCCTTTTTTATAAAAAGGTATTTCACATATCCTAAAGAAGAATATTATAGGAGAGGGAAAGTTTTGGTGAAAATAGCTGTACCATCTGTCTAACCAGTTGGTCGGGGTTGTGCCCTGTTTTTAGGTATTATCCTGCTTGGTACAGATTGCCTCGGTCAGAAGGTCCTTGTTTAACAATGCAGAGAGGGCCAAGTTTCTCTCTCACCTCGTTGATGGTGTTAAACGAATACTGGAAAATCCACAGGTAAGCTTTTTGAGAATGTGTATGTGTCTGCAATTATCATATGCCTACCCATTATGAGTCATAAGGAATTCCATCCAGGCCACACTTAGCAGAAATCCCAGAAAACAATTTGTTGTGTTATTCTTTGGCAGATATATGTGCATCTATATTTGTAGGCAAATCCAAAGTGGAGCTTATATCCTCCAGCAGGAGTTGTAGGAAAAGACATCACTTTGATAAAGCAAAATAAAAACAGAGGAGCTAGTCATTATTCCCCCAAGAATTTAGGAATCTAAATTTTATTTTTATTTACATTTTTTTATTTATCTATTTTTTGTTTTGTTGTTTACATTTTCTTTGAAAGTATGTCTTGGCCCAGCACCCATAGCACCGTAGTTACAGCGCTAGCCACATATACCAAGGCTGGCGGGTTCAAACCCAGTCTGGGCCAGCTAAAACAACAATGACAACTACAACAAAAAATAGCTGAGCATTGTGGCAGGTGCCTATAGTCCCAGCTATTCGGGAAGCTGAGGCAAGAGAATCACCTAAGCCCAGGAGTTGGAGGTTGCTGTGAGGAGCTTTGACACCACGACAGTCTACCCAGGGTGACATAGTGAGACTCTTGCCGCAAAAAAAAAAAAAAGGAAAGTATGTCTTTTTTTTTTTTTTTTGAGACAGAGCCTCAAGCTGTCCCCCTGGGTAGAGTGCTATGCTATGGCTTCACTGCTCACAGCAATCTCCAACTCCTGGGCTCAAGCCAGTCTCGTGCCTCAGCCTCCCAAGTAGCTGGGACCACAGGCGCCCGCCACAACGCCCGGCTATTTTTTGGTTGCAGCCATTATTGTTGTTTGGCGGGCCCAGGCTGGGGATTCGACTCCGCCACCTTAGGTGTATATGGCTGGCGCCTTAGCCACTTGAGCCACAGGCGCCGAGCCAAAAGTATGTCTTAATGTCTTGATAATCAAAGTATATAAGGCTTCTTTTATATGGGAAGGAAGATACTTCTCTCTCAGATATTCATCCTATGACTTCATTCCCGTTTTTTTCTTTTTCACTCTGAAAGATTCAGCCAGCAGATACTTTTTTCAAAGTCTCACATCTCTACACTAGGGAAAAATACATAAAAGTAGTTTATTGTTAAATATATACAGTTCTTTCCCTCTTTAAAAATTCATTTATTCATTCAACAAATTGTACTGAACACCTATACTAGGTGCCAGGTATACAGTAGTGAACAAAACAATCTCTGCCCTCATATGCTAATAGGGGGACATACGTAGAAGGAAACATATTTTAATATACAAGTATAATATGTAGATAAATCAATAATATTTGATAATAAGCATATAATGAAATCCATTAATATAAATATCAGTATGTAAATAAATGTATTATAGTAATAATATATATGAAATATTTATATAACTTTGCCACTGTAGGTTAGTTGTGCTTAATGATCAGTTTGACAAATGTAAAAATGAAAATTTTATTAGATTTTCTAGTTGTGCCCTTTTCTGCCCATAATCAGCTTTATAACCTTAGGCAAGTAGTATGCTCTTTCTGGGTTCTGTGTCAGTTGAGGCTAATAATCCCATCTCACATCATGATTATTAAGAATAGAAGAAATAATAAATGTGAATATTCCTTATAAAAGTGTCTTTTTAAAAAATGTTTTAAATGTTATCCAAATATATTCTGAATTATAACCTGCAGCCAAGAAGTTAAAAACTAGATTCTTCTCGTCCTCCCCTCATATCCCAGATATATGTCATTCTTGAAGTATAGTGAACCACATTTTACATTTTATTTTTCTTCTGTGCTGTTGCCAGAGTTTATCAGACCCAAACAATTACCATGAGTTCTGCAGACTACTGGCCCGATTGAAGAGTAACTATCAACTGGGAGAATTGGTAAAGGTGGAAAACTACCCGGAGGTCATCCGATTGATAGCTAACTTCACAGTGACCAGCCTACAGGTTTGTCTTTGACTACATGGCTTTCTTTCTAAACACTGGAATCTATTCTCTTGCTTACTGGTTTTTATTGTATAAGAATATTCTTTTGGGCAAGGCATGGTGGTTCACACCTATAATCATAGCTCTCTGAGAGGCCAAAGCAGGAGGGTTGCTTGAGGTCAGGGATTCAAGACCAGCCTAAGAGCAAAAAAATAGTAAAATTTCATATAAAAAAGTATATAAAGGGTGGCGCCTGTGGCTCAAAGGAGTAAGGCACCAGCCTCATATGCCAGAGGTGGCAGGTTCAAACCCAGCCCCAGCCAAAAACTGCAAAAAAAAGATTATATATATATAAATTAGCTGGGTGTGGTGGCAAGGACCTATAGTCCCAGCTACTCAGAAGGCTAAGGCAGGAGGATCACTTGAGCCCAGGAGTTTTGAGGTTGCAGTGAGCTATGATGATGCCACTACACTGTAGCCTAGGCAACAGAGACCCAGTCTCAAAAAAAAAGAAAGAATATATTTTTATGGCAGAAGTGACTAAAGTATAGGGTAACCCTGCAGAGTAGTTACTATTGCAGCCTATTTGTTTACATCCATAAAAGTGCAAGGGGGGTAGTGAGAGGAATAAGTGGGAGTTAGAAAGATACTGTATTTAGATTTAAGGCAGAATTCCTTCATACTCATCCCTCAAAAAGGCAAGGTTAGAATAGGGAAATAGAAGAGTAAAGAATAGGGAAATAAAATAGGGGATAGAAAAGTAAAATAGAATAGGGAAAGAGAAGAGTTAATGCCCTGTCTTTTTTAGTCATGTAATAGGACAGCGGATTTCATCAGAATCATCTGGGAGCTTGATGAAAAAATACAGGTGCTTAGGTCTTACCCCTGTAATTTCTAGTTCACTAGGTCCAGGGTGGAACCTTGGCCTCTCTGAGTCTAACAAGTTCTCCAGGTGACTCTCATGCATACTAATATTTGAGAATCATTTACATAAGGCTCTCCTGGTGAGATTTGTACAGCCAGCATAGAGCAACTCTTCTTGTTAGACTTTTATTCTCTGAAATACTAATAAACATTAACCAGTTTGATGAGAGTATTTCAAAATGTATATGAAAACAGTACACTGTACCCCATGATTGCATTAATGTACACAGTTATGCTATAAGGAAAAAAAAAAAAAAGGCTCAGCTGTGGCTCAAGTGGCCAGGGCGCCAGCCACATACACCTAAGGTGGCGGGTTCGAATCCAGCCTGGGCCCGCCAAATAACAATAATGGCCGCAACCAAAAAATAGCCGGGCATTGTGGTAGGCACCTGTGGTCCCAGCTACTTGGGAGGCTGAGGCAGGAGACTCGCTTAAGCCCAGGAGTTAGAGTTTGCTGAGCAGTGAAGTCATGGCACTTTACCCAGGGGGACAGCTTGAGGCTCTGTCTCACAAAAAAAAAAGAAAGAAATGCTAATAAATACATTAAACTAGTTGCTATGCACAAAACAAAGTCCATAAAAATCTCTCCTCATTTTTTAGAAAAGGTTTTTTTTTCATTGTCTCAAGTGGCATGGAACTTAAGTGTATAGAAATGAAAAATATACCTTCTGCTTTTGGTTTTCCTTAGCACTGGGAATTTGCCCCAAATAGCGTGCACTATCTTCTGAGCCTGTGGCAGCGGCTGGCAGCCTCGGTGCCATACGTCAAAGCCACAGAGCCCCACATGCTAGAAACTTATACTCCTGAGGTCACCAAAGCCTACATCACATCCCGATTGGAATCTGTGCACATCATACTGAGGTAAGGAAACCTGGACAGCCTCCTTCCTTTCCCCACCAGTAGCCTACTGTCAGACTTACTAGAGATCAGATGCTCAACTGGCAAAAGGGTACTTGGGAGGGGTCTTACTGGAGCTAATACCAATAATGGTTCTTTCTCTTACTAGCAGAGTACCATAATGGGAGATAAAGTCTGTTGGAATATTCTTGTTTCTTTAACATCCTATTCATGTCCCCCTTTTTGCCATCCGTAGCAATATCCTTGAATACAAAGTATGTCTGTGTAATATTTGTCCTTGTCACTGACTTTCTTTAAATGGAAGAAACATTTATAGTATATAGATGACAAGAATTACCATGTTTAAGTAACAGGTACTTAAGGTGGACTCCTAAAGAAATAAGTAGATAAAGACTGTTAATAGTTAAGTTGGACTGCAACCATACTAATGTAACACAATCAGTAATCAGCTGCCTAGAATTCTTATGTGTTCTAGTAAGCCTTGGAATGAGAGTTGATAACTAGATTGTATGATCTTTATCTACTTATTTCTTTGATGCCACCAAACAGCATATACCTCAGGGAGACTGATTCTAAGTGTCAAAGACATCTGCCTTCTGGCTTCATATTCTTCCTAAGGGAAATGCAATGTTAGAGTGTGATATAGGCCTCTATGTTTGAAAACAGTGGCTAAGGCTCGGTTCCCGTAGCACAGTGGTTACGGTGCCATATACACCAAGGATGGAGGGTTCAAACCTGGCCCAGGCCAGCTAAAAACAGCAATGACAACTGCAACAAAAAATAGCTGAGTGTTGTGGTGGGCACCTGTAGTCCCAGATACTTGGGAGGCTAAGGCAAGAGAATCGCTTAAGCCCAAGAGTTTGAGGTTGCTGTGAGCTGTGATGCCAAGGCACTCTACCCAGGGCGACATAGTGAAACTCTGTCTCAATAAAAAAAGAAAAAAGAAAACAGTGGCTAAATTAAGAAGAAAGGGAGCCGCTGAATCAGTGTTGAAATTAATAGGCATATTTTAAGAGAGTTGCTTTCCTTCTTCCTTTTGGGAGTAGAGATGGCCTGGAAGATCCCCTGGAGGATACAGGTCTGGTCCAACAGCAGTTGGACCAGCTGTCCACCATTGGGCGTTGTGAGTATGAGAAGACGTGTGCGCTCCTTGTGCAGTTATTTGACCAGTCAGCCCAGTCCTACCAGGAGCTACTCCAGAGCGCCAGTGCAAGCCCGATGGACATTGCAGTACAGGAAGGTGAGTGTGCAGTGTGCAGAGAACTCTAGATTGGGATGAGATGTTGTCAGAACCTTTCTCTCATTACCACCTCTTTCCTGTCTCTTCTCCAAAAAAGGAGTCTTTCATCATCAGTCAACCTTAATATACACAATAGAATATTTACGAAGGAATAAACACCACAGGGCACTAGGGAAGAGAACTGAAATCCTATCTGCACTGAGTGTTTTTTAACTCTAGAGAAATACTACACTCTAAAAACAATAGCCTTGTCTGATAAAAGAACATTGATTATCTAGTGAATTTCCCCCTTGGTATCACCTTTACCAGAGCAAAGTAGTAGCTGTCCTCTGTTTAAAGAAAGTAAGACTTCATGACTTTACCATAGTGTTCTTAAGATTAAGGAAATTAATAGTGAGGAATCTCTTTATAAACTTGTCACTGGAGGTGACACTGATAGGTCTTTCTCCTGCTGCAGGA
Organism: Otolemur garnettii; assembly: GCF_000181295.1. NCBI lineage: Eukaryota > Metazoa > Chordata > Mammalia > Primates > Galagidae > Otolemur > Otolemur garnettii. Next base: position 7,071,583 of record NW_003852469.1, on the reverse strand, counting down.
AGGCTGACGTGGCTAGTTTACATTATTGGAGCAGTGATTGGCGGCCGGGTTTCTTTTGCCAGCACCGATGAGCAAGATGCTATGGATGGTGAGCTTGTCTGTCGGTAAGTGCTCCCATAGCAGCTCTCCATTCTGTGTCTCTGACCTTCCTCATGTCCTGTTTGGGTCCTCTAAATAATGTTTTCCTCCCCATTTACAGAGCAGAGTCTTAGAAAACTGCCCATAAAAATGAAGCCCTCAAACCTCATCAGTGCAGCAAGAACTCTGCTATGATCCTTAATAAAAAAAAAGTGTTAGCAATAATTCAGTAAGGAAATGATGGGTATAGAATTAGAAAAACTAAATTGAGAAGTAGCTGTTAGTTCTGTTTAAGGACAGTATCTCAGAGTTAGTGAAATGTGGACTGCTTTTACCATACCAAAAAAAGTCTTAACAGGAAACTGTGGTTCTTCAGAAATCACCAAAGATGGAATTAAAGAGTTTCCATATCCTTTCAAATCTCTTAGTCATAAACTTATCTATCTACAAGATTTCAAGTTGTTTTTTATCTGTTCTCATTTTATTAAAACCCTTTAAATGAGCACCAAAGCTTATTAAAAATTTATATTTATAAATTGAATGGCAGGGGAAATGGAACATAATTAGTGATTTCTAAAAATTTACCGAACAGAAATATTCTTATTTGGCAGGATTTTTTTTTTATTTTTTAAGTCAAATACACATAGATCATGGAATTGGCAGCATTTTTTAGTACCCTTAAATAGAGGTTCTCTAACTTTTGATCTTAGGACTACTCTACCCTCTTAAAAAGTATTTAGGACCTTAAAGTGTATGGTTTCTTTAAAAACATATATATTTATTTTAAAATAATAGTAAGCTCATTATATGTTAACATAATATATATATTTTTGTGAAAACAAATAATTGTTTTCAAAAAATTAATGAGTGGCATTGTTTACAGTTCTGCAGATCTCTTTAATGTCTGGCATAGTAAAAGTCGGCCGGATCCTCATATTTGCTTCTGCATTCATTCTGTTGCGATAGTACATCTTGTAGCCCCTGAAAATGCCTATTTTACCTTCATATGAGAATGCAAGTGAAAAAGGCAAAAAAAAAAAAGTTTCAGTGTTATTATGAAAATGGTTTTGTGGCCTTCCAGAGAGCCACTGGACCTAAAGGGTTCTAAACTTTCAAATGGTCTGTTCAGATATGAATACATTTTAACATGATGCCTGGAACTTTATTGTTTTCCAGACAACTCAATCTGTAATTTCTCCTGTTCCAAAAATCCCCATTTGTCTCTTTTCCCCCTCATTTTGTCCATCAGATGCCCATTTGCCTTTAAGAGCCTTAATCCTGACAGAAGTCTCCATGGCATTGTCCTGCATGCATTTTTTAAAGAGTTGAGCAAAATTTTAATAAGACTGGAATCAAATAACCTTTCTTATTCTGCCTCTGTCATAATATAATTTTAGTTTAGGTAATGTCTTATACACTGGATGTTAGCTTGAATGTAATAACAGTGATCAAGTCTAATTTACTCATGATATGTCTCTAATATTAATAGTTTGTTATCTATTGTCATACTATCAAAATACCAGATTACTCACAGCAATATCATTCTTACTTAACATTCACTCACTTGCTTTCTTTTGGGGTGAGGGGTGCAGGGGAAGGAAGTGAAGTCACAGGTAGTGTATCTGCTGTTTGTCTCTGGAATTCTTACCTGCATGTGAATGTCATCCTTCATGTGTCTGACAAAAAATGATTGACAGTTGCTGGTCTAGCCCAGTCTTCAGCATTTATGCAGATGAACTGGGATACAGAAAATTGCTCTACCTGAAGTCTCACAGAAATTTTAGGAAAGACTATTACCCCTTGTGCTAGCATTTTTTTTAACTAATCATGAGTTCTGACCCAATCTGTACTCTCAGTGGATACATGTTTAAACATTCATTCTTCAGCTGTGGTTTATGTTGGGCAGCAAAAAAAATTTTGTTCCTTCACCAGAGTTTAAAATCTGCAGAGCATGCCTTTCAGGTAGGGTGGGAAGGAGAACAAGCAAATGCAACTATTTCAGAGGCTTAGATTGTAGAGTAACCCAGATGTCCTGCTGTTACGAGAATTATTGATCCTCTTCCTCTAGGGTGCTCCAGCTGATGAACCTAACAGACTCTCGCTTGGCTCAGGCCGGTAACGAGAAGTTAGAATTGGCCATGCTGAGCTTTTTTGAACAATTCCGTAAGATCTACATTGGGGACCAGGTGCAGAAGTCGTCTAAGGTAACAGACTCTTAGATGGCTCCATTTAACCCTCATTTCTCACTTGTGGGATAGCTGATTGAAGAAAATAGTTGGTAACAGTTCGCATAGCCTCCAGATTTTAAGTATTGGGATAGTCCAAATGTTTTCTCTTAGCCTATAGAATTCTGGGAGACTTGTCAAACAACTGATTTCTCTAGTGCTCCATTTGTTTAACAAATAGCCAGTCAATATATCTGTTGTTCTCCCCCAAATTGGCAAAATTTAGTGTTCATACATGAATTAACATTTAGAACAGCAGAAGGTTTTGGCAATCTTTTTATAACCTCAGGATTGAAGGGGACCAGTAAGGTAGCTCAAACTCTATTCAGTAGTTAGTAATACTTAGAAACTAGCTAATCCCTTTAGTAAAGTCTTCCCAGGATTGTTGTCCATTTTCTTCTCACACCTTAACCCCCAATTATGGAGAAAAAAAATAGTACAAGGATGTAGTTGATCTAATTCATATTTTCTGGTTGCTTTCTTTCTTAACATCAGCTGTACCGCCGACTTTCAGAAGTTCTGGGCTTGAACGATGAGACCATGGTCCTAAGCGTCTTCATAGGAAAAATGTAAGTGTTTCTGCTGGCCATCAGCAAGAATCCCTGTTGCAACTGTAAAATGTGATCTTGGCATTGTGCTGCCAGTGCCTTGGTATTCTAGCATTGATCGTTTGCGTCAGAAAATTGTGCATTTGAGTGTGTGACAAGCTGTGCTTAGAGATATGGCCCGGCCCCAGAGCATTCCAGGCTTGTACAGGCAAGGATTTAATTTTATTCTTGCAGAACTTTCTCTTTAGTTTCTGGAATCACAGTCGAAACCCTGTCATGGCATTAGTAAAACAGACCTCCCTCCCTAGGACTGGTGCTTGGCCTCTCACTCAAACTCCACATCAGAGATGCCCAGAGTGCATTCACTTTTTGGTGCTGATTTTCACTAAATCTGTCCCCCAGAATGTGAGCCTCACTTTAACAGGGGCTCATTCCTCCCAGGAAGCATCACACCCTTTAGTCTCCAACATCTAGTGTCATTGTTTGAACTATCTTCAAAGTTGGAGTTTCTAATTGGCCCTCTTCTTGTTTTTCTTTTTTGTTTTTGTTTTTGTTTTTTTAAGTTATACTCCTTAGGTTACATTTTACTCTTTTTAGCAGCTCAATTTATGAAAGCACACACTAAGAGCCAAATATATTACCCAGGGCTGTGTGCAAAGGGACATTGTGCCTTCTTCTAACTATCCCAACCCTAAACAGTCATATTTGTGAGCTGGTTAATAATTTAAGATGGAAAGAACAAAGAGGGTCTAAAGGACTCTCTGGCCTAGAATCCAGAAGCAAGGGCTACTAGAATTCTGCAGCTGACAGTGGATGGTGCAGGTGCAGAATTGCATACGTCTGCATGTTATCACTGCCGCAGAAATCTCTTACCCTTGCTGCAGAAATCTGCCCTGGAGTGCCCCAGAATTCCAAGGGCCTGGGTATGGGCCAGTGTAGCTTTGGAACCAAGTAGTGAAGATTATCTGAAGGATAATTTTTCTAGTCAACCAAATGTAAGTACGGAGATTTCCTACCCATTTTTTTTGTGGTTGTGATGTCTGTGAATTAGTGGTGCAGATGTGTGGTGACTTTTGATGAATGACTTTCTTCATCTCCTAGCCCTGAAGGAAACCAGGCAAATCAAGAGTCTCTTGCTTTTTTTTTTTGTTTTTGTCCTCCAGTATCACCAACTTGAAGTACTGGGGCCGTTGTGAACCAATCACCTCCAAGACACTACAGCTTCTCAATGATCTCTCCATTGGATATCCTTTTCTAAGCTAGCTTCTGTGTGCAGCAGAAACCATGGCAGGCCACAGTCTAGGAATCCTAGCCTCCTGCTGTTTCCACTTTATTTTAGCTTTGGTGTGTACTCAGGTATCTTCCATTTCCTAGGAGTCAAACATAGTACCTGCCCAGGATCTAGGAATGATTTCAGACCCCCAAAATGAGACAAGAGTTTCTACACATTTATCCCTGGCTCTTCCTAAGCTCCAGAAATATATTACAGATGTATCTCTTAGGTACTCTCTCGGTGTAGCCACAGTTGTAGTATCCTTAGTGGAGACAAAGCCCTTCTCGGGTTCATTGTCCTATCCACTAGCTGATTGGTAGAAATATCCTGATTTTAAGCTTTTTGCGAGAGAAGGTAGTCGCTGTACTTCTTTGGACTTAAACTAGATCTGCTACAAAGTTTGAATTGCCTTAGGACAGTTTGCACAACCGGGGGTCTCCAAGAGAAAAACCCTATAAAATTATTAGAGTAACTTTTTTCTCAATTTTCCCAAAGACTTTTTTTTTTTTTTTTTTTTTTTTTTTGAGACAGAGGCTCAATTTAGCGCCCTCAGTAGAGCTGTAGCTTCACAGCTCACATCAACCTCCAACTCCTGGGCTCAAGCGAGTCTCCTGCCTCCACCTCCCAAGTAGCTGGGACCACAGGCGCCCGCCACAACGCCCGGCTATTTTTTGGTTGCAGCCGTCATTGTTGTTTGGCAGGTCCGGGCTGGGGATTCGAACCCACCACCTTAGGTGTACATGGCTGGCGCCTTAGCCGGTTGAGCTATAGGTGCTGAGCCTTTCCCAAAGACTTTACATAATGTACATAACTAGTGCCATTCTAAGTAGGAGAGAAGTTTTGTTCACACTGGATGCCTTAGGCCGGGCTATTTCTCCCTTGAAACTCCTGCTGAGAAAAGCTATTCTAGGATATTCATTCTTTAGGGAAACTGCTGCGTTTTATCTGTTTTCTCATAGATAGGAGTTCTCTAATTGATTAGTTAAATATTGCTTAGAAGAGAACAAATTTGTTCCTATTTGGCAGTGGCATAGAGAAATCAGATACTCTGGTAAACCCGTAGTTCTCAACCTGTGGGTCATGACTTCTTTGGACTATATTAAAGGTTCACGGCATAAGGAAGGTTGAGAACCACTGTGGTAAACTCTTTTATCCTGGATAGTTTCCATCTGCCTTAAAGATTCTTAGTTTGCTTCACACTTTCCTTGACCTTCTTCCTTTGTCTTTACATACAGTAGTGTAAGGAAGCTAGTGAAGCTTAGTGCGGTACAGTTCATGCTGAACAATCACACGGTGAGTGATTTTAGCCCCTCTCCTGGCTGTCTCTCCCACTGCCCACATATATACTTTCTCAGCACGTAAAAAGAGATATTTAAATTGGGGTCCCTTGCACTGCTGCAGCAAAGATGGGAGTTAGGTAATGACACTATCATCACAACTGCTGTTTGGGATCCAGATGATCTGAGTTACAGTGAAGTCACCTACTACTACTCATACTGCAGATGCATTAGTAGTAGGGATCAACAATAAGCAAAACAAACAAAAAAGCTCCTCCAGTTCCTTAAGGAATTGCCAGCTAGCCATTAGCTCAGTAATTCTCAGATTACTGGCTTGCATTCTCCCTCTAACCATGTTTTTACCTTTTTAACTTGTTTTCTTTTTTTCAATAGAGCGAGCACTTTTCATTTTTGGGTATTAACAATCAGTCCAACCTGACAGACATGCGGTGTCGGACTACCTTCTACACGGCACTTGGGCGTCTCCTCATGGTGGATTTAGGTACTGCAATAAATCCTAGAGGCTCATGAAGTAATTGGCACTGTTGTAAATTTTGATTTGAGATCAGAAAACTAGATGCAGAGGGAAGTCCTTTCTATTGTTTTAACAGTAACAAAATCATCTGAAATAACAGTCTTATTTTGCCAAGAACAAATGATACTATTATGGTCCCTGTGTCTGGAAGAGAATAACAGTGTGCTCCTGAAATTTTCTTCTGATATGCAGTAGCTTTAAAGCTCTCTGCATATTTCTTATCTCTAAGAGAATTAATCACACAGATTCCTTAGTGCAACTTGTTGGCCAGATAACTTCTCCACTCCATGTTGAGGTGAAAACCCACATTAGACAGTCAACTAAAACTTTTTATTATCCAGTTTTCTAGGCGTATGAAAGATTACTTTAAAAAGGAAAATAAGTGTGGATAAAAGCCTCCACGAGCATCTCTTCTTTCCTTTTTTTTTTTTTTTTTTTTTTTTTTTGAGACAGAGCCTCAAGCTGTCACCCTGGGTAGAGTGCTGTGACATCACAGCTCACAGCAACCTCCTCCTGGGCTTAAGCGATTCTCTTGCCTCAGCCTCCCAAGTAGCTGAGACTACAGGCGCCTGCCACAACGCCCGGCTATTTTTTGGTTGTAGTTGTCGTTGTTGTTTGGCAGGCCTGGGCTGGATTTGAACCTGCCAGCTCTGGTCTATGTGGCTGGCACCTTAGCTGCTTGAGTTACAGACACCAAACCGAGCACCTCTTTCAATTTTGAGACTCTTCTAGTTCTAATACACCAGCCATGGTCCTTTCTGGACTAACTATAATTCTCAATAAGGCAAAGTAAATAAATAACATATTGCCTTAAAACACATGAATCGCTGACACTGTGGCTCAACATCAAAAAACTTAAGACATTCTTGGACTAGAAGATTTCTGTTGTTTTTTAGTTTTAAAATTGTTTCTGTATATACATTTTATTCTTTAATTGCTACTAATACCTGTTGGAATGATAAAGTGACCCCCTTGGAATTATATTTGGATCTGCTCATCTTTCATCCCCCCTTATTTCCTATGTGTACACAGCTTTGAATTCTTGGTGTTGGGGGTCACAGCCTGAGTTGTTTTCTTTACAGGAGAGGATGAAGATCAGTATGAGCAGTTCATGTTGCCACTTACAGCAGCGTTTGAGGCTGTGGCCCAGATGTTTAGCACTAATAGTTTCAACGAGCAAGAGGCAAAGGTGAGTCTTTCGCCCACTGATTGATCATCTTCTGGCTTAGGGCAGGCCTTGGCAGAGCCAGGATTAGTTAGCAGCAGAAAATAATGTGAATCTATAAATTACCTACTGCTTTAGCTTTCTATTTATGCTCTTGGATTCCTGGGATTTTAAAATTGAATAACCAAACTCTTGCTTTCATATTAAAGTATATTTTTAGGCAGTTCTTAGGATTTTTTGTATGTGAGTTTTCAAATGGATTAGCATAAGGTTGTTAATAGTTTCTGCTATATCTTCAGTTATGGCCCCTTCCATTTTTAATGCTGCTTATTAATGTTTTCAGTCTCCTTCTAGATCAATCCTGTGAGAGATTTATTAGTTTTATTAGTTTTTGCAAAAAACCAAACATTTTTTGGCTTTGTTTTAGCTTTTTTTAATCTGTGTTTTCTATTTCTTTCATTTCCACTCTCTGTTTTCATATCTTTTCCTTGGAGTTATTCTGTTGTTCTAACTTCTTAACTGTTCATCTCTTCTTCTTTCCTACTGTGATCATTTGAAACTATAAAGGTCCCTCTGGGTATATTCTATAAGTGTAGGGGTTTTTTTAAATTGTGGTTTTAAAAACATGCAAAATTTACCATCTTAACCATTTTTACATGTATAGTTTAGTAATGTGAAATATTTTGACATTGTTGTGAAACAGCTTCAGAATCTGCAAGTTTTTTTGTATTCTTTTTTTTGGGGCTGGGGCTGGGTTGGAATCCGCCACCTCCGGCATATGGAGTCAGCGCCCTACCCTTTTGAGCCACAGGCGCCGCTCAGAATCTATAAGTTTTAATATGTAACATCTTCGTTATCATTTAATTCTTTGTAATTTCTCATTTCCATTAAGATTTCTTCTTTGATACAAGTCATTTAGAAGGCATTTTAAATTTCCATACATATGGAATTTTAAGTTACTTTTATTTTAGTCCTTGATTTCCACCTCTCAGAAGTATCTTAATTGTTGCTTTCCTCCTTTTACTTTATACACACCCACTCTCGTGACCTGTAGCCCTCTATGCCAAAACCTAAAGATGTCAGAATATTAACATTGGTAGGAATTTTTGCAGGGTTCCTGAGGACACTGAGGCTGAATGGTAGAACCACCAAATAGCCAGTGGTATCACCAGAAAAAATGCCAGACTTTACTTGACATTCCGATGTTCTCCTTTTAATCTTTAGAAAGCTTCTTAGTGGCCGGGTGCAGTGGCTCATGCCTGTAATCCTAGCACTCAGTGGATTGCCTGAGCTCTGGAGTTCAAGACCAGCCTGAGCTAGAGCAAGACCCCGTCTCTAAAAAAATACAGCTGGGTGTTGTGGTGGGTGCCTGTAGTCCTAGCTACTCAGGAGGCTAAAGCAAGAGGATTGCTTGAGCCTGAGTTTGAGGTTGCTGTGAGCTGTAATATCATAGCACTCTACTGAGGGCAACAAAGTGAGACTCTGTCTAAAAAAAAAGCTTCTTAGTTTTCCATCTGCAAATCATAAAGGTAGTCAGAGAGCAACACCACTTTGTCCAAGATTCTCTTCCATTTACATTTGTGTACTGGGGTCTGAGCTGGGTACTTTTTAAAGCTGTAGTTAGTGTGAAACATGTCAGTAACTTGGACTAAAATATCAACCAATATCAAGGACTTGGAGTGAATTGATATGCTTTCTGTATATCCCGGGTTGATAATCAGTGAATATCAGCCCTTTTCTCTTCATATTAGTACCATACAAGGCAAGTAAAATTAACCAAAGGAACCATCTTGGCAATGGTCATAGGCATCACCCATGTATTTGTCATGTCTCATGTAACGTCTTAGGTTGACCATGTCTCCAACTAGAAAATTGAGCTTATGATACAGCTTAGGAGGAGAGCTGTTTGCTTAAACAGAAGTGCAGTATTTTAGTAGCCCCAAAATGTTAACTTTCTGAGCATATTGTCAACTACTTGATTTTAAAAGCAGTCGTATTGCTCAGAACCCCAAGTAAAAGTTATATTGAAAAAGCATTGGATTTAAGGTCTTAGTGCTATGTAGGAATTCCTAATCTGGGCCCTTCTACCATCTGATAGTATAAGGATGGGCAAGTTATTTGGCCTCTTTTGGCCTTACTCTCTTTTTCCGTAAAATGAGAATACAGTACTTTATAGCCCCAAGATTCAACAGGTTAGTCTCATTTCTAGACAGCCCAACCAAGGGACAGGTATCATGTAGACTCCCCTTTGTCTTCCTCTTGGCAAAGTTTGCCTTTGCATTTCTTTAGGATACAGACTGTTAGGATATTCAGTAGAATCTCTGTAAGTTCACCACCCAAGCAACTGTAACAAACTGGTCAACATACAGGGTGGTCAACATAAGCATCCAGGCCTGCTGTGCTGATAAGGAGTATTTGCTGAACTCTAGGAGGAAGAAATTGATTACAGATGTGTGAAATTTCCCTGTGATGGTTGTAGGTTTGGTTTTTCTTCTATTTTAATATATTTTTGCCTTCTACAGCGAACTCTAGTTGGCCTAGTGAGAGACCTGAGAGGGATAGCTTTCGCCTTCAATGCCAAGACCAGCTTCATGATGCTCTTTGAATGGATGTATCCTAACTTAAGCTAGGAGCATGCCACAGCAAGCCTTAACTGGGGTGCAACTCGTGCTGAAATCATGAAGTGGGGAGGGACAAGGGAAGGAAGGTGTGATGAGGCAGAAAAGATGGAGAGTTAAACACAAGGCCTACTGTGTGTCCTATGGTCTGACACCTGGCCGTTCCAGAGTTGTCTGTCATGCATAATGTTGTCTGAGAACAGGTCATGAATGAGGTAGTATCCCAGTTTCTCATTTGGGTCCCAGATGTAAGTGCCTGTGGAATTATATACCACTGCAGAACTATTGATTTTGCTACACTTAGAAAAGAGACATTTCAATCTATTTTTTAAAAGACAGATTTTAGAAATTACAAAGTCTAACTTAACTAAACTTCATAGCCTTGTGCAGATCATTTCAAATCCAAGAGCCTCTATATATAAAGGAAATAGCTGCTACCTGTCATATCATAGAAGTGGTAAAGGGATAAATAACAATATGAAATACACTGTGCTCTTCAAAAGAAAGGTGCTGTATAAATTAAAATGTATTATTACATGACTTTTACAGGTTAAGGGACACATAGTCACTTTAGCATCTTCTAGTAAGAAAGATTCTAAGATGCGAGGAAGAGACAGGAAATTGGAGAATATAACTTGACAGTTTGTGCTTGGCTCATGCTGAGAAACTTCTAAATTCTGTACGTTTCTGGATTCAGAAATCCTTCCTTAGCTTCTGTTAACAGATATCCATCCTACATGCCAATTCTCCAACGGGCAATTGAGCTCTGGTACCATGATCCAGCCTGTACCACCCCTGTGCTCAAGCTGATGGCTGAATTAGTTCATAACAGGTAAGCAGGATGCAGACCTTCAAAAGGCACAACCACCCTTTTTTTTATCTGATAAAATGGTGAAAGAATTTGCTTTATCTTGTGCTTATATAGATTGTTGGAAGTAATAAGATTCACAGCTATCAAAATATGAAAACTTCTAAAAGTTTTTGTGTGTGTGTTTTTGTTTGAAAGGTTATTCCCAGCCACATAAAGCCATAGCTGACTGAAGAAAATCACTTTACAAAGAGTTTCAAGCTATCCATTCTTACAAAAAGTAAATGTGGCATCCATGATTCTGATTTCCCTGCTCACAGATATAGAAGTTAACATTTGGGGATGGTGCCCTATCTATCACATTTCATAGTTAAAGATAATTGAGAAGAATACTAATTTTTAAGAAAGGTATTTATTAGGCAAATCGTATCTGGATCAATAAAGGTTTACTTTTTTAAAAAGTAAGAAAGACTTCTAAAACACCAAATTTTAGACTTGCCCAACAATTTAGGGCAAATTTAGGGATAGTAAAAAAGAAGGATCCAGCCCCTTAGCTTTGCTAGAATTTCAGATATGTGCATCTGTCTCTCATGGCACTCCTAAGAGAATTAGTGATTCTTAAAACTACCTTAGTGAGAGTGTGGGTGATGTTTAATGAGGCTGTAACCGCCTGTGGGGGTGACACTCAGGAGTTACTCATTTATAAAAATGGATGTTTGAGTGCATCTACTGTTTTCCTGGCACTTTCCTTGCTACTGTGCCAGATGAAATCTTTGCCCTCATTGATGTTACAAATGGTGGACAAGACAGACAATAAAAACAAGTGCAAAAGATACTTTCAGACAGTGATTAAGGGATATAAAACACAAGGCAGTAGAAGGGAGAACTGAGGGAGGGTCAGGGAAGGCTGAGAGGGTAATATTTAAGCTGAGATCCTTATGATAAGAAAGATTCTGATACCCCTGCACTGATCAAGAGTGTTCTAAACAGAACTACAAGAGTCCTGAGATAGGACATGTTCACTGGGACTTGTGGCTAAAGGCTGCATGAGAGGATAGTTGGACTGGTGGACGGAGCCGAGTCTTCGGGTGCCTTGTCATAGCAGTGGTGAGGAACAGGCACTTGTTCTTTTTGCAGTGGAAAGCTGCAGGTGTGTTTTAAGCAAAGGATTAAAATGGTCTTATTTACATTATTTAAAGGCTGCCATCTGAAGAGTGGGACTGCAGAGGGACAAGGATGGGAATATGGAGACTGTATAAGAAGAAGTGGGAGGGTTCAGGGCATATTTTAGAGCTGTTTTGTTTTTTTGTTTGTTTGTTTGTTTTTTGTTTTTGGAGATAGAATATTACTTTGTTGCCCCCCTCAGTAGAATGCCATGGCTTCACAGCTCACAGCAACCTCCAACTCTTGGGCTCAAGCGATTCTCTTGCCTCAGCCTCCCAAGTAGCTGGGTCTACAGGCTCTTGCCACAACACCCAGCTATTTTTAGAGATGAGGTCTTACTCTGGCTAAGGCTGGTCTTGAACTTAGGAGCTCAGGCGATCCACCCACCTTGGCTTCCCAGAGTGCTAGGATTACAGGCATGAGCCACCATGCCCAGCCTTTAGAGCTGGATGGCTCTGCATCTTGATGGCTTAGTGTGGTAAAAAGGACACCTGGGTTTGAGACCTTACCAACTTGAGTCCACTGAACTCAGAGGAAGAACAGATAAAGGAAGAGGTATGCTAGTCTAATTAGCTAAGATTGATGCATATCTTTTCCTTCTCTCCCTGACTTCTGCCATAGCTTTCCAAGTCCCTTTGTGTCTTTTCTTCTTATAAAGTGGCAACAAAGCTTGTACCTGTCCTATAGTTGCCACCAAAGCTATAAAGGTAGGTGTAAATTAATGCCTAAAGGACAAAGAGAGTTAGTACCAAGAAGTGACTGGTAGAAGCCATAACTTTAATCAAATAAAAATGAGAATTTTAAAAGTGATATCTGCTTGCATAATTTATTTCTTTTGTTTGTTGTTTTTTTTATTTGTTTGTTTTGGGGGTTTTTTTGAGACAGTCTCACTCTGTGCTGTGGTGTCATCATAGCTCACAACAACCTCAAACTCTTGGGCTCAAGCAGTCCTCTTGGCCTCAGCCTCCCAAGTAGCTGGCACCAGCCATAACACCCAGCCAGTTTTTCTGTTTTTAGTAGAGATAAGGTCTTGCTCTTGCTCAGGCTGGTCTCAAACTCCTGAGCTCAGGTGATCCACCCGCCTTGGCCTCCCAGAGTGCTGGGATTACAGGCATGAGCCACCTTGCTGGCCCTTTTTGCTTCTTTTCATGATTTTGATTAGAGCAGCATAACTTGAGTCTAGCATATTTGTCTTTAAGATGTGAGCTATTTTTGGCTATGTTGACCAGTTTGATGAAAGCATTTCAAATTGTATATAAAACCAGCACATTGTACCCCATGATTGCATTAATGTACACAGCTATGATTTAATAAAAAAAAAAAAAAGCAAAGAAATAATAGTACAACAATAAAAACAATGCCGCATAAAAAAAAAGATATGAGCTATTCTGTATGGGTTAAATATCTGTAACCTGGTTATTCTCACATTATGATAGTCATTCTGCATATCTTAGTGCAAAATCACCAAAGATATTCAAATGAAAGCCTGGAGGAGCCAGTCTTCTAAGAAAACACCTCTGACTTTTTTCTCCTTCTATGCTTTTTGCTCAGATCCCAGCGACTCCAGTTTGATGTCTCTTCCCCAAATGGCATTTTACTTTTCCGAGAAACCAGCAAGATGATAACAATGTATGGTGAGTGCCTCAGTCACCACTCTGTAAGCAGTGTATGGGTCTCGGGCTAGCTTTGTCAACAGGCAGGACAGCATTCCTATGGCATGCTGTATTCCTCGTACATGGGTATTAGTATGTCACCTATCACCAGCAGGTGTGCCTTTGGAGTAGGAAGGCTGAGTTGATCTATACACTTTTGATTCCAGTGTGGCTGAATAAATATATATATTACATGTCTACTCAGGCAATCGTATCCTGACACTAGGAGAGGTTCCAAAGGATCAGGTCTATGCCCTGAAGCTCAAGGGCATCTCCATCTGCTTCTCCATGCTGAAGGCTGCCCTTAGTGGGAGTTATGTCAATTTTGGAGTCTTCCGTCTCTATGGAGACGATGCCCTGGACAATGCTTTACAGACCTTCATCAAGCTGCTTCTCTCAATTCCCCATAGTGATCTCCTGGTAAGCCTGAAGCTTTGTTGACAGCATCTTGCCCCTTATCACATTCTTTTTATTTTTTTTCCCCCACATGAGACCATAATTGAATGTCTCTGCTGAGAAACTATAAACTAGCTCCTTTCTGCTTTAACTAAATCTTTGGTTTCCCCAGTTTTACTTAAGATCCCCCTTCATGCTGAAGTGGACAGAGTCTAAGCTGATTTTCTTCCTCCTTTCCCACAGGATTACCCCAAGCTCAGCCAGTCTTATTATTCACTACTGGAAGTCCTGACCCAGGACCACATGAATTTCATTGCAAGCCTGGAACCTCATGTCATCATGTATATTCTCTCTTCCATTTCTGAAGGACTTACTGCACTTGGTAAACACCTGGGTGGGTGGGTGGGTTAGCTGGTTTTTACCACTTAATTAAACAGGAGAGAATCTTGCTCCAGTATCCAAAAGGATTACTGCTTGGGGAGTTAGCGCTAACAGCAGAGTACATAATTCATAGTACCAGTACTTTCTAATCCAGCAAAACCTTACTGATCCCCTCCTAAGTACCATGTACCGTACAAGGCACTAAGGATACAGTAATTGGCAACACAGAGTCCCTGTCCTTAAGGAGGAATTCTGCCACCTTTTTTATGTGATAGATGAAACAGACACATGCACAGACAACTGCCTGTTTACAGTTAGCATTTACACACTACAACGGGGGTGAGTACAAAGTGCTACCACCCTCAGGAATAATACCTCATCTGCTGGTGTTGAGGAGGCAGGGTCACAGAAGACTGGCTGACAGACTTGGTATCAAAATTTAACCCTAAAAGCAGGATAGGGGTTACCTAGGTTAACAGGAGAGGGCTCCTAGCAGGACGGGCAGAAAATACTAGCATCTGTGGCAAGAAAGAAATCCAGATGTCTGGCACACTAGTACAGAAAAGTTAGGAATGAACTGGATCTTTAGCGATAAGCAGGAACCAATCTGAAGATCATAAGGGCCCTTAAGTTGCTATAGCATGATTAGACAACGTTAATGCAGTGGAACCTATGGGAAGTTTTTTGCAGCTAACACTGTAAGTTTTTTCATCCTAGTTCATACAGTTCCTGTTGATGATTTTCTTTCTAGGCTGCTTTCTAGCAGTCTTAATAGTCATGCATGTTTAGAGAACAAAATACATATTCATATTAAGTCTGAGCAAAACATAAATAAGATTAAGCAGGCACTGCCTCTGGCTCAAAAGGGTAGGACACTGGTCCCATATGCCGGAGGTGGTAGGTTCAAACCCAGCCCCGGCCAAAAACTGAAAAAATAAATAAATAAATAAGGTTAAGCCAACTGCAAAATAATCATGACATAATGCAGATGCACAAAGAATTAAAAAGTCATTTTGGATCACCTACTGTGAATTATCCACACCTCTGTACCTCACTTCTTTGATGTGCATATATAATACTGCCATCACCCTGCATAGCCATGACAAGTCCAGTCACAGTATCAGACCTTGCTTTGGGGGGCTATTTTATGTCTTCTTGAAAATAGAGGGACTTTTACATAAGCTGTCAGTCCTATAGGAATCAGAATTGTTTACACTTTTCTTCTTTTTTTTTTCCTTTTTGAGACAGAATCTCACTATGGTGCCCTCAGTATGTTGCCATGGCATCACAGCTCACAGCAACCTCAAAATCTTGTCTTTAAGCGATTCTCTTGCCTTTAAGCAATTCTCTTGCCTCATCCTCCCAAGTACTCGGGATTACCAGTGCCTGCTACAACACCCAGCTATTTTTTTGTTGCGATTGTTTAGCTGGCCCAGGCCGGGTTCAAACCCGCAACCCTCGGTGTATGTGGCTCGCACCATAATCACTGTGCTACGGGCATCAAGCCAAGAATTGTTTACACTTTTAAGAGTTCCCCCCTTGGTCCAGTGGTCTCCTTCATGCAGGTGGTGCTGCAGTGTTCCCTTTGGAAAAAAACATAGATGAATCTGTGGCTGCCTCAGAGATGCTTTGGAGATAAACAAAAAATATAGTACACCCATTCTAACCAATTGTAGATGTTTATAGGATAGATTAAGCTGGGTTTATGACATCTCTCAGGTAATTCAGAGCATAGGTTCACATTGCACAGCTCTTGGATTCTAATCACAGCTCTTCCAGTTACTGGCAGTGTGATCTTTAGGCAGATCACATAACTGCTCCAAACTCTGGTTTCATCATGTATAAAACAAAAGGCCTACTTCCTAGAGTTTTCAAGAGGATAAGTTAGCTATAATATCTATAAAGTACTTAGCATAATATCTAGCACAAAAGAAGTATTTTCTGAATATAAGCTCTGTTAGTTTTTTATGAAGCAGAAGACATCCATCCACAACACATTGAACCAGTGATTTCAATACTGTTTCTTTATACTAATTTTGCATTTTTTATTTTTTATTTTTTTGAGACAGAGCCTTAAGCTGTCACCCTGGGTAGAGTGCCGTGGCGTCACAGCTCTCAGCAACCTCAAACTCTTGGGCTTAAGTGATTCTCTTGCCTCAGCCTCCCAAGTAGTTGGGACAACAGGCGCCCACCACAGCGCCTGGCTATTTTTTTGTTGCAGTTTGGCTGGGGCTGGGTTCCAACACACCACCCTCCATATATGGGGCCGGCACCCTACTCACTGAGCCACAGGCGCCACCCTATTTTGCATTTTTTATACCTACTCCCTTTCAAACTTAAAAACTGGGCCTTGCTATATGCTATATGATGAGGGTAAGAGATCAACTGGGGGCTTTCTGAGTAGTGGCCTTGGTTGACATGGCCACAGTTCCCACTGACCAGGTACTTGTCTGGGATCTCAGCCTAGGGTAATCCGCAGTCCCCCTCAGCAACTCAGTATGCCTGCTCTATCCCACTCCTGCCACTCCTTGTTGCAGACACCATGGTATGCACAGGCTGCTGCTCCTGCCTGGACCACATCGTGACATACCTCTTTAAGCAGCTGTCACGGAGCACCAAGAAGAGGGCAACACCCTTGAACCAAGAGAGTGACCGCTTTCTGCATATTATGCAGCAGCATCCAGAGATGATCCAGCAGGTAAGGAAGAGGAGGGTGGTTAGGAGGCAGTGCTGGGGTGCCCTACAGTAGAGAAACCTCTGCAAGAGACAGAAAGCCATACAAAATAAATGAACATGACTAACATCCAATCATCTTCATGCTGCTCTGTATCTTAAACTTGGAGTGGAGACTAGGCATGGTGGCTCACACCTGTAATCCCAGCCCTTTGGGAGACCTAGGCAGGAGATTCCTGGATTCCAGTAATTTGAGACTAGCCTGAGCAGCACGGCGAGACTCCATCTCTAAAAAACTTTTTTAAGGGCAGCGCCTATGGCTCAAAAGGGTAGGACGCCAGCCCCATATGCTGGAGCTGGCGGGTTCAAACCCAGCCCTGGCCAAAAACTTAAAAAAAAAATGTTTTTTTAATTAGCCAATCATGGTGGCATGGACCTTTAATCCCAGCTACTCAAGAGGCTGAGGTGGGAGAATCACTTTAGCCCTGGAATTTGAGATTGTAGTCAGCAGTGATTGTGCTACTGCATTCTAGCCTGGGTGACAGAAAGTGAGAGAGAGAGAGACTTCGTCTCTTAAATTGTAATGGATCTTAAGTTTGCTGAGTAAATCACTGGATATAGAAAATTTGGGAAAAAAGTCAAGTTCTGAATTGTTCTGAATGTCACACAAACCTCTATTCCCTGGGCCTTCTCATGAGCACTGACTTCCTTCTGTGAAAATTACTCTGCTTACCCATTGCCATGAGTTAGCAATATCCAGTCTTCTTATGGCTCCGCTTATTTGCAAAATGGGAACAAGAATGAAGGACAGAAGGAAATAACTGACGATAGATATATTAAACCATATGCTTGCCTTTATTTGTATGCAACAGTAATAAGACTTGAAGCAATTTGCAAAAATACAAGCGGAGATACGGCTCGGCATCCATAACTCACTGTTTAGGGCGCTGGCCATGTACACCAGGGCTGGTGGGTTTGAACCTGGCCTGGGCCTGCTAAACAAACAAACAAACAAAAAAATAGCCTGGCATTGTGACTGGCACCTGCGTGAGCCCAAGAGTTTGAGGTTGATGTGAACTATGACGCCATGGCACTCTATAGAGGGCAACAAAGTGAGATTCTGTCTCAAAAAAAGAAAAAATAGATTAAGGAAGTGGATCAGCAGAATTGTTGAGATTTTAGCCAATCTCACCTTTATCTATTGTTCTTTATAAAAAGTATTGAAATAATTCACAACCCTATGTTTAAAGCTGTCTTCTCTGGGACCATTACCTAGAAATGATAGTGCAAAGTGTGTTACTACTGTAATTTTGTTTGCCTGACCCTATCCCGTTGTCCATAAGTCAAGGTGAATTAGGTAGGTCCATTTATAAATGAAATTATCAAACCAATTTCAAGAACAAGGATGAAATACCTTAGAAGAAAAGATTACCCTGAAATAGAAGGCTAAAATGAAGCTTCACAAAATATTTGTCTGATTTACCCTTCACAGAGGAGGCCATCAAAGTAATACACTCCTCTGTGGAGTCTGTCATTTTGTCTTGGGTAGCTATATACTAGGTCACTGCCTCAGATTCTCCATTTTCAGATGCTGTCCACGGTGCTGAACATAATCATCTTTGAAGACTGTAGGAACCAGTGGTCTATGTCCCGACCCCTACTTGGCTTGATACTACTTAATGAAAAGGTAGGAGAGCCAGCTCCCTGGCCAAGCCAGAAGTGATAGGCATTTGGCTGTTATGTGCCAGGCAGTGAGAAGTACATATAAAAACACTTCAGGATGGCAAAACAAGAAAAATGGACCATTTACTGACCATGTCCTGTATATGCTTTGAACGTTACTTGACTGTTGGACATCAGCACATGTGGCAGTTCAGGGAGACAAGGATAAAGGTTGAGGAAGTGGTTTACTGTAGGTCAGTGATTTTTCAGCCCACATGCTACAGCACACTGGTGTCCTGTGAGAGGATCTTAGGTATGCCATGAAGTTTTTTTAAAGGTCATTAATTAAATTATATTTGAAAGAAGTTCAAGGTGTGCCACAGAAGTTTTAACTGTGGGTTCAAGTGTGCCATAAGATTAAAAAGGTTAAACACTGCTCTAGGTAGTAAGAGAAATCATTTAAAAGGAAAAGAATATACCAGCTCTGCCATAAAACAAGTCTTGAAATTCCTATGAATGAATTGTCCCATAAAGTGCTTTATAAGTTAAAAATTCTTGGTCCTATAAGACCTGAATTTTTTTTTTTTTTTAAGTATCTGATTTTGGTAGACACTCCATTCCTTCTTGGAGGAGAGTATTTTTCATCTTGGAGTAATAGAGGGCTAATCTACCTTTCCCCCTTCATCTTACCTTCTGTTTCACTCCTTGCCCCACAGTATTTTTCTGACCTAAGGAACAGTATCGTGAATAGCCAACCACCAGAGAAGCAGCAGGCAATGCATCTGTGTTTTGAAAACCTAATGGAAGGTATCGAGCGAAATCTTCTTACGAAAAACAGAGACAGGTGAGTCTAGAGGGTCCTGCGGAGAAACCGTGGGTGATTGCTATTCTTCAAATCACTGAAACAAGAGTGATCCTTAAAGGTCTTTGTGTACCCATGTTTAGGGGCCATGTAGAACAGTACTGTCTGATAGAAAAGCGAGCCATGTTTTTAAAAAAGTTAGAAGGAGGCAAAATTCATGTTATCAGTATATTTTCTCTAACCCAATGTATCTAAAATAATGTGAATGTAAAATTAATATTTAAAAATTGAGAATTCTAACATTCTTTTTATACCATGTCTTAAAAATTCTGTGTATTTTACATTTAACAAGTATATCTCAATTCATATGTTAAACTTTTCATCAGAAATATGTGATAGGGCACCTGTTGCTCAGTGGTTAGAGTGCTAGCCCCATGCACCAGGGGTGGTAGGTTCGAACCCGGCCCAGGACTGCTAAACAAAAAAAAAGTAAAAATTGTTCAGTTTAGGAAAAAAAAAAATATTTGATTTATATTTAGATTTCATAAATTTACAATTGATAAATTAGATTCCCATACCCAGGTTGTTCCAAACATACTCATAAGTTTTCTAATAACTGAATTGAACATCTGGATTTTAAAATTGCCTAATTTAAAATAAGGCATTTCAATTTAAAATTGATCAAGGTACAATTGGAGAACTGAATTTTAAGTTTTATTCTATTCATTTCCTCAGTAACACTGACCACAGTTCAGTGCTCAGTGGCCATCTCTGATTGGCGGCTGCCATATCGGACAGCACAGCTCTATACTTCTGGTCTCTTGGCATTGAGAAATGTGACGGCTTTATTCACTTTGTGAGGTTTACCTCCAACTCCTGTCAGTGAGATCTTTTGTGCTACCATGAACCTGACACAGACCTCAAGGCCCTAGATTTGACCAGATCGCTAGGTCTGCTATGAAGTTGCCAGTAAGAGAAAAGGGGAGCAGAACTAAGCCAAGTTTCCCTTAGAGTCTTAACTGAGATAAACTGGCCTTAGAAACAGAAATTCATATGTTCTGGTTCCCAGTCGTTAACTTCCCTGCTAAAAAAACCTTTTAGGCAAAGACCTTTCCTTTCCACCCTCCTCCCCCAACCCACATGCATCCTCTCTGCAGGTTCACCCAGAACCTGTCAGCATTCCGTCGAGAAGTCAACGACTCAATGAAGAATTCCTCTTATGGCGTGAATAGCAATGACATGATGAGCTGACACCTCCTTGGACTCTACCTGTACAGAGCAGCGTCCCTTTGGTTTGGCCCAGAGGGGCGAACAATTGCAAGGGGGAGGGAGGGCCTGGCTGATCCTGGCTCCTTCCTCCGGGGTGTGGGGAAAATGGCAAAGGTCAACTAGCTACTTCCCCAGGGAATAGGGATGTGAGTGCACTCACTAGAGGGCAGGGCGCTGCTGGTTCCTGGGGGACTGGGTGGGAAGGGTGGTGGGGGATAAAGACACAAAGGTCTAAGACTCCAGCCCCCTCTTCTTGGGGCCACCCAAGGGGGAAGAACCCCCAGTGTCCTGCCACAACCTGCCTTGTATAAACATGTACATTTTTTCATAACATTTTGAACAAGGTTTATATTGACTCAAGTTTAAAAACAAAAAGTGTGATTGAAAAATTTTTACAGAGTCTAGTGCACCAATGCTGATGTGAGGGGTTGTGTATGCGAGTGAGGAAAATGTGTATTCTGTGGCCTGAAGCTTTACTGGACAAGAACGTGTGAGAGTGCAGAGATATATTTAGTGACACAGTGTAGAGGCAAAAAAAGTAAAAATCCCAAATGTATATTTTTTCTTATTGCCCTTTCCTCACCCCAAAACGATCACTTCCTGTTACTGTATTAACCCTTGTTATTAGGAACTCTAAGCCATGCCAGAGCACCACCCCTCGCCCCACAACCATAGACGCTGCCCTAGGTCCCTGGCCTCTTACAGTGACAAGTAACTCCAGCTAAAAGTGTTTGGTGTTCTTATCTCCATCCTTTTTCCCACTTTGCTTATCCTCATCCTCAGACAGATGCCTCTTGCTTTTTTAAAAGTTGGATTTAACTATGTGTTGTAGGGTTCTTGGTCTCTGTAGAGACTAGAGAGAAGGAATTGAGCCAGTTGCTCTCCTGTTGCGCAATTTGGATGAGTCCACCAGAGGGCCAGCTGCGTGTGGCCAATAACTTTTAGTCTTCCCCGGCCCTTGAGGCAGTGTGTATGGATGCGTGCGTGTGGATATTTATATATGTGCCCTGCACTCAATGAATGTATGAACTGGAGGAAGTTACTACAGTGGAGGGGTTCTTAATAACAAGGTCTACCTAGCATGAAGTATTTAACATTCTCCCACCCCTTTAAAAATATACATTTTTATAAAATGAAAACCATAATAAATGTTTTGAATATTAAAAAATTAACCTACAGAGGAAAATTAATGGAGAAAGCTATTTGCCTTGTACCTTTCCCACAATTGTTGCTGCTAGTTGTACACATCTCTAGTTCAGCTCTTGCCCATGGGAGAACACTTATCAATTAGGTTTTATTTTTATTTCTCTCCTCTACCCCCAGAAACAAGTCTGTTAATTTTTTCCTTCTCCTCTGGCGACTGTGTGGTGAATCCTTTCTTGCGTGATCAGGTTGCGGATAGACTTGTAAGGGTGTTTGCTGCATACAGTGTAAGCATTGTGACCGCCAATAAACTTCAATGGTTTCTACTGACCTGGTTTCAGCAATCAAGTCTAGTGTGTGTCCAGGGACATGTCTCTCTAAACACATGAAGATATATAAAACATGCATTCTTAAAAGCCAGTGGATGATAGGAGCTCCTCAACCTGATAAAATTGTTTCTCGTTGGACTAAGTCTGACTCAATTTCTGATTGGTGGAGTTGAGATATATAAAGTATATGTTGTCCAAACCTATAAAAGTGAAGCCACTCTACCTCTTTACTAGCTTCCACATAATAACACGGCTACCAGCAGACAAGTAGTAATTAAAGCCGAGATTTGTTAATGTTCTGACATCACTCCTCCTCTAGGTTGGGCTTCATTCATCAGACCCTCACAAGCTCAAGAGCAAATGTTATGCCCTGGAATACTATGTAGACCTCATTGGCCAGATTTATAGAATGAAGAATGCTAGTTAACAAGGATTACTTCTAACCCCTTTACTACATAGTACCTAAGTATGAAGGAACTTCATTGCCAGGAAGGTGGAAAAGCATTAAGATACAGCTAGGTATGTGTGCCTTACTGCAGATTTACATCCCATAATTCCCAGGCTCCAAACAGCCGCTCTTATATGCCTTAGATTTACTGCTACCTCTGTCTGCTGTTTAAGCCCTCTAAGAACGGGTAGAACCTCAGTCATGGCTTACTTCCAAGATCGAAAATTGTGTTCTAATGGTTAGAAGGCAAATAGAATTGATTCATCTTAGCCAAGTTCCATCTGTAAGCCTAATAGAAATATAAAATTGTTGAGTTTCATTGATGTGCAAAACAGTCTTGGCATATGCTCTAATTCTCTAATAAATGAGACAAAAAATAGCTTTCTCATAGATACTTGAAGAGAGCGCCTCAGTTCTCTGTCTTGAGGTGTTGAATGATCAGCAAAACAAGACCTCTCCCTTCCACAAAAACAATTTTAGAGGCAAGAACTCACCAAACATGAAGGTCTCCTCAATGCAGCCCTATGTGCAGTCTAGTCAGGACAAGGTGCCATGGTTAAAACCTTCCACACACCTGTCCAGCTGTAATCAGTGAAGCTATTCCCTCCTTGACTGATTAAAATGGGGGTACCCCAAAAGGTAGGCTTCTTATCTGTTTGGTCAGAAATGGTCAGTTAGCAATCTCATGTGATTCAACCTAGTAAATGTGAAAGCCAGTTATCTTTAAACTTCATTTTCCCAGGAAATAATATGGAAATTTTATTCAGTCAAAATATGAGTTTATTTAAGAGTTTCTAGGCTTTTTCTAGCCACTATGTTCATCAAAGTAAGTGTCATTAGACACTGTTTTCTGATACAAACAAAATCCTACACATTGAGAAAATACTTAAATTCTTTACTACAGATTATTAAATTATTTCATATATATATATGTGTGTGTGTGAAATTAATTCCAGATGAATTAATTTGGCCATGAAAGGCTGCTTTTACCCTCCTTAAACAGTGTAATGTCTCTTTGGAGCTAAGGAGAGAAAGCTTGGTTGTCATCTGGAGACTGCTGCTCTTAACGTTCTCCCACCTTGTCTTCTTGCCTTAGCCCAAAGCAGGGTAATCTATTCCTGCTAAATGTAAATCAGACAAAGGAAGAAGGGACTTGGGCCAGAGTTGTGATTTTAAGTTTTTAATTTTAAGAAATAATGACTTTCCACAGACAAGTAACAACCTACTAAAAAATAATAGTTTTTCATTTTCTGAAACAGTCTTTATTAAGGACTTCCCCCCCACAAATGGAAAAAAATGTTTTAGTACCCTATGAAATTTCAATGCAGAAACAGACCACTTTCCAAAATACCCATGGTCTCTTTTCAAATCAGGAAAGGGGAGGGGGGAGTTGAAAATCTTACCTCTGTAGCTTGTCTTCAGGATCCATTACATTTGCCTTTAGATACCCTAACTTCACTCATCAGTCAGTCATTCTGATGTGTTTTGGATATAGTGGGTCAACTAAAGGAATCACCTGATGCAATGGGCACATGAGCCCATCAAGGTGGATGAAGTTTGGAAAATCATTCCCCTTCCTCAGAAAAGCCGTATGGTACTCAGGACAGCCTGACTCTGCTCTTTGTTGTCTATTCATTCATGGCCCAAACAGCTTGTCCTTTCTTTTCTTTTTTTTTTTTTTTTAAAGGTCTCACTCTTGTCACCTACTGTGAAATGCAGTGCTGTAGTCACAGCTTGCTGCAGCCTCAAACTTCTGGGCTCCAGCAATCCTTCCTCAGTCTTTTGAGTGGCAGGAACTACAGATATGTACCACAACACTTGGTTTTTAGTTTTGTGGGGTTTTTTAGGGTCTCACTATGTTGCTGACACTGATTTCAAACTCTTGGCCTGAAACCATCCTGGCTCCATCTCCCAAAGTTCTGGGAATATAGCTGTGAGCCCCTGCACACATCCCCCAAATTTTGGGGGGAGTAGGGGGAGACAAGAGTCTTGCCCTGTTGCCCTGGGTAGAGTGCAGTAGCATCACTGTAGTTCACTGCAACTTCAAACTCCTGGGCTCCTGCAACCCTCTTGCCTCAGCCTCCCAAATTTAGCAGGGACTTTTATGCCACCACACCCAGCTAGTTTTTCTAATTTTAGTAGAAATAGGATCTTGCTCTTGCTGAAGCTGTTCTTAGACTCCTGAGCTCAAGCAGTCGTCCTGCCTTGGCTTCCCAGAGTGCTGTGATTACAGGCATGAGCCCCCAAATAATTTCTGATGGTCAGCAACAGAAAAGGAAGCTCAAAAGAAATTCAGAAAAAGTAACCAGCAAGGCAAATTCATTTCTACTCTTCTGTGTGAGACCCCCCTCAATAATTGAAACTGACTCCAAAACATATAAAACAGTAATTAGAAAAGCACGATACCCAACAATTATATTTTTAGTTCTGTGCAATAGCCATGAAGACAAATCATCATGCCCTCCAGCATACTGCAGCACCTATGTAACCCAAACCATCCCATTCTTAGGTTGCAAAGGAATGAAAAACTGCAGGTTCTAACCCCTGCTATTCAATTGGATTAAGCAAGTTAGGGCATCTGTATTCATGGTCTGAAGGACAAACTCAGGATAGAAACTAATAGACAGTGGATATGTTCTTAAGTAAAGCTCAGGGGCCAATATGCATAGTTTGACAGGTAATCGCTGCAGGTAGTGAAAAGGTGGGAGAACGTAAGAGCAGCAGTCTCCAGATGACGTCTCCTTAGCTAAAAAGAGACATTACACTGTATAAGGAGGGTAAAACAGCCTTTCATGGCCAAATTAATTCATCTGGAAAATGGTTGAGAATGCCAACTAAGATACTGGAAAGGAGTGTAGCAGGCAGTTATATCAGAAAACGAGTCTCCCACCCTTTAATACCTTGCAGTCTGGGGCTGTATCATAAAGCAGACCAAGTTACAAGCTTTATAAACCAAGCTACGAACACTGCAGCATAACTATTCCATCCAACTAGACATGCAACTGCCATCTGCCTTTTCTCAGTCTGCCGAACTCTCCCCAGTCTAAATTCAGACTTGCACTTTTCAAGATCCAAAATTAGGCCCAGTCCATCTCTAAGAATTGACTTTGTGCTGCACCCTAAGAGCCTTAGGACCCACGTAATCGTTTCTCTGGGTATTGCTAACCAAACCCTACCTGTCCCAGCTTTAAAATGTGCTCCTCACAAGCCGGGACCGTACCGTCACGTCAAGGAAAAGATGTGTGATTTCTCGGGCGTGGAGAGAGCATCTGGAACTAATTTGGGTGAAGCCCCTGCAATGAGAGGCTGCCTGGTTTGGGCTGGTTAGACTCACATTGCTACCACAGGCCGCTACGCAAACCAAGAGCAGAAGCCGCAGACATCTGCCCACCTGAGCCAAGCAAGGGAATGAGGGAAACCGGGCGCACCTGACCCACCCTGACTTCCTAGGCCGGCCGCGCGGCCCCGGAAGTGGTTCCGGGCGTTCCTTCCGTCGGTAGGAGGTGCCGCCGCCCGTCACATCTGCGCACAGCGGCTCGCCCTCCGCGGCTCCGCCTCCACCCTGCGCAGGCGCAGTTAAGACTCGGTCCGACGCCGGCAGGACGGCTGTGGTGTGGTGGGGAGTCTGGCCGCTGCTTGAGTGAGAGGTGTTCTAGAGGGAGGCAGGAATTGGGGTCCGAGAACTGTGTGCCCGGCAGAGGTTCGAGTTCACGCTCACAGCGACCTCACGCCCAAGACCTGCAGCGGTGATCCCAGAGGCACGGGTGAGGGTGCGAAAGAACAAGGTTTGTGGCCAAGCAGACAGAAAAGGATGGACCCTGCGCAGCACGGTGTGCTCTGGGAGTGCGCGGGAGATGCGCTGGGCCAGCGCTGGTGGCAGGGAAGGACATCCTGCAGTGCAAATACACTGAGGCATGAAACTTCTTCTACTTTGCCGGCAGTTGCAAGAAGAAATGTGGCTGAAGACACAGTGTGGCCCTAACGTGTCTGGATTAGGTTTGGACGCAATAGCTCGGGTTTGGTTCAAAGCCACTTGGCAGATCTGCCTATTGATCAGTCTTTGTTTAACCCACCAGCTAGTGCGTTATACGCTTTTTAACCAAGGGCTAAGGAGGAAGTTGAGAGATACTAAGACAGGTGGAATCACCAGGTCTTTGTGAACAGTTGGATTTGGAGAGTAAAGAGGATGCTAGTATGATTCCCAGATTCAGAATAGAGGAGCATCTGAGTGAGGAAGAGGAAGCATGGTGCTGAGGAGAGAGTGCTGGGTAAGCCTGAATGAAACTCTCACACAAAGAAATTTCCAGGCTGTTAGAGAGAAAGCGCCTGGGGGCTACTATGATTGCCACAGTATAAATAATAGCCACAAAAATTCAGAAGATGGTAGAGAAAGGGACAGTTCTCAACTCATTTTATGAAACAGGCATATCCCAAATACTAAAACCAAAGACATTTTTAAAAAATGAAAGAATGAAATGGACCAGGAGTGGTGGCTCTACCTTTCATCCCAAGACAGCACTATGGGAGGCTGCAGCAAGAGGATCACTTAAGGATAGCCTGGGCAACATAGTTAGCCCTCACCTCTTCAAAAAGGAAGAGAAAATAGCCACTTGTGGTACCAAAAAGAAGAAGAAAATAGCCAGATGTGGTGGCATATGCTTGTAGTTCCAGCTACTTGGGAGACTAAAGTGGGAGGATTGCTTGACCCCAGGAGTTTGAGTGAACTGTGATGGAGCCACTGTATTCCAGCCTGAGTGACAAGGTGAATCCCTTTCTCTGAAGAAAAAGAAAAGAAAACCTTGTACACTAATATCCTTCATAAACATACATGCGGAAGTCCTAAACAATATAAGCAAGGGGTCAAATCCAACTATAAAAAAAGGATAATACGGCTTAGCACCCATAGGTCAGCAGTTAGGGCACTGGCAACATACACTGGGGCTTGCAGGTTCAAATCTGGCCTAGCCTGCCATCCAACAATGACAACTACAAAAAAAAAAAAAATAGCCAGGTGTTATGGTCCGTACCTGTAGTCCCAGCTACCTGGGAGGCTGAGGCAAAAGAATAGCTTAAGCCCAAGGGTTTGAGGTTGCTGTGAGCTGTGATGCCACGTACTCTACTGAGGGCAACATAGTGAAACTATATCTCAAAATAATAATAATAATACATCATGACCAGGTGGGATTGATCTTTAACATTCAAAAAATAAAAGAATGTAATTAACCAGATAAATAATGGATAACTAGTGGATCATCCCAATACATTAAAAATGTGATGAAATTAAACATCCGTTCATTAAAAAAAAAAAAAAACAGCAAACTGGGACTTTAAAGGAGGTGGAGGCAGGAGAATTGCTTGAGCCTAGGAGTTAGAGGTTACTGTGAGCAGTGATACCTCGGCACTCTACCCAGGGCGACAGCTTGAGGCTCTGTCTCAAAAAAAAAAAAAATGATATCTCCACTCCTGTGCTCTTTGCAACATTATTCACAATAGACAAACTATGGAAACAAAATGTCCACTGACAGATGAGTGGATAAAGAAAATGTGGTATATACATTTGGTGGAATATTATTCAGCCTTGAAAAAGAATGGAATTCTGCCATTGAGACAACATGAATGGACTTAGAAAGTATTGTGTTTAGTGAAATAAGACAGACACAGAAAGGCACACGTGAATGTCTAAGAGCAGCAGAGTGTAGAATGATGGTTGCCTGGAACTAAGAGAAGAGGAAAACAGGGAGGTGGTAGTCAAAGTATACAAAGTTTCAGGTTTTACTAGTTAGGGAGGTGAGGGGCAAAGGATACAAAGTTTCAGGTTTTACTAGTTAGAGAAGTGATGGTCAAAAGATAAAACTAATCTCTACCAAAAAAGTAGAAAAAAATCTGTCAGGTACTGTAGATACAATACCATCTGCCGTGGTACTGTAGTCCCAGCTACTTGGGAAGCTGAGGCAACAGGATGACTTGGCCCAGGAATTCAAGGTTACTATGAGCTGTGATGACACCATTGCACTCTGGCTTGGGCAACAGAGCAAGATCCTGTCCAAAAAAAAAAAATCAATGAACCTTATGTGGGTGAGAAGTTTCTTGGTGGAAGTATAAGGATAAGAGTGGCATGGGCTTGGCACCTGTGGCTCAAGTGGCTAAGGTGCCAGCCACAGACACCTAAGGTGGCAGGTTTGAATCCAGCCTGGGCCCGCCAAAACAACAATGACAGCTGCAACCAAAAAATAGCTGGGCGTTGTGGCAGGCGCCTGTGGTCCCAGCTACTTGGGAGGCTGAGGCAAGAGACTCGCTTAAGCCCAGGAGTTGGAGGTTGTTGTGAGCTGTGATGCCATGGCACTCTACCCAGGGGGGATAGCTTGAGGCTTTGTCTCAAAAAAAAAAAAAAGTGACATAAGAGACAAAAAAGTATATGATCATCTCCATATACCTATACAGAAAAAGCATTTGATGAAATTTAGCATCCCTTCATGATAAAAACTCAACAAATTAGGGCTGGGTGCAGTGGCTAACACCTGTGATCCTAGCACTCTGGGAGGCCAACGTGGGTAGATTGCTTAAATTCAGGAGTTTGAGACCAACCTGAGCAAAAGTAAAACCCAATCTCTACTAAAAATAGAAAAACTAGCCAGGCATGGTGGCACACACCTATAGTCACAGCTGTTCAAAAGGCTGAGGCCAGAGGATCTCTTGAGCTCATGAGTTTGAAATTGCTGTGAGCTATGACACCATGGCACTCTATCCAGGGTAACAGAGTGAGACTCTGTCTCAAAAAAAAAAAAAAAGGAACAATTTAGACATATAAGGAACATACATCAGCATCACAAAGGACGTATATGTCAGGCCCACAACTAACATCATACTGACTGGGGAAAAGCTAAAAGCCTCTCTAAGACCTTGAATAAGATGGCCTCTTTCACTACTCCCATTTAACATAGTACTGGGGTCTCAGCCAGTGCAATCAGGCAAGTAGGTGTTGAGGAGTGCTCCCTAAGGGTAGTCAGCATCTGATAGGACACTGAATCAGATTGCTTTCAGATTCCATCCCATGCCTACACCTGCTGGTAACATAGGGTTGGCAGTTAAGGACATGGGCCATGGGTAAGGTGACTAGATTTTAACATTGGTAAAGCGGAACACCATGGGGGGGGGGCCTGACAACAATGCAAACTTTGATAAGCAGTTCTCAATAATCAGTTCTCAACGATTATTTGTTACTATTAAAGTTTAACATTATAAAATTAACAAAAATAATATAACCATATCCTGGTAAAATAGCAACATAGCAGCCAAAAACCGAAAACTGTATATTCCCTTCCTGTTCTGTGTTCCCTAGCTTGTCGTGCATTCTTTCCAAAAATTGGGGCTTTTTTAAAATGCTGCAGGACGCAGGACAAATTGTTAAAAATCGGGACTGTCCCACCAAAAACGGGACATCTGGTCACCTTTTAGGGGGGTTGGGGGAGCTACTTGTTTATTCCAGACAGTTTGGCTCCTTCTGAGCTAATTATCCTTGCATACAAGCAAGGGAGGGAGCCAGTCTCCTTCTGATACCTTGCCCAGGAGGGGAGTAGGGAGTTTACATTAGCTTTTTCATTTCCAAATGAAGTTACATTAACCTCTTCATTCCCAAATGGAGTTACATTATTAACCTTTTCAGCAGCCGTATATTGTATATTCCCTTCCCATTCTGCCACTGTTCCCTAGCTTGTCATGCATTCTTTCCAAAAATCGGGACTTTTTTAAAACGCTGCGGGTCGTGGGACAAATTGTTAAAGATCAGGACTGTCCTGCCAAAAGCGGGATGTCTAGTCACCTTAGCCATGGGGCCTGGGATATGGCAGGCTCCCCTGCAATATGTAGTATTACTTTCTAGCTCTTTGACTTTGAGCAGACCACTTCCCCTTCTGTGCTTCAGTGTCCTCATCTGCACTAAGAACCAGACCACATCCCCTCCTAGAGGTAGTAAGAGATACTGCCATCATTATCACCATCATCACAGAGGAAGGGAGGGAGGAAGTCTGGTGCAGCAGGATGAAATCAGGAAGCTGCCAGTCACATGCCCACACTCTGACCAGCTGCCTCTGAGCCATTATGCATGCTGTTCCACCAATCTTAACCACACTATGTCACACACGGCCACTGGCTCAAATAATGAAGATACTCTAAGGCCACCCTAGGTCGTGGCCCCTCCCAGCAATCGGATACCTCTTCCCTTCCTCTGGAAGCCCCTCCATGTTGCTGCCTCATCACGTGGCTTTTTCTGGTCTCTAGGGGACAGACCAAGCTTCCATCTGCCTACAGCCCCCCAAATTCCCAATCAAGAACCAGGTACGCGGCAGGTGCTCAATACACATTTAAGGCTGCAGAGTCCTGCTCACTTCCCCTCTAACCTGAAGCATACTCTCCTTCCCTGTGGCGCTCGTCTGGGGAGACCAATCCTTGCCCTCAAAGTACAGTCACTGCTGAAGAGTGCAGACGCGGCTTGTCTTCAAAGTTTCCAAACTGGAGGAGGGGAGCTGCGGGGTCTTGATGCCATGAGAGAGATCCCGGGTTATTTATGGCTCCCAGGCAGCGATGTCTTGCGGATGTGTCAGCTGGAAGCAGTCTCCTCTTTACTGCTCCCTCTCAAATATACTTTTAAGTGCACACCGCCCCCCACCCCAGCCCTGGGCACCCAAGTTCTTACTTGGTCGCCCTTGTAAAGTCGCTCGAGGTGCCGTGTCGTGTGTTCCCACTGCCTCTCACTCGCCGTCTACGATTCCTTACCTGGGAAAACTTGCCATTAAGAAAACGGCTTGGCTCGGCGCCTGTAGCTCAACCGGCTAAGGCGCCAGCCATGTACACCTAAGGTGGCGGGTTCGAATCCCCAGCCCGGACCTGCCAAACAACAATGACGGCTGCAACCAAAAAATAGCCGGGCGTTGTGGCGGGCGCCTGTGGTCCCAGCTACTTGGGAGGCGGAGGCAGGAGACTCGCTTGAGCCCAGGAGTTGGAGGTTGCTGTGAGCTGTAATGCCACGGCACTCTACCCAGGGGGACAGCTTGAGGCTCTGTCTCAAAAAAAAAAAAAAAAAGAAAAAAGAAAACGGCTTGGCGGCGCCTGTGGCTTAGTGGGTAGGGTGCCGGCCCCATATACCGAGGGTGGCGGGTTCAAACCCGGCCCCAGCCAAACTGCAACCAAAAAATAGCAGGGCGTTGTGGCGGGCGCCTGTAGTCCCGGCTACTCGGGAGGCTGCGGCAAGAGAATCACCTAAGCCCAGGAGTTGGAGGTTGCTGTGAGCTGTGACACCACGGCACTCCACTCTACCGAGGGCGATAAAGTGAGACTCTGTCTCTACAAAAAAAAAAAAAAAACAGGGCTCTCCCTCCCTGGAAACATAGCCTTGGAGGCCCGGCCATGTGGCGGCAAAGGGATAGAAAGAAGAGGAGGTCAGGCGGTGAGCCCAGAGGGGCGTCTCTAGGTAGGGCGCATGGCCCCGAAAGGGGGCGCCCGGAGGCCGCCGTGAAGCCCATTCAAGGTGGTTCTAGCGGCGCCGGACCAGCTGCATCGTCCGCACCTGGGACCTTATTAGACGTGCAAATGCGCTCAACCCCACCCAGACCTACTTAAGAGGAAACAGCGGCTTGAGACCCAGAAATGCGCGCTGTAGTGAGCCTGCCAGGTGATTCTGCTCTCCTCGGGAGGAGGAAGGAATGGGAGCTGGGGGGTTCTTGCAGGCTGATTGGACAACTCCCCTTCTCCTTCTCGGGCCTCTTTAACAGCCTGGGGATGAGGCTGTGCTGCGCTCCGGGGCCGCCCAGGGTGTGACCCGCCCGAACGGAGCACGGACGGTGAGGTTGGAGACGCGTAGACAGGGCAGGGCGTTCACAGCGTTTCTCCGCGCCCCGGTGGAGATGGCCGAGCCATGGGCTCTCCCCTCCCGTGAGGTGGCTGGTACTTGGCCTCCGGGAGCGGACGATGAGCACTTGACTGTGGCAGGCGCTCGCCAGCCGCCGGCAAAGCCTCGCCACCTGTCGTACCGTCCGGCTTCCGGCGTGGCTCCGAGCGCTCGGGCCTGCTGAGCACAGAGACGGGGAGCGGGGTCCAGGACCTCGCCTCACCGCAGGCGCCCCTTCTTGCAGCTGCCAGGTCATCCTCTTCTCCTCCGGGCGCCATGAACCTCAGCAGCACTAGTAGCACGGGGGAAAAGACAGTGACCGCCGCGCTTTGGGGTGAGTGGGGACCCAGCCTCCTTCCCAGAGCACCCCCGCAGCTGAGGGCGCTGGAGAGCCGCTGCCCTTAGGAAAGGACGGGGAAGGGTATGGAGAGTCTCCTGGGGTGTGGGGAGGCCTGCCCGTTTCCCTCCCTCTCTCCTGGGGCAGGCTGTGAACTCAGTCAGGAGAAGCGGACTTGGACCTTCAAACCCCAGCAGGAGGGCAAGCAGGACAGTAAACTGCTGCTTCACACGGTGGGTGCCCCCCAAGGAGGGGAGAAGGATGGAGCGGGAGGCCTTCTCGAGTCCCAGCAGGTGACAACAGGTGTCTCCCATCTGCCCTCAGGGTGATGAGGTGCTTCTGTTTTGTTTCCAACCCCTCTCAGATTTGCTTGGGGGAAAAAGCTAAAGAGGAGCTGAACCGCGTGGAGATCCTACCTGCGGGGAGCCAGGAGGACAAGAAGATGCCGCCGGTCACCATCGCCTCGCTTCAGGGTTCGGTCCTGCCCATGGTGAGCCTTTCCCCGGGACGTCACTGTCTGGTCTGGAGGGGAAGGAAAGGACACATATGAAGGTGCATTCGCTCTCCAAAGGCACAGCCATGCTGGGGAGGTGACACAGCCCATGACTGCCAGCCCGGTGTCCAGCCCACCCACCCCCACCCGGCCTCTGTGTCTGAGACCTAGGGGGCTAAATACTTCTCTGCAAAAAAACTTTTCTGAACTATTCCCTGTTGGAGACAGGAACACTATTGGTTGTATATCTAGAAATTCTCTTATCTCCATTTATCCCAAGTTCTCTACGCAGACGATTATTGTGTATAAATAATGATAGTTTGTCTTAATCTTTATAAATCCTGCCACACTGCTGCACTAGTTGGGATGGCCAGTGTCATCCCTACATAAACTGATAATGGCTGGAATTCTTAGTTCCTTCCATATTTTTTTTTAAAGAAATGTTTCTACTATTTCTCCATTAAGCCAGCAGTTTGGTAAATATCCTTGGTGTGGTTAAGTCCTCATCCAGTGCTACTCTGCTTTAACAAATTTTTCTTTTGAATTATCAATGGAGGGTTAAATTTTATCAAATGCTTTTCCATTCATATGATTCTGGGCTCTTTAATTTATTAACGTGGTAAGCCATATCAATAGAATAATCAACTGGTTTGTATTCCCAGAATAAACACGACTTGTCATATTATAAATTCTAGATTTGCTTAGCTAATCCATTGAGACCTTTCTTTTTTCTAGTTTCATTTTTTTCTTTCATGTAAGTTGTCTTAGGACTTCTATTTTTTAACTCGTAGCTGAGGTTGTCTTATAAATGATCTTATTAGGGTGTTGAAGCGTGCTAACCTCCTGAACTGAGGAAGGAGCATTCCCTCTGTGTATTCCAGGGAGTGGTGAATAAGACTAGGATTAGCCATCCTTCGAGTTTGGGGAGACCCATCTGTCAAACTATTTTCTATCCATACACTCCATAGGAGAGCTCATCCTCTTCCATGGTATTAAAGGCCATCTGTATACATTAAGACTCAAACTTATTTCTGTAAATCCAACCCTCTCTTCAGCTCCTGATCCTATATCCAATTCAGTGTATTTAATAGAGCTCTAATAGAGGTCCTAAACTTGTCTAAAGCCAAGTACTTGATTATTATCTCAACCCTCCCCCAAACGTTATCTTCCACAGCCATATCTGATCCACCAGCAAATCCTGCAGGCTCCACCTTAACAATATGCATGTCTCAGCACCTCCCCTGCGGTAGCCCCCTGCTATAGCCTGCTCCAGGTGACCATGGCCTGCTGCTTGGTTTTATTGTGGGACTTCCCAACTACTTTCACTTTGGGTCCTCTGTAGTCTATTTCCAGGCAGGCAAACTATGGGCTAAATCTAGCCCACTGCCCATTTTGTAAGTAAAGTTTTATTGGAACACAGCCATGCTCATCCATTTATATCTCGTCGAGGGAAAGCAGCCATGAACAACAGCAGAGTTGAGTAGTCTTGGTGGAGACCATATGGTTTGTAAATCTAAAATATTACCTTCTGGCCCTTTTTAGAAAGTTGCTCTGCCTCTGGTCTATTCTGCACACCACTTCCAGAAAGAGCCTTTTAAACACGACTTAGCAAGTTGCTTCTCTGCTGGAACGTTTAGGTAGTGGCTTCTCACCTCCCTCAAGTGCTGGCCCTCAGCAATCTCTCTGACCTCAACCTTTGTTCCTTTCCCCTCCCCCAACCCTGCTGAAACCACAGCAGCCTCCTTGACTGTACCTTAAACTTCAAACATATCCCCTCATGGTCTTCACATTCACTGTTTCTCATTCCAGAACACTCTTCCCCTGCATATTCCCATGGGTTGCCCTCCCATTCACCAAGCCTTAGATCCAATGTCTCTCATCAAAGAGGTCCTCCCTGACTACCAGGAGCATCTCCTCTTCCTGCTTCACCCGGGAAATAATCACTTTTTCCCCAGTAGGACCCATCACTAGCATCAGCTTTTGTGTATTATCTTTCCACCCAGAAAGTTCTCTTCAACCAAGAGGGCCAACACTTTCCTTGCTGCATTATCCATAATGCCTACATGATAGTGCTTACCATATCGTAGGACTGCAATATATAATGAGTGAATGAATGATATGCGATTGTTTTGATTTTAAACTATTGTAATTTATTTCATGGTTATAGATCTACTTAGACATTTCTACTTTGAGTCAGTTTTTATTAGCTTTATTAAGGTATATTTATATACAATTTACCAAGGTTATGTTTACAACTTCACATGTTTGATAAATATATATAATTGTGTGACCACAAAGTAGAGAAAATTTCCATGAACCCTTAAAATCTCCCCATCCGCTTAGTAGTCAATCCCTTTCACCTACCCCTGTCTCTGGCAAACATTGACCTCTTTCTATCATTATAGTTTTGCCTCTTCTAGAATTTTATTTAAATGTAATCATTCCGTATACAGTCTCTTGAGCCAGCTTTTTTCGCTTACCATAATGCTGTTGAGACTTATGCACGATGTTGGTAAGACAGTGACGTGCTTCTTTATGTCGGTAACATGTAGGGTGTCGCTCTATAGATCCTAATCGTGATTTGTTCATTCACCTGTTAATGGACTTTCGGGTAGTTTCCAGTT
Source organism: Otolemur garnettii (assembly GCF_000181295.1). Lineage (NCBI taxonomy): Eukaryota > Metazoa > Chordata > Mammalia > Primates > Galagidae > Otolemur > Otolemur garnettii. Next base: position 7,035,800 of record NW_003852469.1, on the reverse strand, counting down.
TTAGACTATTATGAATGAATCTGCTATGAACGTGTGAGTGTGGACATGTTTTTATTTCACGTGGGTGTATACCTAGGAGTAGAATTGCTGGATGATATGGTAAACATCCACTAAACTTTATCCACACTGTTTTCTAAATTGCTATACTCTCTGGGAGGCCGAGGCAGGTGGATTGCCTGAGCTCCTGAGTCGAGACCAGCCTGAGCCCCAGAGTAAGGCCTCACCTGTAAAAATAGCCAGGCATTGTGGCAGGCACCTGTAGTCCCAGCTACTAGGAGGCTGAAGCAAGGGGATCACTTGAGCCCAAGAGTATCTTTTCTTTATATAACGGGGGTTTTTTTCTCTTTGTTACGTGGCAAATTAAATGCATTGATTTTCAGTAGTTATTGATTACTGTACATTCTTGGAATGAGCCCCATAATCTTTCACACACTGCTGGATTCTATTTGCCAATATTAAGGATATTAGTGTCTATTTAAGAGCAACACTGGCCTGTAGTTTTATGGTTTTGTCTGGTCTTAAGATGCCAGCATTACCCTCATATTAAAGAGAAGGAAAGTGTTTTATCCGCTTCTGTCTCCTGAAAGAGTTCATGTAAATTCAGTATTATTTCTTACAAGTTTTGGTAGAATTCACTAGTACACTCATGGGGTTATCATTTAACAAGTTAAATGTCTTTAGACATTTAGCAGATAACATAGATAACAAGTTAAGTGACTATTTGGGTTATCAGTCTTCTTGTTGAGAGCTTTTTGTTTTGTTTTAAGGAAGTTTATCATTTACATCGTCAAATATTGGTATAAAGTTGTTTGTAACGTTCTCTCCTTCCTTTTCTGTACTATCTGTACTGAAATCTGCTCTTTTGTTCCTGATATTTGGGTCCTTCCTCTCCTCCCTATCCCCTTACCCCCACCCCTCCATATACACACACACACATGCAGGCATATCTACTCTGGTGAGAGGTTTACTAGTTTTATCCTTTTATCAGTCTGTTTCAAAAGCTGGGTTTGGGTCTTGTCAATTCATCTCTGTTATTTATCTATTTATTTGAGACAGAATCTCACTTTGTCATCTTGGTAAAGTGCCGTGGAGTCACAGCTCACAGCAGCCTCAAACTCTTGGGCTCAAGTGATCAGCCTCAGCCTCCCAAGTAGCTGGGACTACAGGCACTGGCCACAACGTCCAGCAATTTTTAGAGACAGGATCTTGCTCTTGCTCGGGCTGGTCTCGAACTCTTCATTTCTTTAATTTTTATTAACCTGTTCCCTTTATTTCCTTTCTTCTGCTTATTTTAGTTTTAACTTGCTCTTTTTCTAGTTTCTTAAGGCAGGAGCTTTTATCTTTTTATTTCTTTTTGTCAGATACTCTTTCTCCAATTCAAGCATTTCATGCTCTGATTTCCTTCTAAGTAATTGTCTAGCTTCAATTCACAAATTTTGGTAAGTACTGTTTTCATTTTCATTCGGTTCAAATTATTCTCTAGTTGCCTTCTTCAGCCCTTGGAGGATTTAGAAGTATATGTGTATTTAACTTCCAGGTAATTAGGGATTTTCTAAAATTAATTGATTTCTTATTTAATTCAATTTTGGCCTGAGAACTTAATTGATAGAGTTTCCAACTAAAAGCGGTGTAGGCTAGATATAGTGGCTCACTCCTGTATTCCCAGCACTTTCGGAGGCTCAAGCAGGAGGATTACTTGAGGCCAGGAGTTTGAGACCAGCCTGGGCAACATTAGCCAGACCCCAACTCCACATAAAGTAAGAAAAATTAGTCAAGAAGTTCACCTGAGCTCAGGAGTCTGAAGCCCCAGTGAGCTGTGATGACACTACTGCACTCTAGCCTGGCAACAGAGTGAGACCCTGTCTCAAAAAAAATTTTTTTTAATAATGTTTTACACCCCAGAATGTGTCTTTTATTTTATTTTTGAGACAGAGTCTCACTCTGTCACCTTGGGTAGAGTGCAGTGGCATCACAGCTCATAGCAACCTCTTAGGCTTAAGTGATTCTCTTGTCTCAGCCACCCAAGTAGCTGGAACTACAGGAGCCTGCCACAACACCCGGCTATTTTTTGGTTGCAGTTGTCATTGTTGTTTGGCAGGCCCGGACTGGATTCGAACCTACCAGCTCCGGTGTATGTGGCTGGCACCCTAACCACTGAGCTACAAGTGCTAAGCCATACTGGGTAACTTCTTTGCAGCATTATTCTATCTTATTTATTATTGCCTCTGCTGGCTTATTCTACTTTTTAAATTATTCCATTGATTTCGATGCTTCTATTTTTCATATCTAGAAAGCTACATTTTATTTTTGTTTTTGAGACAGTCTCACTTTCTTGCCCCAGTAAAGTGCTGTGGTGTCATAGCTCACAGCAACCTCAAACTTTTGGGCTCAAACGATCCTCTTGCCTCAGCCTCCCAAGTAGCTGGGACTACAGGCATCTGCCACAACCCTCGACTATTTCTTTAGAGATGGGGTTTCATTCTTGCTTAGGCTGGTCTTGAACTCATAAGCTTCAGTGATCCACCTGCCTCGGCCTCCCAGAGTATTGGGATTACAGGCATGAGCCATTGTGCCCGGCCCTATTTTTATTTGTTGTAATGCCTTGTTCTTAAGATTCTGATTTCTGGTTTTCCATTTATTTCATTTTAATCGAACTTATTTCATAATTTTTTAGATTGGCATTCCCTTAAATTCTCGGTTGTGCTGGTTTGCAGTCATTTGGTTTCTTTCTGCTGACTCTGGCAGTATCATGTCATGTGCTTTGTAATTTTATATGGTGAGCTCATCTTTAGGTTTTGAAGTTTGTTTTGCTCTTTTCTGAAAGAATGATGTACGGCCTAGGTTTGGGGACTGTCCCAACAGTACTTTTATGTTTGCTTCTGCCATTTACCCCACAAATATGACAAACTCTGAGATTTAATGCAAAATGTCTTGGCTTAGCAGTACCCACAGAGTAAATTCAGTCCTCTTATACGTGAGCTACAGCTATGGGTTTTAGGGTATTCAAGGGGATTTCTTTTATTCCCATTTATACTTCCTTGTTACCTTCCTTTAAGGGTACCTGGGGGGGTGTTTTCTGGGTTATTTGGAGGGAGAGATGGTTTGGGGTTTTATGGTCCCCATCCTCTATTCACCCTGGGCCTCTTCTTAAGGATGTAGTCCTTTGGCCTGCCTCCTGCACACCTGCGTATCAAAACCCAGTGCTCTGACTATTTCCAGGCCATTTCCCTTCAGCTGCTGTGGCCCAGCTCTAGCACACACCTCTCTCCATTTCTGATACATGAAGATCCTTTTTTCTGTCTTGCCATCAGCTATAGGATAAAAACATTAAGTTACGTTCCATCCAGAATTTCTTTTTTTTTTAAACAGGCACCTGCCATAATGCCCAGCCATTTTTTGTTGTTGTGGTTGTTGTTATTGCAGTTTGGTGGGGCCAGGCTCAAACCCGCCACCCTCAGTATATGGGGCTGGTGCCCTACCCACTGAACCACAGGCACCACCCCAGAATTTCTAGGTGTTTATGGCTGCAGAATCTCTTTTCACTTATTTACCTCTGCCTGAACCAGAAGCTGTAAATTAATCTAACTAAGCCTCAGTTTCAGCCAGGCATGGTGGCTCATGCCTGTAATCCTAGCCCTCTGGAGGCTGAGGCAGAAGAATCCCTTAGAGTTCAAGACCAGCTTGAGTAAGAATGAGACCCTGTCTCTACTAAAAATACAAAAATTAGTCAGGTATTATGGTAGTCTCAGTTACTAGGGAGGCTCAGGCTCTTAGGAGAATCACTTAAACCCAAAAGTATGAGGTTGCTGTGAGCTAGGCTGATGCCATACCACTCTAGCTTGGGTGACAGAGACTCTGTCTCAAAAAAAAGAAAAAAAAACTAAGCCTCAGTTTCCTCCTTTGTATAGTAACAGTAGTTTTGTCATGGCCTTCTTGTGAGGATTTAAATGACAGAAAGTAGTTAAAATGATTAGCATGATGCCTGGCTTGTGGCAGCTCAAGCAATTTAAGCTATCAAAGCTGGGCAAGGTGGCTCACACCTGTAATCCTAGCACTCTAATCCTAGCACTCTGGGAAGCTGAGGCAGAAGGATTGCTGGAGCTCAGGAGTTCATGACCAGCCTGAGCAAGAGCAAGACCCCATCTCTAATAAAAATAACTAGTGGGTACCTGTAGGTCCAGCTACTTGGGAGGATGAGACAAGAGGATCACTTGAGCCTGAGAGTTTGAGGTTACTGTGAGCTATGATGCCATGGTGCTCTACCCAAGCTGATGGAGTGAGACTAAAAAAAACATATTAAGCCATTGTCATTATTCTAGAAAATGTGGAAAGTTTGGAGAATTATAAAGACGATTAAATGCCTTAGTGTCTGCTTACAATTATGATCAGCACTTTAATATGTTGCAGCCTTTATTCATTTGCATATCCATACAGTACTCATAAGACAGACATAGTTCTGTACATACAACTTTGCATCTGCTTATTTGATCAGTGTCTCAGGCAGCTTGGGTTGCTATAACAAAATACTACAGACTGGGAGAGCTTTGAGAACAGACACAGTTCTGGAAGCTGGGAGTCCAAGGTCAGGGGCCGGCCCAGTTGGGTTCTGGTGAAGTCTTATTGTGGCTTCCCACTGTGTGCTCACTCAGCGAGGGGAGCTCTCTAGCATCTCTTCTTACAAGGGCACTAATCCCCATCATGAGGGCTCCACCCTCTTGACTTAATCACTTCCCACGGCCCCACCTCCAAACACCATCACATTGGAGGTTAGGGCTTCGACATATGAACTTGGGGGTTGGGGGACACTATTTGGCTCCTAGCAATCTAACAGCTGCCCTGAGCTTGGAAGCACATTTGTGATTTGGGTGACGATAAGATTATCAGGTTCACATTCTTCTTGGATAGAACCCACCTAAGCAAAAGGGTACAGGGTGCAAAACAACTCTTAAGTGTTCCTGGTTGAGGGAGGGGAATAAATTGAGTCTTTCTGCCCAAGGCCAGCACCACCACCACCACCCCACCACCCCACCACCCCACCCCACCCCCGCCGATGCCAGGTCTGACTTACCTTGTCTTCTGTGCTCCTACTTCCATGTCCCTCCCTCTGCAGGTCTCCATGATGAAATTAGAGCTTTCTCCTCCAGTCACTTTTCACCTCCGGGCTGGCTCAGGACCTGTGTTCCTAAGTGGCCAGGAATGTTATGGTAAGTCTGAGCTTGGACACGGGAATGGTCTAAGAACAGTGTCTAGCATAGGGCTAGGGATGTACTAGATACTCAAACACTTGATAGATTTTGAATTTTTGGAGAAAGTCCCCAAAGGAAACAAGATTGCCAGTACCCTGGGCTAGTGGAAGACCATGGTCAAGGGTCCTGGTCCCAGGTCTTGTACCTCCGTGCCAAGTCCTCTATGAACCTCAGCCCCTCACCTGTACATGAGAATGGGACTATGCTTGGGTTCAACTTGAAGGAGTAATTGTGAGGAATGAATGGGCTATTCAAGGAAAGCACTTGGCCTTATGCCTTTTATAAGGAGCACGGAAAACATGGCTGCTCTGTGGTGTGCAGCTGTAGCAGTGACATGGACCATAGCTACTTGGCATAATGTTAACCCCTTCAAGGGCCCTTCAGCTGGCCCTCTTCTCTGTACAGCTGTGCCTCTTTCATCACTCTACTGTCCCGCTTAAAAACCTCTGGCAGGTCTCACTTCCCCTAGGATGAGATCTGAATTTGTCAGCTGTCTGTCTTAGGTACCCCATTCCTCTCCCCAACTGTGCCCACCTGCAACCTTGGCCCTGCCTCTGGCTCTATAGGGACCTTCCTCTTACCCAGACCGCATCACATCCCCTGCCCTCTTTCTGTTACCCCCAGCCCTCTGTGTTCCTAGACCCCCTACTTCACCCTGGCTTCCACTTTGTCAGGAGGGCCACAAAGGGTATGGCCCTTCACAGGCAGTAGGTAGGTGACCACTTCCAATCAGGGCAATACTTGGAGCAGAACCAATTTTGGAGTGGGAGTTAGACAGCAACCCTGGAGCCCAGAAGCTCTGACCTGCCCCCTTTCCCATGCTGTCACACAACCTTCAGACGTAACCTGGGATGAGGAAGAGGAGGAGGAGGAGGAAGCAGAAGAAGAGGAGGAAGAAGAGGAAGAAGAAGAGGAGGATGCAGAAATATCTATAGATGAGGACCTCCCGGTCAAACAAATCAAAAGGCCGGGGAGCCAGAAGCAGGCGAGTGCTGCTAAGGTGGGGAAAGGAGGCAGCTGTTTGAAATGAGGTGGGGACTCTGCAGAGGCACCTGCGGGATGGGGCACCAGGAGTTGGGGCTGGGCCTCCCATGTGGAGTGTGTGCAGGGCAGGCTAAGGCCACTGCGGCCAAGTCCTGCCAGGAACTCGGCCGGAGACCTCATGGATCTCACCCTAACTCTCCTAATGTGCTCATTTTTGGTTCCCAGAAAAAAAAGCTGGAAAAAGAAGAACTATCCAGGTAACTATTGAATGAGCCAAAATCTTGTAGCTGAGGCTGTAGTGCTAGCAGTGTAACTGATATGTGTCTGTGCACAAAAACATGGGCCCAGGGACATGGTAGCCCTGGAAGTAGGCATCACTTTCTTGCCACTTACGGCAATTCCATCCAAAGAATACTGTCCAAAATAGGAGGAAAACCATATGCACTAATATGGCATTATTACAAATAATAGCGGAAAAGTGAAAGTGTTCTAAATATCTACCAGTGTCACAGGTAAACCGTGCCACATCTTCTCAATGGTATGTTACAGAATGCTTACAAAGAATATAGCAACCTGAAAGTGCTGACAGGATTTCAAGAACAGGATAGCAATCATTTTATTTCACATTTTTAAAAGGAGTTTGATTAAAAAAAATTAATTTTAAAAAAGTGGCTTGGCGCCTACCACATACACCTAAGGTGGCGGGTTCGAATCCCCAGCCCGGACCCGCCAAACAACAGTGACGGCTGCAACCAAAAAATAGCCGGCCCTTGTGGCGGGCGCCTGTGGTCCCAGCTACTTGGGAGGTGGAGGCAGGAGAATCGCTTGAGCCTAGGAGCTGGAGGGTTGTTGTGAGCTGTGATGTCACAGCACTCTATCCAGGGAGACAGCTTGAAGCTCTGTCTCAAAAAAAAAAAAAAAAAAAAGCCTGAAAGGAATTACACCAAAGTTTTGATATTGGTTGACAGATAAAGAAAACTCATTTTCTTGTCCATTTGCTATATTTTGTGCAGTATGGTTCATGAACCATATTGAAAAGATGGTTTATTACATTTTAATGAAAAGATATATTTGGGATATATGAAGATGGAAGTCTAAAAAGGAAGAGACACCTTGTTTACAGAGGCTTAGAGTGGCCCCTGGGAGGTGACCAGCCAGAGGGGGCTCCCCGGTGTGGATGTTAGGAGAGCCATGTGGGCACTGGCTGGGCTCACTCCCACCCACACCCCACCCCTTGTCCACCCCCACCCTGTTCCAGATCCATTGTTAGAGGCAAGAGCCCAGCGAGGAAGGTGAGTGGGGATCAGGGCTGTGGGGAGGCAGACAGCTTTGTGAGGGCTGCCCAGGCTGAGCAGGGAGTAGGACAGGGGTGTCCTGCCTTCTCTCCACAGACCAAACTCATGGCCAAACCCAAGAAGCTGGGGTCTAAGAAATGAGCCAGGCGTACAAGAGCACTGTGCAGAGTGGGCCTCCACTGGGCTTGCTGTGGGTGTAGGTGAACCCCACCCAACCCTCTCCATCTGAGTCTGAATGAGGCAGGGTTGCTGTGGAGGGTGACGCCAAACCCTTTCACCCCAACTCTCCTTTTTCCAGAGGCCCTAGAGAGAAGAGCCTCACCTCAGAGCCACAATAAAGTTTGCTTTGCCAAGACCCTTCCTCCTCCTCTTCCCTGGTGCTGGCCTCCTCGCCGCTGCGCAGCCCAAGTGCCCGGCAGAGGGCAGCCACGAACCAGCACACCCAGGCCCTGAGGTCTCCTGAGCCTGAAGCTGCTGAGCCTCCTCCTGGCACCCCACCCCCCAGCTTTGAGGGAGGGACCAAGTGTCTCAGTGTCAGGTGGGCCTTCCTGCCTCCTCACTCTCTCTGGCCAGGTTTATAGGTCCAGAACTTAAAGGCTTCCACTGCTCAGGTGGCCAGGGAGGGCCTTGGCCACGGGGGCCAGCCCAACAGGTGTCAAGTTCGCAGAGTATCTATTTGAGACCTTGGGGTCCCCTTCTGGTAGGGGCCAGCTCTTGCTCACACAGACCTCACATGCCTGGCAGAAGGGCAGAGGCCTTGCACTCTTAAGGAAACCCTTGGAGATAGGGTAGACAGGGTGAGCAGTGCAGAGGTGCTAAGCCCCACATGTCCCCTACACAGGGCTCAGTCAAGGATTGGGGTGAGTCCACTAGAGGACTGGAAAATGGGTAGAAGACCTGCTGTGTGGGTCTGGCCTCCTGCCCTAATAGGTGGCTTTAGATCCCTGTCATCCATGAGTGACCCTGGCTTATTCCCAGAAGCAGGCAGATACACAGATGGCCTCCCATTTGGGGTTATACATTCAGCACCCCCAGGTATGGATCCCACGAGGTCGGGTCTTGGAACCGACCTGCACAGGAAGGTCACCTGGGCTCTGTTCAGCCATAGCTTCTCCAGGCTAGAGACAGAAGAGGGCAGGTGGCATTCTTGCTAACAATTTCCCACACTCCATTAGACACAGAGGGATGCTAGCCAATCCTCTAATGGTGGGCCACTAACTTCAGGTCACCCAGAGAGTGACAAGAGGCCACTCCAAATAAGCAGTTGGTGTTTGAGGGTCACTTCACCCTCAAGTCACTGACAGTCTAGTGGAAGTACAGAAGCCAATGCCATAATTTCAGTGACCATCAAGTGCTTTCAAGAAAATCAAACAGGCTAATTTCCAAGAGGAGCATTGTTCAGTGAGGGGGGGGTCTGATGGGTCCTTCAGAGGAGGTAATGGACAAGAAGGGGTGTCAGGCTGTGTGAGGGGCTGGTAGAAGGACGTGTCTGGGAATAGGAACAGAGTACTAAGGGCCCGGGGCAGGGTCTGGGCAGAAAGGAGACTACTGGATGGCAGTGAGGCACACTTCCAGCAGCCCTGCTCTGAGAGCCTCCCACAGGCTGGCTCCTTTGATCCTTATGACCTCACCTTGAGGGGGTTGGTATTAGCCCCATTTCTCATGTGAGAAAAGTGAGGCACAAAGGTTAGATGACAACTTGCTCCTGGGTCACACAGCTGGCAGAGGAACCGCAGAGTCTGGCCCCAGAGTTCTGGCTTTTAACCACTCTGCTGAGAGCAGGACTTAGTGAGTGTGCCTGAGGTGTGAGTCCCGGAGGGACAACCCAAACTGGGGATCCTGGATTTTGAGGTGCAGGCAGACAGCAGGAGTCACAGAGCAAAGCCACGTCTGTCTGCCAGTTGGGCACTTGGCACCTTCCCCTGCCCTGACTGTTTTTCAACAGGAAAAGGGTGGGCTGGGGCTAAAGCAGGTGGTGACAAGTGGCAGGTCTGCAGGTGGGCTCCATGTTCACACCAGCTGGGCTGTTTGGAGGAGCAGGCGTGAGACAGTCCCAGCTGGGGGGTGTTGAACTTGGCACTACGGGGTGGGGATTCACCACACAGCCTGGGCTACTTCTCAGTCCCTTATCACCTCCTGCACCCCGTAAATGTTGAGGAGCTTTTCCTCTCTCCTCCCTTTTGCCCCAGATCACTCCAGTAAGGCAAAAAGTCTACCAAAGTTTAGGTAAACTGAGGCTGAACTACACTGAGGGTCCTTGCCCCTTCCCCTACTCTTGGGGCACTTGATACGTTCCAGTGAGTCCTGATCTCAGTTGACTCTCAGGGTGACCATTTAACCCCATCAGTGGTAGTGGCCATTTGCATTTTATAAATTGGAACCATGAGACCAGAGAAGTAAAGGGCCTTGCCACAGGTCACACACCTTCAGGGGATAAAGGTTCTTCTCCACTTGGGGCCCACCACTGGCTTTCCCGTGGTGTGAAGGAACAAACCAAGTCAGAAAGCCAGGCCTGCAGGTGCCACATGGGGAAGGACAAGGGGCTAAAGATATCCCACCTATGAAGTTGTTCCCACAGCAGAATGTGTCTGGATGAATGTTACCATGGAGAGCCAGGCCGGCCAGTGACAGCAGGCCCTGTCCCCACTGATAGGAGCCAGGTGCTCAGGATTAGAGGCCCAATGGCCAGGAAGCCCCCATAGCCCAAGGTTGCCCCTTTCCATTCCCCAGCTGACACCTCCAACATGGACCCTGAGGTCTGGGAGGTTGAAGCAGAAGATGAATCTCTAAGGTCCCTTCCAGTTTGGATATGCTGTGAGCATGACTGCAAAGCTCTCCTCACACCAGCTGGCTCAGCCTGGGCCTATCCCTGGGCCCCCTGCGGCAGCTCTCAGGTGTCTAGGGGGTGGGCGGGGGGTGGCAGACCACTTTGTGGATTGATCTAGCTCAGGAAGGTGAGAAGCAACCTAGAGGTGAGAGTTTCCCCCTCCTAGTCATCTATTTAGGTAAACAAATCCACATCCTCTGCATTTCCCCTTCCCAGCCTGGAGATATGAGAACCCTGGGAGCCCAGGTCCAAGCTCTGGCTCCTTGGACCTCAGAGGCCCCCCACCAAGCCCACCTGTAGTCACCATTACAGCTCCCTGGTCACCAGCTACAGGACCTCAGATATTGCCTTTAATCCCCTACACTGAAAACTTCAGGGTTGGGCCCTGGAGGGGGGCGCACAATCCATGCAGAATGGAAAGAACATGGACTTTGGAAGCTTGGTTACTCCATTCGCTAGCTGAGTCATCTGAGCAAGTTACCGGGCCATATGCCTCAGTTTCCTCGTCTGTGCCTCGGGGCAGCAGCTGGTAATCTACAGAGCCACGTGGGACCAAAGGTCATATGGAAAGGTTGGCAGGTGCTTCATCCCAAGCAGCTGCTGGGGACAAGGGGGAGGCTCTGAGCTCCTCTCAGCTGTGAGAGGCTTCAGGGATGGCCACTGCAGGAGGGAAGGGGAGTGGGGCTGGGTCTTTGCCCAAGGCAAGGTCCAGAAAGCATGAGTTTTGAATCCTGCCCTGTGCTGCTATGTCACTTGGCTCTCAGCACCCTGAGGCATTCCTGTCCCCATTTCTCACAGGCAACTACAGAGGCTTAGAGAAAGGGGGTTTACACCAACACAGGTCAGCTTTTGCACCTCCCCAGTGGGATTCCCCAAGTCTCCAGCTGCACCTTCTCCCCACCTGGTCCAGCCTATGGAGCCCACTATTTGCTGGTGGTCAGACGACCTTAACTACTCCTTCCCAGTGGCAAGGGGTGACAGAGAGACAGTGCAATCCACAGCTCTAAGCCCAGCCTACCCTTGCCCCCTAGAGAGAGGCTCCTCCTTTTAAGGCTGCTTCTGGGACCTTCCACCCCAGAGCCAGAGACTCCAGCCCTAGCTCTGCTGACACCTGTGGCTCATCCTTGGGGACATGGGGAGCCAAACCTGAGAGGGAGAAGCTGACCCTGAGTGGGAGGAGGGGCTCTGCCTGCAGCACACCCCACATGGCTTAGAATCTGTGAAGGTCCAGAATAGAGCTAGACTGGGGACAGCAGGGCCACCTCCTCATCAAGAGGGCCCCCAGCTTGTCCTTTCGAGGGGCAGCCCATGGGAGGCTGGCAGCCCAGAGGGCATGAGCGCACGCCCCCACTGCATTGGCCAAGCAGCCTCACTGGCCGGGAAGGTGGACACCTCACACCTCAGTCTCCCAATTACGCCCTCCTCCCCCTCCTCCTCCCCCTGCTTCCCCCTTCTTTCTCCTCCTCCTCCTCTCTCTCCTCCTCTCCCCCCTGAAAACCTGTGGCTCAGAGAGACCTTGGCTTCTCTGGGACTCTACCCCTGGGGACTGCCCACATCTGCTCCTGAGTTTGGGGGCAGGGGGGCAAACGCCTCAAGAAGTGTCTCCAGCGATGGGAGCCGCCAGCCTGCTGCCCAACCTCACGCTGTAAGTGTGCTGCCTCCTGGGCAGAAGTTCCGTTGTTCCCATTCCAGTCCCTGGGGCAGATTTAATCTCCCCAGGACCCCCATGAGGGCTGTGAGGCAGGCGCAGGGCTGGGTGCACTACCAGGCTCCCCAGGTGCCCATAGCCGGGTCTGCCTCATCTCCCACACAGGTGTTTCCAGCTGTTGATTCTCTGCTGTCAAACTCAGGTAGGCGGCACACCCACCGGCTTTCCCCCTTTCCCACCCCACGGGGGGCAGTCTCCTTTCAGGTGGACAGAGGCAGGCTCTGTCCTCTCCCCAGGTCCAGGAGGTGCTGAGGTTTGGAGGGTCAGCCTTGGGGGGATAGGGGAGGGAAAGGGCCACGGCAAATGTGGGAGTTCAGGAGTTATATCACTCCTCCCTCTGATCAACCCCCCTACTTTGTGTCTCTGTTTCTCTACCTATCCCTCTACTCTGGGTCCCCCAGAAGGCTGGTGCTGGGCACTCCAGACTTGAGGGGTGGAGCCCTGGAGTAATTGAAAGTGGGTGGAGGTGGTGGCTCAGGTGAGACTTGTGCTTGCAAGTACCTGAAAGGACAGGATTTGATGCAAAATCACTTAACATGTTCCAATCACTACCCCACTCCCACTGACATGGATGTCCCAAGGTTGGGGTGTCGCATGGGTACAGTCAGAATGCCTAGCCAGTATAGGGTGGTCCCAGCTACAGGGCAACGAGGTCGAACCCAGACAGGTTTGTTTGGGGCAGAATTCAAGGTTTGCTTCTCCACACTCCCCCCATCCCAAGTCAGCCCCCCATCTCCCTCCCACGCACACCTCCCACCCCCCAAGTCTCAGCCCCCTATGCGAGGCTCGGTCCCTTTTTGTGATCCTCCATAAAAGTGCAGCTATTAAAATGCACTGGTCCAGAACCGCTCTGGGGAGAGATCGCTTGGCTTTCCCAGGCCAGAGGCCCACTTCTCTTCATATCCAGTGGGGACTTTTTTTGAAGGTAAATGCCTTTTCTCTGGGAGAGGGAAAGGGGCTGCCTTTGAAGCAGTGGGGGGGTGGGAGAGGGAGAGACAACTCCCCCCTCCCTTCCCCCTTTTGCTCCAGCCCCGTTCCAGGCCTTTTGCTTCACACATCCAGGGAGAGCAAGAAGAAAGCCCCCAGCCTGGCTGGGAGGGGGCTGGGGGTGGGCCCAACCTGTTCTGGAAGGGGAACTAGCACAATAGTGCGGCTGGCCGGGCGTTTATGGCCTGGTTGAGGCCCCATTCAGGAATCGGGGAAGGTGGCAAAGCTGTCCTTTCCCCCTTGAAGTGCCCCCTCATCCCCCTGGGGGGGGGCAGCAGGCCGGACCACAGCCATGCTTGAGGGGCCGTCTGACAAGCAGCTGTCTGCGAGGTGGAAGGGGAGGTCCCCCCACAGCGGGAACATGAAAGGGACAGGCAAGGTCCCGCGGGGAGAGGGACTTGTGGGCTGTGGGCTGTGGGGGGGCGTGGGGCAGCTTTTGTGAAAGGCTTGAAGGAGGACAAGGAGAGGTGGGGGCTTGGGGGCGTCCCTCTCTGCTCCTGACCTGGAACAGCCAGAGGAGGCTGCCCGCCAAGAGGGGCGGGGCCCTGAACCTGGGCCAGGAGGCGGGGTGGGACAGGCAGGACCCCACCCCCTGGCAAGGAGGCCATTGAAGGGCAGTCAGGGCAGGTCCCCGATCCCAGATACCCACCTCAGACAGATACTGCCCTTGTCCTGGGGTCCTGCCAACACTCTGGCCTACAGAGGGGGGTGGCTGGAGTCATGGTGCACAAGAAGAGTTAACCTGCCCAGGTTAAACACAAGCCTGGTGAACTGCTCCCTCCCACCCCCTTCCTAGGACAGAGTGGCCCCAACAAAGGCCAGTCTGGGTCTAGATCTGTCCAGATGGCTGGGATTGAGGCTGGGATAAAGGTGGAATTAGGGATTTGTGGCAGGGTAGGGAAAGACTGTGCCAACATGGCCCCCCTAAGCAGGATCCAGGTGGAGAGAGAAACAAAAAGAGCTGGAGCCACCCCCAGCAGTGGGCAACCTCGGTCCCTGTGCTTCTTGGTAGAAAGAAGGCAGGAAGGAGCCTGCTTCTCTACCACTCATTGTCACAGATGGGTAAGGACGGAGGTCCAGCTCAGAGAAGGTCCTGGTCCTGGCTTTGTACAGGGCGTGGTGGAAACTCTCTCCACCCTGGGAAGCACTGTGGCAAAGGAGGCCACCACAGGAACAGACCTCCCTGCTGCCTGTGCCTCCTTCCTTAGAGTCAGGCCCCAGTCCCAGCCCCTAGAAGAGAGGAAGGCTGGAGCAGGGGCTGCTCCAGGCCTGAGCACCTGGTGTGAGGCAGGAAGACGCACGTGGGCTCAGGTTCCACATCAGTGCTGTGAAGAGATGCGACCCTAACTCAGAGAACCAACCAGGCCATCTGCTCTGCCTGTATGTGCTGGGCATGAGGTCTTTCAAAACCAGTGGGAAAATCTGGTGTCCTGGCTATGTGAGCCAAGATCCTAGATTTCCAGGAAGGTGGCAGGCTCAGATCCAAGAGGCAAGGATAGGGGTTTCTGTCCCTGATGAGCTTTGTGCTCCTGTGTGCCCCTCCATATACATGGGGACAGGACACCATGGCCCCAAAGGCTCTTTCCAGCTCCCTGAGTCGTGATTCCAGGTCTGTGCTACACACAGGTATCCCTAAGGTTCTCCAGGCCTAGGCAGCCACTAGCCCCCTGCTCCAGGGTGGATGCAGAGCCAAGGGGTCACGACTGGCTCCTCACTCAGTGGCCTGAGGTCATAGCCATATGCCCCCTTTACCCTGCACCCTCTGCTCTATAGGATAAGTGGCTTCCCCTTCCAAACTCATCTCCGCTCCCCTCTCCCCTGGATGGACCAGCGGTGGTGTCACCCAAAGCAAATTGACATTATTTTTCCCTTGGTAATCGCAAAGGGGGAGAATCACCCGTCTCCTAATTTTAACCAGTACGTGAGGGACCAGGGCGCCATGACTGACCAGCTGAGCAGGCGGCAGATCCGGGAGTACCAGCTGTACAGCCGGACCAGCGGCAAGCATGTGCAGGTCACCGGGCGTCGAATCTCTGCCACCGCTGAGGACGGCAACAAGTTTGGTGAGAGCCGCCAGGCTACCCATATCCCTGCCTGGCGTCACCTCCTGGTCCATCCCTAGATCCTGGGTAGGGTTGATGGCCCCAAAGGTCTGCTGGCTTTAGGTCTGAAAGTTCTCAATTCCCCTTGCCTGAGTTTGAAGGTCAGTGTTGGTAGTGGGGGAGCTGCCGCACCCCTGGGCCAGCAGCCCTTATAGAGGATGGACAGAAGCCTTTCTCCCCTCCCCCATCACAGCTAAGCTCATAGTGGAGACAGACACGTTTGGCAGCCGAGTGCGCATCAAAGGGGCTGAGAGTGAGAAGTACATCTGCATGAACAAGAGAGGCAAGCTCATCGGGAAAGTGAGTCAGCCCCATGGGGTGGGCACACGCTACCCTCCACTGAGGCCCCCACCTGGGTAAAAACAGGACTCTTGACTTATTCCACTCTCCACCTGGCTGCTGAGCTGCTCTCTGGTTTCTTTATTTAAATGCGTCCTGAGGCTCTATTAGCCCTCAGAAGGGATGGGCTGGCCCACAGGATCTTTGGCTTTGATTACAGGAGTACTTCCTCCAGCATAAATCAGTAAGAATTTTAGCCCTGGCATGATGTTGCAGTCTGTGGGGGAAGGGTGGCTGAGAGTTGAAAGTTGGGGCAGGCATATAAGACAGAAATGCCACCAAGGTCTGTGGGGTCCACAGGCCCCAGCCACAGAAGAACAATAAGCACCCATGATGAGAGTAACTGCTGTGGTGGTGGGTCCAGCACTGCTGAGGACGCAGAATTCCTTCTCTTTTGGAATCAGGCAAATCTGGTTTCGGTTGCTCACCAAATAATGTCTGGTCTGCTTATCTTCGTCAAGCCTCAGGCTTCTTGCCTGTAAAAATGGGCACAGTCCCCAGGTTGCTAATAGGGTCAGAAGGGCAGCTATGTCTGACACCTTTATTCTTTTCATCAGAGACTGTCACCTCCTCCTCCTCCAGCCAGCACTGCAGACTGCAGGAAAGGTCTCAGTACTAAGGGCCCCCTGGGCATCCACCCAACTGCATAAGTATCTTGATCTTTAAGCTACATCTCGGGCAACTGAGGCTCAGCCACGTGGTTAAATACTTTACTCAAGGTGCACAACTGCCAAAGGACAAGCCTGTGCTTTAAGTTCAGACCTGACTCCAAGCAAAGCTGGTTCGTTTTTTTTGCACATGTTGCCTCTCTTGCAAGGGCGCCCATCTCTGGGGCAGAGTTCCTTGGCTCTACAGTTTCCTCCTCAGTCCTGTGAAACAGGCCCCCAGAAGGCAGATAAACCAGACAGGTGGGTGGCCAAATTCCCTTTCTCTCCCTTCTCCTGCAGCCCAGCGGGAAGAGCAAAGACTGCGTGTTCACGGAGATTGTGCTGGAGAACAACTATACCGCCTTCCAGAACGCCAGGCATGAGGGCTGGTTCATGGCCTTCACGCGGCAGGGGCGGCCCCGCCAGGCCTCCCGCAGCCGCCAGAACCAGCGAGAAGCTCACTTCATCAAGCGCCTCTACCAGGGCCAGCTGCCCTTCCCTAACCACGCTGAGAGGCAGAAGCAGTTCGAGTTTGTGGGCTCCGCCCCCACCCGGCGGACAAAGCGTACTCGGCGGCCCCAGCCCCTCACGTAGTCGGGGAGACAGGGGCAGCTGCCCCCAGCAGCCTTCCCGTCCCCCTTCCCTTCCTATTCCAAAGACTGGGCAGGGGTGGGAGGAGGGGAGACAGATCCCCCCCTACCCTAAGGACGGGAAAAGGGCAGGACTGCCAAACCAACAGGTTGGCTGCACCGGCCTGGTGGCGGACCTCCAAGAGAGGAACTGTAGAGACACCCCAACCTCGGGCACCAGCGTCCAGGTGGCTCCCTGAAACCCGGGGAAAGGTCAGTGGATTTGGAGGCCTCTCAGACACCTGGAGGTGGCTGTCCTCAAAGTCGGCTGCTGCTGGCTCCCTGGGCCTGCCCCCAGTCCCCCAGCTCAAACTGGCCAGACAGTAGGAAGGAACTTTGGGGTTTAAGGGGGGAAAGGAGGGAGAAAAAATAAAAGAGGGTTAGCCATTCCTCGCATTCCACGACCTGGGCCTGCACCCCCACCCCCGACTCCCAGCACCAGAATAAAACCGTCTTCCTGCAAACGGGTTATCTGAAGCGGGGTGAGGGACCGACTCCCTGACTCTGCTCACCCGAGAGGCCGGGGAAGCGCCGCGCTACTCGCGGCGGCCGAGCGCCTGGACGGGCGTGGCCCGGCAGGTGGAGGGGCCCGTGGGGACAGGGGCAGGGCCCGGGCGGAGCCCGCCTGGAGGGCAGCGGCGGGGCCTCGCGGGAGTCCGGCGGTCGCGGGCGTGCCCAATCCCCGGGCAGCGGCCCTCCCTCCGCGCGGGCTCGGGTGTCCCCGGCTCGCACCGCGCGTCCCAAGCTACCTGTGGGGGCGGAGAGAGCCCCAGCCCCAGGGGCGGCCCGAGCCGCCCGGGCCGGGGCGTCTAGCCGGGCCCCGGGCCGAGGCGCGGGCGAGCGGCCCGCAGGGCCTGCGGGCCGACGAGAGCGGGGCCCGGCGCTCGAAGCCTCCTCCCGGGAGCGAGATTACTTCTTTCCGGTGAGGAGGGCCGGGGGCGGGGAGGAGGCCGGGACTGACGGAAGGACGGCGGGCGGGAATGGTCCCTTGTTCTCCGGTCCCCGCGGGGGGCCACACCTGAGGGCAAACCTCAATTAGAGGCGGCGGCGGCGGCCGGGCTGCGGGGGAGGGGCGGGGAGCGCAGGAAGAAGGGGCGGCCCCCGCCCTGCAGCCCGAGCCCCGCGGGCCTTCCCCGAGGCTCCAGGTGTGCACTGGGAGGGGACCTCGGGGGGCCATAAAAGCCTCCTCTCTCCTTGCACGCACTGACTTTAATTTACTCAAGAGGGATACCCTTCCTTGTGAGGATCCCCCCCCCCCAGCTGTCTGCTCTTCAGGGGAAACATCCTCACTGCGCCTGCTCTTCTGCTCATGGACAACACCACCCCCGCCTCAGTTTCTCCTCCCTCTTTCTGAGAAAACGTTGGGGAGGGAGCTCGTGGACAGAGAAGAAGAGGGGTGAAGGATATCCCTTCTTCCATTTCTCCCCCTGAAAGGCCTAAAAATAAGGGAAGGATGGAAAATTGCGGAGGGCTCTGGTTGGGTCAAAACGGGAGATAGGCGAAGCAACAGTCCCAGAAGATGGCAAGTTCCCGGGCTCTGACACCCCCAGTCCCTGCCAGTTCAGAAGGTCGGGGCAGCGGCTGCCAAGAGGGAGGTCCTCCCGCCAGGAACCGGCATTCCCCCCCAGCTCGTCATAATTGCTTTTCACCAGGTTACTTTTTTCTCTCACTCATCACAAAGAGCCTTAATCTTGGTGAAGACTGCGGGACGTGATGGGGGTAGTTTGCTGGGGTGTGTGTAGGGAGGGTGGTCTGGAGCCACAGCTGATAACTGGCGAGTTCAATGGGACTTTAAAACGGGGGCAACACCCAGCAATTACGAGAGGACAAAGGGTTGGGCCCCCCCCAGGTGTAAAGGACTGGACTTTGGGGGGGCTGGGGGGAGGAGGCTGGGAAGGAGGTGTGTTAGGGAGGGGAGCTCTTACAATCCCTCTGATTTCCCCAGGAATTTGAGACATTCTTTAAAATTGACTGCCTCCCCCCAGCTGGGCTCTCCAGCCCACCCCTATGCCCCCACCTCGACGGGTTAGAGACGGCTTCAAAGGTGGATGGGGCCCTTTGTCTGGCCTCAAGCTTTCTTCTCGGCCTTTCTCCGGCCCCTCCCTCCCTCTCTGACCTCCCCAGCACAGACAGGCCTCTGGGGGCCGGCTCCAGAAAGCGCTCACTGTTTTCTTTCTTGCTTTTTGAGGTGAAACCTGGCAGGGAGGGACAGAGAGTGGGGCAGGGTGAAGGAGGGCTGCTGCAGAGGCCTGTGCTACCCCAGGGGCTGCCCTCACCCCAGCCCCAATCCCAAACCTAAGTGCGATGACTGGGAGCAGGCTCCCTACCCCAAGCAGGTGGCTCTTCACGCTCTCGGGAAGTCTCTTCAGCTCATTTCCCTCTGAACTGGTGGTAACTTGGAAGATGCTGAAAGGAAGAAAGCCTTAATAGAACTTCCGAAGGGACTTAACATGCACGCGTATGGTGGGAACGAACCCCAGCCCACCTTACCTGGCCTCTTCCATGTGCCCAAGAGTTCTAATCTAGAAAAGGGGGTGGCTACAGGGGACGAACTTCTAACAGACCCTTGCTGCTGGGGCAAGATGAAGCTGTCAAGAGGAGGATGTGAGCAGGTAGAAGGGAGGTGTTGGCGGCGTGCCTCAAATCCTGTGTCTGTTTAGGGTTACCAAGAACTCTAGCTAAGAATAGCCCATGTATTGATCATTCCCTCTGTCCTCCAAATGGCACTGGGGAGCCAGAGCAGGAAGTCTGGGGGAAGGAAATCCACTCACTTTTTCAGCCAGACTGGTTCTGCTTACGTCACTCTATTTAATCCTGTCCCTTGGACACTAGGCCAGTGACTCTGACCAAGCCAAAAGCCTTGTCTGGGTCTACAGCATCCTTAGCTTCACAGCCATTCCTTCCTGCAACAGGCTGTCCTTTCTGACTTGACCTTCCTGCCTCATCATGGAAACATTCCCTGATTTCTTCCACACTCTTCTCTCCTTTTTCTGTATGCTGCCTCTCTGAGCAAGCTCAACATCTCAGCCATCACCCCCTTACGGCATGACTGTGCACCACTGCCAGACCTCACTGGGCTCTGTCTAAATCACCGCAATCACTTGCTAAAGAGCCCCTCTGCCTCTCGACACACCCCGCTACAGCCAGCACGTCACACAGGTTACCCCTGTTGACTTTCCCCTGCCATAAACCACAGCTCCACATTGTCCCAAGCAGCCTTTATAGTCTTCAAGACTCCTATCCAGCTGTAGCCCCACGACTCCTTCAAGAACGCTGGCAAAACTGGAACCTTGTTAATCCAACAAGCACTGTCCCATCCTCATTCATGAAGCTCCCACTATCTAGCATGCCCCATTCTCACATGCCTGCATGTCCAGACCGCAGGATCCCTTTCTCCTCTCTCCCAGGGTGAGTGGCCATCTCCATTCTGGGGATCTCCGGCTGTTCATTTGCCCTTGCCTTATGATATACATCACAGCTTGTGCAGAACCATCGTTATGTATATTCATGTCATGATTCTGCTGGAGGGCAAGTGCCCCAGGTGTGCCAATGGTCTTTGCCTCCCCTACCATGCCCAGAGCAGTGTATTCTTTGAGGGAAGAAACCACCTACAGCCCCAGAAAGAAGTAATTTGCCCAGCACCATGCTGTCCCTCAAGGTGGAGACAGGAGAAGAGGCCGGAATCCTGCCTTCACTCTCCATCCTTAGGTGGACATGGATGGGGAGGGACCTTAAGCAGTTAATCCAATATTTATTTATTCTCAACAATGTTCGAGCACTATGCTAATTCCTCAGTAAAAATGATGGGCAAAGTAGATCTCTCAAGGCACTTGAAATTTGACTGGAGGCATAAACCCAGAAAAAGACAATTCTGGATGGGCATAGTAGCTCCTGCCCACCACTCTTAGAGACCAAGGCAGGAGGATCTCATAAGGTCAGGAGTTTGAGATCAGCCTGAGCAAGAGTGAGACCTCATCTCCACCAAAAATAGAAAAAATTAGCCAGGCATGGTAGCTCACAGCTACTCAGAAGGGTGAGGCAGGAGGAGGATTGCTTGAGCCCAGGAGTTGGAAATTACAGTGAGCTATGATGACACCACTGTACTCTACCCAGGCAACAGAGTGAGACTCTGTCTCAAAAAAAAAAAAAAAAAAAAAAGGCAGTTCTTTGGTGGGACTTTTAGAAATCCCTTTCTCTTAAGATAACAAAACAGGAGTCTATGTGTGTGACACACCTTTTGGGGGGCAAGACACAATTATAAGAAGGACTTTACCTAACAAATGCAATCAGTGTAACCTGGTAGCTTATACCCTCAGTGAATCCCCAACAATAAAAAAAGATCAGCCTTTGATACGTCCCAAAAGAATGAAAGAGGACATAAGAGATATTAGAACTACAGAAAGGAATAGACACTGAGTTCCAGAGACATGCCAGGTGGCACTCTAGGTACTACGCTCACTTGTACCCCCTTTATTTAGGGCAGTCAGATGTCCCCATGGGTCACATGTGCATGAGCTCACACCCCGGTGTTAAACCATTCTTGGCCTCACAGCTAGAGGGCGCTGCAGTCTAGATTCTCTCCCATCTTCAATGCCGGGAGCGTGATGTTCTCCACTCCCCTCCCCAAGCCCAGGGGGTTTGGGGGAGGGTGCTTACTAAAGGGTATGATTTGAGTGGAAAGAAGATGCGTGAAGGGGAAAACATTAAAAGGGAAAACAGCATGGGCAGAAAGGCAGGAAAATGTGAGATGTGTTCAGGGAAAGGTGAGCAGTACATTAGTTTGACTAGAATTGAAAGTTCTTATAAAGAAGTGGTAGGAATGATAAAGACTGTGGTCCTGGGCGGCCTGTGGCTCAGTGGGTGGGGCGCCGGCCCCATATACCGAGGGTGGCGGGTTTGAACCCGGACCTGGCCAAATTGCAACAAAAAATAGCTGGTGGCGGGCGCCTGTAGTCCTGGCTACTTGAGAGGATGAGGCAAGAGAATCACCGAGGCCCAGGAGTTGGAGGTTGCCGTGAGCTGTGACGTCACGCACCCTACCCAGGGCGATAAAGTGAAACTCTGTCTCTAAAAAAAAAAAAAGAATGTGGTTCTTATGCTGTGACAGGGAAGAGAGACCCAAGGCCTTTAGCAAGGGGAGTGACCAGATGTGGTCTGGTGGCAGCTGCTGGGTGCTAAGGCTCAGGTGGGCTGGGAGGCAGAGGGTGTGGCTTTTTGATCTTTGATGAGAAGAGGTCACTTTCAGGCCCTCATCCTTCCTTTTTCTTCCTCCTGCTCAGATCTCTGTTCCCTTTCCCTCCTCCCTCGGTGTCCAGAAGCCCTGACTGAGCCTCTCCAGGAGTTAATATTTAGACAGCATGGGGGGGGCACCCCTGTAGCTCCCCTCCCCAGCAGGTTGGTGGGGGGTGGGGCTAGGGGGCACTGGAGTGAGACAGAGGGAGTGACTGGGCAGAGAAGCCTGCTGCGCAGGCTGGGGAGGGGGCAGACGGCAGGGCCAGAGTCCACTCAGGACATCTGACACCAATGACCTTGCCCAGAAAAGGCCTGAGAGGGGCAGGAGCCCCAGCCCCCTGTGTGAATGCAAGTGACCATCCTCAAGGCCTGGAGAACTCCTGAATTTCTAAAGGTATGCTAGTCCTTTCAGCACCTCCCACCTCCTGGGCAGCCAAGCTGAGCGGTGCTCAGGACACCACCCACCTAGTCTGGAATTAGCCGGTGTCCAGTGTAGTGTTGCCACTTCTGGGAGAAGGTTTTGCCTCCCCCATCCCAGCCAGGCAGAGAGGGCAGGCGAGCCACCAGGGTGGAGTGGGTGGGGGTGTTTAGTCCAGCTGGCCTTGAGGAGCCTGGGCCTTACAGGAGGAAGGTCTGTGGCTGAGCTAGTCTGTCTATCAGACGAGGACAGGGATGAAGGGGAGACAGAGCGTGACAGGGGAGCAGGGTCTCCTGGCCTGGCTGTGCCCACACCAACACACATACACTCCTTGCTACCAGGAATGACCTTGGCAGCTGCCACTCCTCAGTCAACAGAGGGAGCCCTAACTCTGCAGTCCCTTGGGGCCAGAGCTGGCTGGGCTGGAAGGGGCTGCCCAAGGTGACCAGCCCCGTGGAGGAAATGGGCAGTGGGATGGGACTAGAAGAGATCTGTCCTATGCACTGACTCTCCTCTAGGTTAGGAGGAAAAGAAGGTTTGGGACCAGGAGGAAATGCTCAAAGACAGCAGAGTTGGGGTCCCCAGCTGCTTACCCACCCCAGCAGACAGTGCCCAGGGGTCTTCCCTCCCTGCCAGAAGCACCCCTCTGGCCCTTCAGCATGAGGTCAACCCTTCCCAGTACTCTGTCTCCTTCCCCACCTCCACCTGGGGTTCCCTGGCACAGAATACTCTTCCCCAGTGCTGTGCTGACCCCCATCCCACCCCACCCCCGTCAAGATCGGCCTGCTTGCTATCTGGCCCTGAACTGGGGATCTCCCTAGGTCACCCCGGGAGACAATCCTAGAGCCTTATGGGGGAGGGGAGACTTTCTCGGGCTTGGGGGAGACCTAGCTCCCCAGGTGCTCCCCTAACCACCAGCCCCAGCACACAGAACCCCCTACTATCCCTGAGGAAGAGGCAGTGGGAACCACAGCTTCCTCCTCCCCCTCCCACCGCCAAGGCTGAGCCGGCCTGAGCTGCCGGCAGGTTGTCTTGGCAACAGGAGGCGGAGAGGAGATGCGCGGAGGGATGGAGGTGGATGTCACCCAGGAGGCTGCTGTGCTCCTGCCCCACGCCCCAGGCCCTTGAAGGTACTGCACACCCACCCCCTCCTCCTCCTCCCCTCCTCCCCGCCCTACTCCCCGGACCCCCCCCCCACTCTGCCCTGCACCTCGTGCTCCTGTTGGGAGGCGGCTTCCCTCCTCCAGCCGGTAATCCTGGCTCACAACCCACCTCATTCCAGGCCCCAGTCCACAGCTGTCCTTCTCGGCATCTGCTCATTCCACCTCTATTTCTAGGGACCCTTGCACTGAAGATCTGTCTCTTCGGGTGGGTTCTGATGGGGGGGGTAAGAGCAAGGAAGAGACTGAGATAGTGTGGAAAATCTGAGGTCGGAGAGGGCTGAGGTGTCAACGTCCCTGGTGCCTGGTGTCTGGAGGGATAGAGGGAGGCTGTTCAGGGCTTGAATGCTGGGGCTTCCTCTATCTCTCTCAGACCCTGGTTGGAGGGTAGTACAGGTGGGGCTGAAGGTTCAGAAAGCAGAGAGGCTCGTGGAGAAGCGCCCTGGGTAGCTCCTCCTCCAAGGCTGCAGCCCCCTCCCGCCACATGAAAGGTGCGCACCCCCAGATTGCACTCCTGGCCTTTTTCTCCCAGGTGTGATGGGTCTGGTGTTTCTTCCCCCACCATGGGTTTCTCTACCTTCCACAGAACCCCACCCCCAGCTAAGCTTGGTTCCTTCTCTTCTCCGCCACCTGCCTCCTTCACTCCTTTCTGTCTGGAGCCCATCTCTGAAGGCAGTCTTCTCCATCCCCACTGGTCAGATACCGACCCCCACTGCTTCTGTCCCCTCCTATCTCTTTCTCCTAGAGAAAGAGACCCTGAGGCACACCCTCACCTGTCCCCCATGAGTCTCCATTCAGCTATCCCAGAGCCCCCTCCCCAGATTCTAGATTTCCCCAACAGCAGCTGATACCATCAGCTGACCGGCTGTGGGCAGTGGTTGCCAGGGCAACAGCGAGGCCTGCCTAGGTAGGCAAGTCTGCGGAGGTGGAGAGGGTGCTGGGGCCAGGGCAAGGGTCGCTGGCCAGGCTTACCATCCTCCCCCGCCTGGGGACAGGGTCCTGGGCTGGCTGAGGTTTTTCCAGGCATGTCCCTGGACACTCTGTGTTAGGACCTGGGGATCACCTAGCAGGAAGCTCCCTTCTCATGACACTGCCCTGGGGGGAAATGGGGTCCTTCTCAATTTGCTACACCCCATTGCAGTTCCCAGGGGACTAGGGTTACTGAAGGGGCAGTCTGGGTCTCCAGTACTGAGGACATGGTTTCTTGCATCCTTCCGTTTGTCCCTCCAGAGAGAGGGCTAATCTTCTGGCCCTTCTGCCTACACCCCCACCCCAAAGTCTGGACCCCCAGAGGCCTCAGATGCTGCTGTTGGAGGATGGGGCCACTGTGAATGGGTGCAGGTGCAGGTGCTACAGAAGCCAGGCATTGTCCCCTGGGTTACCAGCACACACCCTGGCTGCGTCTGCCGACCACAATTTGACCTCTCCAGCTGTGGGGAAGCTTGAGGGGCTCTGTGCCTGTCAGTGTGTAAGTGAGAGTGTGAGTGCTGCAAGGTGGGGGGTGTGGGAAAGGGAAACAGGACATCGCTGCCGGATTCTGCTTCGTCATGATGCCGGGTTAATGCTCCTCTTGTTTGAAATGGATTGAGCTGCAGTCGGGCGGGCGATTGGGGAAGAGCACACACATCCAAACACACACACACCCTGGGCGGCCACACGCTATCAGCTGGAGGTGGGAGGGTGCGGGCAGGGCGTGGGGGGAGCTGAGGCCGCCAGGCTGCCTGTCCACCCCCAGATGCAAGCGGACTCCCCAGCACTGGGGATCCAGGCAGCCGTGGCTGGCTGAGAAGCAGCGTGGGGGCGAGGGGGTGGGGGCCCAGAGGGGAGATCAGACCACTCAGCCACAACCAGCTCCCCTCCTTCGTTAGCTCCCACCCACCCACCCCCCACCCCAAGCTGGCTTTTTTCCTGTTATTTGTGCTCTGGGAAAGCGCGGCTGGGTTCCTGGAAGAGACTGCCTATTACCTAGGCTCGGAGAAAAAGCACCGCTGTGGATCTGGGCCTGGGCCTCTCAGGCCTCAGGGGCCTCAGAGCATCTGGGCCACACTGTCTGGGAAGAGGTAGGTGGCAGGGTCTCCAGCTCTCTTCTCCTCTGTGGGCAGTTGGACCCCAATACCTAGAAGTGAGGATTTGAGTGGTGGCAGGGAATCCCCAGGGAGGGAGTCAGCTGTGGCTTCCTGTTCAGTGGGAGAGTGGACCCTGGTGGCCAGACCCTGGGACTAGCTGGGTTTGATCTGATCAAACCTGATTTGGGAAACAGCTGGAGTGTTCTGATCTGGGGGGTCTGTACTGCCACACTAATATCCCCTTTCCAGTCATTCCACCCTGCCCACCTAGCTGCACCAGCCAGAGAGAGAGTGATGGAGTCAGGGGGACTTGTAGTGGGCAGGGGGAGTCCTTCCCTCTCTGCTGAATAATGAAAGGATTAAGCCAGCCCCTGCAGCCTCCTTCCTACCACCCCAGGGACCCTGGAGGGTTGGAAGTTTGGAGCTGGCTCCTTATAGAAACCTCTCAGCCCATGGCTGGCCAGGCTGGGGTGAGGCCCAGTAAAGAGATAGGCTGGGTGGCAGGGTGTGGCTGCAGGCCCAACTCAGACTCTCCCAACACTGGCTGCTGAAGGGACTGAAGGGGCTGGGGCTGAGCAGACAGGATCCCCAGGGTCCTGGACTCCCCCTCGCTAGCCCTATTCCTTCCTGGGCATATTAAGCCCAGCACCCTTCCAGGGCAGACACACCCAGTGTGTTTCTCCCAGGGGACTGGTTGCCAGGGTAGGAGAGTCAGGGGAGCAGGAGCAGGTCTGGCAGGAAGAAAGCAGCTGGGCGCTGGGAACGGGGCACATAGGGAAGCCCCCAGCACATGGGTAGTGGAAGGACTGTGTGTGTGTTGCTGTCCACGTGCACTGCTTGGTTCGGATGCCAAGGAAAAGATGGGTGGGTGGATGTGAGGGGGTGTCAGCCACACTGTGTGTCACTGTGGGGGGGGCCTTGCTGGGAGAGTGGGCGCATGAGCTGGCAAGCAGGGCCTTGGAGTCTCCCCCCGCCTGCAACCATGTGCATGAGCTCTGCGACTCGTTCAGTGCAGACTTTTTTTTTTTTTTGTAGAGACAGTCTCACTTTATTGCCCTTGGTAGGTTGTTGTGGCGTCGTAGCTCACAGCAACCTCCAACTCCTAGGCTTAGGCGGTTCTCCTGCTTCAGCCTCGGGAGTAGCTGGGACTACAGGTGCCCACCACAATGCCCAGCTATTTTTTGTTGCAGTTTGGCCGGGGCAGGTTTGAACCCACCACCCTTGGTATATGGGGCCGGTGCCCTACCCACTGAGCCACAGGCGCCGCCCAGTGCAGACTTTTCTGCATCTGCACACCTGTGAGTCTTGTCTCAGTGCAGACAGCCTCTCCATGGCCATGTGGACCAGGTTGTCCATCTGGGGATAGGTGTCTGCAGAATCCCTTGTCCAAGGTGCCTTTGTGTGCAGAGACCAGGCTAGGGGTGCCCCAGAATTCAGAAAGCTGGTTTGAGGAGCAAGGCCCTTCTATTGCCCCATCTCTCTCAGTCCGGCTCATTCAACAGGATCTGCTATAAATGGAGGTCTGAGCAGCACTATGCCAGGAACATAGGAAGCGGGGACCTCTCCAGAGGTAAGAGGATGTGGAAACTCAAGCCTGAGAGAGACCTAAGAGAAAACAGCTGAATGATGCATATTCGCGTGCCTTGGGGGAGAGCAAGGGAGGAAGTACCTGTGACCATCCTGTGGTCCTCAAGAGAACAGCAGAGGGCAAGGCCTTGCGCAGGTAGATTCTGGATTTGCCGCCTGCCCCTGCCAGGTCCTTCTCAGAGAGTGAGAGGGTGTTGTATGGTGTTGGTATTAGAGGACTCCTGGTCCTGGCAGATAGAACTAGGGTGTGAGAGGGAGAAAATGAGAGGAGGAAGCACTAGGCTTTGCCAGGCTTAGAAAGACTCAGGATTCAGGTTTGGCCTCAGTAAGTGATACTTCTGATGAGCCTGTGTCCCAGAGCCAGCCCAAGCCCTCATGGTGTCCTTTTCAGGGCCAGTGTGGTGTCCCACCCCACCCACAACACACACACCCCTGGGAGTAGGGGCCCTGCCCTGCCGCCTGAGGCCCCGCCCTCCTCTTCCCCACCCTGGGATGCTGTTTTGGGAACTGGTGACCTAGCTGCATGCTGCCTTTATTTCTGGCATTGAGTTGTTGCCACAGTAACTGCGGGGGTGGGGCCAGGAGGGGGAGAGGGTGAAAGGGAAAGAGAGAGGGAGGGAGGGAAGAAAAACGAAGAAAGCAAAGACAAGGGGACAGAGCAAGACAGGAGAGAGAAAGGGAAGCAGGCGGGGCCGCGGCACCGTGGCTAAAACTGCAGAAAAAGAAGAGCAGCAAAGTTCCCTGCCCACCCTGACGCCAGCCTGCCAGGACAGTGTGCCTTGTTTCACAACCGCTCACTGTCTGCCCCGGTGGCCTCCAGCCCAGCTGGACCCTGGCTGTGTGGCACAGAGCCTGAGGGTCCCCAGATGCAGTCAGCAAGCAGGACTTTGGGTGTCTCCACCATCCCAGGTTAGCACAAGGGACCCCAAAGCCCCAAGTTCAGATTCAAGGGGTATCTGTGGGGACTACTTGAAAATAGCATTTGGCCTCAGATAGGCCCGGGTAAGAATTCTAGCCTGGTTCCTATGTGGGGGGGACTTTGGCAAGTTAACTCTCAGCCTGGTTTCTCTACCAGGCTGTTTTTGTGTGAAGTATAGAGGGAACGTGTGAAAGTGCTAGCAGGCGGCTGGCACAGGCACAGGGCAGGCAGTGATTGGCTTGGAATAGGAGCAAGGGCTAGGCCCGAGGGCCCAAGGCTGTGATTCTGCAGGTTCAGGGAACTACAACAAGAGCCCAGTGGGACAAGTGGGCCCAACCTCGGAGGTCCTTGCAGGCAGGTCTTATCAATGAGGAGCTGGGGGAGCTGTGGGGAGGAGGGGTGGGCTGAGGTGGAGCTGGGCTGGTGGCTCAGATAAGGCAGGGGTGCACTGCTGGGGCAGGGTGGGGCTGAGGTGGAGGAGGAGCAGCAGCTGGGCTGGCTTCTGACCAGAGCCAGGGAGGGCCAGCTGAGCTGTCCATTCCACCACCTGGGCCTGCCTTCCTCTGCCGGTTTCCCCTTCCTTCCAGTCCTCCCTCCCTTCCTGCTGCAGCCTGCCCTTTCTGTCTCAGTCTGTGCAGGTTGCAGGGACCTAGGAGAGGGCACAGGATGGGGCAGGGCGGGAGAAGATGGGTGAGAACCTATTTCACCTGGGAGGAAATGCGCTTTGGCGGATGGGGCTGCACCACATAGGTGGAGTAGGCAGTTGCCTGCATAGTGTGATTCCAGAAAAACCAAGGAAAAACTATCTCTCACATACACACACTTCTTCACACCAAAACACCTCCTAATAATCTACAATTTCACCAGTAAGAACTTTATTCCTGGCTCAGCGCCTATAGCTCAACCAGCTAAGGCGCCAGCCACGTACACCTAAGGTGGCGGGTTCGAATCCCCAGCCCAGACCCGCCAAACAACAATGACGGCTGCAACCAAAAAATAGCCGG
>NW_003852469.1:7004116-7006528 GCF_000181295.1 Otolemur garnettii | reverse complement strand
AAAAAAAAAAAAAGAACTTTATTCCTTAAGGCTACTCCTAAGTTTAAATGTGAATGTCCTAGAGAGGTAGGACAGAATTTCTACCATTAGTAGCACCTTTTTTTTTTTTTTTTACAGTTTTTGGCTAGGGCTGGGTTTGAACCCGCCACCTCCAGCATATGGTGCCAGCGCCCTACTCCTTTGAGCCACAGGCGCCACCCAGCAGCACCTCTCTAAGGCACTAATGGCACCCCAGAAGGAGCCGGGGAGAGGAAACCCAGCTGCTAAGAGCTAAGACCCAGCTGTGGGGTTGTAGACAAGAATGGGCTGGGGACAGAGCAGAGGCAGGAGGCCAGGGCTCACATCACCTTTGCATGGGGGTGATATGGTGGTTAATGCGTTCAGAATTCGGACAGACCCAGGCTTAAATTCCACACAGTTGTGTGTCCTAGACTGATAATGTAAGTCTCAACTTCCTCATATATAAACTTGAGATAATAGCCAGTTCACAGGGTTGGGATGTAAGAGTTAAATGGAAAAAAAAAGTGAAGTGCCCAGCACCCTGCCAGCCATAACATAGACATTGCATAAACAGAAGCTGTTAATATTACTGTGACATCTATTTCAATCATGTTTTTGAGTGGTCATGCCTATGGGACAGTGTGAGTATGGGGGTGTATGACCACTTATTCTTGCTACATGGCTCACCCTAGACCCCTCACCTTCTTCCTTTTTGGGAAGCCACCACCCTGTTCCCCTCCCCCAACTGGTTTTCAAGGGAGGGCACCAGGGCCACCCCTAGGCTCCAGGCCAACGTGTATCCTCTCTCACTTATACTGGGAAAATAGAAGCCTTGTGTGGTTGTCACCCAACTCTTTCCCTGCCCACTCCTCTCCACTGAGCACTTCTTCCCAAATCCAGTCCTCCACTTGGCCATGGAACAAATCCCCTCCTCCCCTATGGGCACCCTGCTCCACAAGTGCCCCTTTCTCCTGCAGCCTCTGTCCTGTTCTGTCTGCTGTTCCCACCCAGCTGCCACCAAACATGCTCAAAGCTCTTCTTTCCTTAAAAACCAATCTTGCCTCCTCCAAAGAGACTCTTGCAGCACCCTCCACCCGCTGAACCCCCCCCACACCTGTAGAACTTGGCCAGGCCCCACCCTCTGTGACTCTAAGAAGCAGCCCCCTGGGGCCTTGCTGGCCCTGGCCTCCAAGCTGGGGGGAGAGGCCTTCTGACCTTCTCCACAGCAGTGCATTCTCGCTTTCATGACATTCTACTTTCTTAGCCCCCCCCCATTCTCTTTCTCAACATTTGTTGGGCGATTTGGGGCACTTCCTGTGTACAGACCCTTTGCTGAAAGCACAAAGAATCACTAGATAATCTCCCTGCCCTCTAAGAGCTGCCCATCTGGTGTTCCTCTCAGACTGTGCCATCTCTAGCAGTTCCTTTCTTCCAGTCTCCTCGGAGTTTCCCAGGATGCTGTTTCTGTTTTTGACCTTTTCTCTCCCCAGTCTTGTCTTCAGACTAGCAACTCTGGGCAAATGGCTCCCAAATGTCTGTTTCCAGCCTGGCCCCTCCCAAGCTCCCTTCCTCCTGGATGTTCCCAGTGGTCCACCTGATATATCCATCACAGCCCCCAGCTGGCAAAAGTGAGCTCCTTCTTTCCCCTCCTCCCCTGCCCCTGCCTCCTGGGCTTGCAGCCTGCCCCACTCTGGGGCTCTCTAGATCAAATCCTGCTTCTGCCTCTCCATGTCCCTACCTTCACTCATAATGTTTCCTCTGTCAGGAACCCCTTTCTGGTTTTGCACGATCTCAAACTGGGTGTCTTTCAAAGCCTACCACAAATACCTTCTTCTCCAAGAAACCTTTTTTTGAGTCAAAACTTTTTGGAATTCTAGAACCATGGCATCTCCAGGACAGGATTCTGGCCATCAGAGTCACAGTAGGTGATGCCACCTCTTATACTGTCTTCTCTGGCACATGTAATTTTCAACTTGGCATGGGAGTCACCCAGATGCATGCTTTATTTCTGGAGGGGCAGTGTAGCTCCTTTGACTCATCCTTCTCTTCTCCATGAGACGTATCACAGAACATTGTGTGGTTATTGCAGAATAGGCACTTAAAAAGTATCTGTTGTTGAAAGGATGGGTAAAACCATACATGACTAGGGGGATGGATGCATAGATAGATGCATGGATAGATGATGGATAGATGCATGGATGGATGGAGGATGGATGGATAGATGCATGGATGGATGGATGGATGGATGGATGGATAGATGGATAGATGCATGGATGAATGGATGGATAGATGGATAGATGCATGGATGGATAGATGCATGGATGGATAGATGCATGGATGGATGGATGGATGGATGGATAGATGCATGGATGGATGGATGGATGGATGGATAGATGCATGGATGGATGGATG
>NW_003852469.1:6987319-7003769 GCF_000181295.1 Otolemur garnettii | reverse complement strand
ATGGATGTATGTATGTATGGATGGATAGATGCATGCATGGATGGATGGATGGATGGATAGATGCATGGATGGATGGATAGATGCATGGATGGATGGATGGATAGATGCATGGATGGATGGATGGATAGATGCATGGATGTATGTATGGATGGATGGATAGATGCATGGATGGATGGATGGATGCATGTGTGTATGTATGGATAGATGCATGGATGTATGGATGGATGGATGCATGGACAGATGGATGGATGAGTGAATTAATATTTGCCACGAAAATGAAACCAAATGCAGAGCAATGGCTATTAACAAAGTAAAGATAAGAGAGGAGTAAGAGGGAGCTAACAGCTCTTCAAATATATACTAAAATGTCTTCTGCTCCTCAGATGCCTAGTTAAAAACATGTCAAAGTGAACACTAAGAAGGCAAGAGAAGTATGAAGCTCTGCAGTGGAGTCTTAACATGGGTACCAAATACCCATTGTAACTCGGATGGCCAGAGTCTTGTCCTGGACATACCATGGTTCTAGAATTCCCAAAAGACATGAGAAACTGGCTAGGTGCTGTCCACCCTGAGCCCTGACACAGTGCTACCTAGCCACAGTATGTCATGTCTGTGCTGAAGACACAGCTGTTTTCAGCTCCACAATTCTGGACAAGTTTATAACATCTCTGAGATGCGTTTTCCTCATCTGTAAAATGAGTTTATCTTATATGATTGTTGTGGTGATGCAACAAAATAATCCTTGCTTCTCAAAGTACCTAGCATGCAATGTGTATTCAAAAAGATAAGAGTTCTTAATTATTGTTGCCCTCCGGAAGTCAGTCTAGATGGGGAAAATACATGTTCTCATGTCTGGCAGCATACAACCAAGGGCTTAGTTACATAGGTCTCTTTTTATGTCCCCCTGAAATTCAGAGAAGGGTTTATCAGGGAGGACTAGACTAGCAGGGAAGGCCTCCCACAGAAATGGGATTAGGCAGCCAGGAGAGGTGGGAGGCCAAGGCAGGTGGATTGCCTGAGAGCACAGGTTTGAGATCAATAAACCTCTTCAAATATATACTATATACAAATATATAACTCCAGCCTGAGCCAGAGTGAGACCTCATCTCTAAAATAGCCAGGCGTGGTGGTGGGCACCTGTAGACCCAGCTGCTTGGGAGGCCGAGGCAAGAGAATCGCTTGAGCCCAAGAGTTTGAGGTTGCTGGGAGTTATGATGCCACGGCACTCTACCAAGGTGACAAAGTGAAACTCTTTCTCCAAAAAAAAAAAAGAAAGAAA
This sequence comes from Otolemur garnettii, assembly GCF_000181295.1. Taxonomy (NCBI): domain Eukaryota; kingdom Metazoa; phylum Chordata; class Mammalia; order Primates; family Galagidae; genus Otolemur; species Otolemur garnettii. Next base: position 7,002,490 of record NW_003852469.1, on the reverse strand, counting down.
GAAAGAAAGAAAAAGAAGAAGTGGGTTTAGGATAGGCCTTGAAGGATGGATGGCATCTGGGAGGCAGAGAGGTGAACAGAGCTGGGCGAAGTGTGGGCAAAAGCAGAAAGGTGAGGGCAAGGTTGCTGCTGGCCTGCCAGGTGGACAATTTTGGTGGTAGAGGGACCAGCAGGATGACCTAATACAGTGGTTCTCAACCTTCCTAATGTCATAGCTCCTTAATATAGTTCCTATGGGTCACTACCCACAGGTTGAGAACCGCTGACCTAATACAAACTCTATATGATAAGACTGGGAATATTAGTGACCTTTATGTGTCATGTGTTGCAGGCCTGGTCACTTGGAGAGGGGTTGCCCCTGCTGCCAAAGCAATGACACCCCCTGCCCAAACGCCCTCCTTTCTCCTTGCGACCTAAGTGTATCAGTCCTGGGGTGGTAGAAATAGTAACAACGAACACTCTACATAGTGTGTAATGTTTTAAACACATCACCTGTTATAACTTACCCAATACTCAGACCAATACTGTTATGACACAGGTACTATCCCCCACTTTACAGATGAGAAGTGTGAGACACGGGGAGAGTAGGTAACTTGCCCAGGGTCACACAGCATCTGAGTATCAGAATCAGTACCCAAGCCCAGGCATGCTGGTCTCCAGTCCATGCTCTTGGGGATAGGACCCAAATCTAAAGCGAAATTCGTGTATATTACCCTGAAGGTAATTTTATGCACCATTTTAAGTAATTTTGTGTGTGAAACAAAAGTCTTTGTTAAATTCTCATGTCTGGAATTTTCCACTTGTGGCGTCACGTAGAACTAAAGTTTCCGGTTGTGGATTACGGATTTTCGGGTTAGGGATGCTCAGACTCTATCGCTAAACCCCTCGGAGTTAAGCCTCTCTGGGCGAGCATGAGGGAGCAGTGGCTGCAGGACAGCAGATTAGGGAGGTGGGATGTGCGGCGGGGTGCGCAGGGCGGGCAGGGTGAGGACCCGACAGAGGGCTCCCCGCTCCGGGGCTGGCAGGGCAGGTGCGCCAAGGCGGGGGATGTGGCAGCCACGCCGCCCTGGGAAGCCGCTGACTCCTGCCGTCATTTCCTTTGGAGCCAGAGAACAATGGCTCAAAAACAAGTGCAGCCGGTCCACTTGGCCGCCTCCCCTCCACACCCGAACTTTGCTTTCTCCAGGCCGAGGGCGCCTGGCCGCCTGGAGAGAGCCTGCCCCGGCCGCCGAGGCCCCGCTCCTGACGCCCCCGGCTCGGGCTCCCTCCTTTCTCCTTGCAGCCCTGAGAGTCGCCGCCCGCTGAGGGATGAGGACGCGACAGCCCGGTGGGACGCGCTTACTGCCTTCGCGGCCCCGAGCGCACAGCGCCCCGGAGCCAGGCTGGGCCTGACACCCTGTCCTCTCCCCTCGCGCACAGGGCTCCGCGAGTGATCCGCCCGCCAGCGCCAGCCGCATGGAGCGGCTGCAGAAGGTGCGCTGGGGGCACCTGGGCTGGGTGGGGGGCTGCTCGGGAGTCGAAGGGCGCCACCTGGTGGCTGTCCGCAGCGCCATGCCCCGGGTCCCCACAGGCCTAGGGCCGCCCGCCCCGCCCTCGCCCCCACGCACATCCCCACTCGCCCGCCTTCTCGCTCTCCCCAGCAACCACTCACCTCCCCTGGGAGCGTCAGCTCCTCCCGAGACTCCAGTGTGCCTGGCTCTCCCTCCAGCATCCTGGTGAGTACCCCTCTCGGCCACCAGCACTCTCTGGCTGGGAGCAGGGTGGGCGGGGACCGCTGGCTGCCCGGGGCTTCACTCTGAGCCCCCTAAGGGGTGGTCCTGCCAGTGCTGGCCGTCAGGGGAATCCCAGAAATCCAGACAGGCACCCCCATCCCCCCCGCCCTAGTCTGGTCTCACGGCACCGAAAATGCTAGGTGAAGGACTGTCATGTTGCTTAAGGTGACTCCATAAACTCTTAAAATAAAAATAGGGGCGGCGCCCATAGCTCAGTGGGTAGGGCGCCGGCCACATACACCGAGGCTGGTAGGTTCGAACCCAGCCCAGGCCAGTTAAAACAACAATGACAACAGCAACAACAAAAAAGCCAGGCGTTGTGGCAGGCGTCTGTAGTCACAGCTACTTGGGAGGCTGAAGCAAAACAATTAAGAGTTTAGGGTTGCTGTGAGCTGTGACGCCATGGTACTCTACCCAGGGCAACAGCTTGAGACTCTGTCTCAAAAAAAAAAATAAAATAAATGAAAATAATCAGATTGTTCACATCTAACCTGACGCCTGTTTTCTCCGTAATAACCAGCAGGTATAGCTGGGAAGGCCAGTATCCTATAAGGCTTTGGGGACATTGTTCACTTGCACCATTTCCCTTCAGGCCAAGATGGATAACCAGGTGCTGGGCTACAAGGACCTGGCAGCCATCCCCAAGGACAAGGCCATCCTGGACATCGAGCGGCCCGACCTCATGATCTACGAGCCCCACTTCACCTATTCCCTCCTGGAACACGTGGAGCTGTCCAGGAGCCGGGAGGTGAGAGGGGGTCCTCTCTGGCAGGACATTTGGGGAGGGCTCTGCAGCGCCACTGGTGGTAGATGGACCCCTCCCGTGCTTTCTGTCCTGGAGACCTGAAACAGAGGCAGCTGTGCTGTGGGATCAGCCAGTGTCTTGAGAGCAGGGAGAGCCAGCTGTGCTGGGGATAGGCACATTTACACCGAAGGAGCACAGGGGCTCATGAAAGAGAGGACGGAAGTGGGCAGAAAGGGTAAACTTTGTGCAAAGAGCTCAGAAGCACTGAACGTGGAGGAAGAAAGTCCTAGCTGAGGGGCCTGTGTGACACTGTAGCTTAGTTCCCCCTCCCCCTGTAAAATCCCTTTCTTGTCTACCCATGAGGTACTTAAGGTGCAGGAGATAGGTTACAGGCAGGTACTTTATCAGCTGTGTTCAAGAAGGGGGCAGCGCCATGCTGGGGAGTGTCCTGGGGCTGGACTGTGGGGAGGAGAAGCCAGACCTGCCCTTGGATACGCCTCGGTCCTGTCCCTTCCATTCCTTGCCAGACTCCAAGGACAGGGCCATAGCTGTTCTTCCCCCAGCCCTCAGACCACCATGCACACTGCTCCCAGGTCTGTAAGTGACCTTACTTCCTATGGGAAGACTAAGGACTTTGCCCACAGTGCTGAGAAGGAGGGAAGGCCAGCACTGGGAACTGACAAGAACCCAAGAGAAGAGGTGGCCCAGACACAGGCCAGGAAAGGGTACAGAGTTGGATGGGAGATGAAGCAGGACCCTGGGGTTCTAGGACCAGAGTTTAATCCTCCCCTCTCCATTCACAGCGCTCACTGTCGCCCAAATCCACGTCCCCACCACCATCCCCAGAGGTGAGTCTATTCCTCTATGGAAACTTGCTCCGCCTTGCTCTGCAGGACCCCCCAGCTCCTCTCCCCCGCCTCTGCCCACAAGGAACTCTGCAGGGCCCAGCAGATGACTGGCCAGCTCTGCACCCATCACTCATTCTGACCTAGGGCCTCATCTGTCCCTTTCTCCCTGGTCCATGCACTGTCTCATTGGCACACTAAGTCCCTGGATTTACTTTCTTGCCACAGCACTGCCCTGGAGCCAGGGGCTGTGGCTGCCAGGGTGGGAGGACAGAGCAGGGTTGCATGGGGGAAATCAGTATGTGGGGGTTGGAGGGAGCCGTGGTTGATCCTAGGCTTGTCCTCAGCAGGTGTGGGCAGAGAGCCGGACGCCTGGAATCTTCCCTCAGGCTTCAGCCCCAAGAACCACTGGAACCCCCCGGACCAGTCTGCCCCATTTCCACCACCCTGGTAGGTCTTGTCAACATTGCTGCATGCCTTGCCAAGACCTCTTCTTTCCTTCAGGCACCCCAAATTCCTTCTCTCTGGAGTACATTCTCAACATAGACATGAATGGGCCCTAAAGATGGTGGCCTGTCACTTCCTCCCATCCTCCAGTCCACAAATGGCAGGAAGTCCCAAGCCCCTGAGGGATGGTGCCTAGAGCTCCCTGTTCTGTCCTGGCTCTGGGTAGGAGCCAGTGACTTCCCACCTTCTCCCTTGCCCCCATTCTCATGTACCTAGCCTCCCACGCTGCCCACACAGGCCCTCACCTACCTGCCCTCGCTCCCTCCCACAGAGACCTCCCGCCCGGATTCCAACATCTACAAGAAGCCACCCATCTATAAGCAGAGAGGTGAGGGTCTCCCTGGCCTGAAGGGGGCCATGATGCTGGGGGCTGGTGGGAAGGGGATGGGAAAATGTTTGCCCAGCACTCCTCTTGTGCATTCCTCTCTTCTTCGGCATAGCCTGGGTGTGCAGGAGTTGAAGGGCCGGGGAGGGTAAGGGTGGGCCAGGTTGGCTGCAGGTTGCCTGGCTAACCCTGGCCTCCACCTGCAGAGTCCGTGGGTGGCAGCCCTCAGAGCAAGCACCTCATCGAGGACCTCATCATCGAGTCATCCAAGTTCCCTGCGGCCCAGCCCCCCGACCCCAACCAGCCAGCCAAGATAGAAACCGACTACTGGCCGTGCCCCCCTTCTCTGGCTGTTGTGGGTAGGAGAGATGAGGGGAGGGGGGGAAGAGGGGTCTTATGGCATCTGTATAGGCGATTCCCACCTCCTCAAGCCCCTGGGCTCACTGCTCACACACTCCCTGCATTCCTATAGCACTTGGTATAAGTGGCTCTGTTTGCTAATCATTCATTCACTTTCCATTCATTTATCTGATGAATCAACAGACATTTACCAAACTATATCCCAGGCTCTGTGATAGGACCTCTGGGAATGAGAAAGATAGAAAAGGGGTGGTCTCTAGTGCATGTTAGTTGTGTGTGTGTGTTCTGCCTCCCCAGCATCACAATGAGGCAAAGAAATGTTACTCTTATTTCATTTTACTTTATTTAAAAAAATAATCTGTTGTGGCCTCTTCGAGGCACCTCCCAAGACAGTGCACAAAGCATGATAAATGCGTGTTGAGCCAGTGGTGGACTGACTGCTGTGCCTACTTTTGCCTGTGTCTCCTAGAGACAGAATGGAGGAAGCGGAAGGCATCTCGGAAGGGTGCAGAGGAAGAGGAGGAGGAGGAAGATGATGACTCTGGGGAGGAGATGAAGGCTCTCAGGGAGCGTCAGAAAGAGGAACTCAGTAAGGTAGCATCTCCCCCCGCCACCCTGTGACTTCTTAGAGATAGAAATTCTGGCTCTTTAGCTAAAGTCATTCATGCCAAAAAAAGGTCCTCGTTAGAACATTTGAGCAGGCCAGGTACGGTGGCTCATGCCTGTAATCCTAGCACCCCAGGAGGCTGACGCAGGTAGATCATCTAAGCTCACAAGTTCGAGACCAGCCTGAGCTAGAGCAAAACCCCATCTCTAAAAATATCTGGGCATTGTGGCAGGCACCTATAGTCCCAGGAACTTGAGAGGCTGAGGCAAGAGGATCGCTTGAGCCCAAGAATCTGAGGTTGTCATGAGCTATGATGCCACAGCACTCTATCAGGGTCAATAACGTGAGATTTAGTCTCAAAAAGAAAAAAAAAAACATGTGAGCTATCTCTTCTTTCCTAGGGTTCCAGGTTTTTGCTTTCAAAGAGATACCTGAGCTTTATGCTGCTTTCACGGGACACACTATTTGATGTTAGGGTTAAAAGCACAGAAAAGGGTGGTTCCACCTGTGTCAGCCTTCACCGGGCTGAGAAATTTATGGGAAGAGAATAAAAGAGAGCCTGGCCCCCAGGGGAGGAGAGGGTATATCAAGAGCCATGGAAAGGTCATTGACTGTGACATGGACTTATGCTCCCAGGCAGGATGACCTGGGACAGGGAGGCCACCAGGGTAAAGTTCCACCAAGTACTCTGACTCTGCTCTCAAGGGTGAGCAAACCCAACATGGGCACATGTCAGCCAAGAGTAAGAGGGTCTGTGGGCGCCACAGCATGAACCAGCTACCTTGGAAAGTGCCCCTCGCCTGCCTGCAGGACACCCAACTCCAGGCTGTTTGGGGATGAGGAATGAGTTCCTGAATCTTCCATTTCCCCTCCTCAGGTTACTTCCAACCTAGGAAAGATGATCTTGAAAGAAGAGATGGAAAAGTCATTGCCTATCCGAAGGAAAACCCGCTCCCTGCCTGACCGGACCCCCTTCCACACCTGTGAGTACCATGGAGAGGGCCTGAAGTCACCTGGCCACACCTGGAAGCTGGACAATGTTGTCTGTTGACTCATTGGCTGTAAAAGATGCAGTCCTTTGCCCAAGGTGCTCGTGCTCTCCTTTGGGCAAGGATACCAGTCACAGAACAGCAGTAGATGGTAAAAGATAGTAACAGCTGAAGCAGAATTAGTGAATTTTGTTTAATTTAACAAACACTTACTGAGTGTCTACCATGGGGGGTAGGCAGTGGGGGTACACTGACAGAAAAAAATCTAGTCTTGACCTTTAGTACCCATGGTCAATGGGGAAAATCAGTGTGAATCCTGCTGTTTCCATGTGCTGTGTCAGGTGTGATTGGAGTGAGACCAGCATACTTTAGGAGCACAGCAACTGGGGCCCGGAGGCTGAGACCAAGTGAGCCAGACAAAGTGAGTGGGGAAGAAGGTCATCCCAGCCATCAGGGAGCAATGGCAGGGAAGCATCCAGCCAGCTCAGAGAACCTCCAGGAGCCTGGAATCACAGAGCATGGAGTACACCATTGGGTGGCAGGCATTGGGGTCAGACAGATGAGGGGCCAGGGCTCTGAATCCCCCATTACTGTGGACAGGGATACCTTAGAGCATGGTGGCTGGAGAGGAGAGGGAGAGAACTGAGAACCTCGTAGTGATGAGGCCTCTTAGAACCTAGTCTTCAAAACCACGTGGTGTCACTTCAGCATTCTATCACTCAGAGCCGGTCACCAGCATCCTAGACCCTAGGTGAGGAACTACACAGTCTCAAGGCAGAAAGCATGCAGGATGGGAGGCAATGGTGGGGGCCATCTTTGGAAACAATCTGCCATACTCTCCAGTAGTTTGGGTAAGGGCTAAAAATAGACATGGGTCCAGAGAAAAAGAGTAGATATGAGAAATACTCAGTGATGAGGTAGTCACGAAGGGAAAGGGAGAGGGGCTTGGGGCTCTTGTCTTGAGTGCTGGGTAATGACAAGCTTGGAACTGAGATAGTAAGGGAGGCAGGTCTTCAGGAAAAGATGGAGACTGGTTTTGGACATTTTAGGTTACAAGTGCCCCAGAGGGGGCATGTAGGTGGAGGTGCAGTTGGAGGAGTTGGGAGCTTGTATGAGACAGTAAGGGGACGGGGGCGAGAAAGTGAGATTGTGCAGAGAGAGAGGGGAACATCGACCCTGGAGAACACAGCCATTCAGGATCCAGGTGGTGCTTGGTTGAGAAGGAGTCTCTGAGCCTCAGAATGTGGGCAGCCTGGAAAGGCCTCCTGCTCTGAGGATCTGGGAGCAGGCCAGATGGGAAGTCAGGGTGTCACTCAGGGGGTGAGACCTGGTAAGACTAGTGAAGCTTTGGAACCACTACCACGGTAGTGGAAAAATGTGCAAACCTTGGCCTTGGTAGGTGGTGATGCTAAGCTTCATGGTGTGGGCTTATGTCCACAGCCTACAGGCAGGAAGGGAGCTGCTGGGTTGACCTGCGGTTTGAGTTTTGCAAGGAAGGTACCCAAGGGGCTGAGGGGCCAGGCTGCACCACAGAGGTGCTGGTGAAAGCAGTGACTGTACCCAGCCACAGTGGGAATTCAAGGAACTACAAGGTCAGTACATAGCGAGGGCGTCCACAGCGTCACTAAGAGCCCCTAGGATGCTATTTCAGTGTGGGTGGGAACAGGTGCAGAAGGCTTTTTAGAGAAAATGGAATAGAGCTAAGGCCTGATGAATGAAGGAGACAGAAGGATGCCCGAAGGTTGGATTCAGTCTTAATGTTCTGCTGGAATCTTCTATTCAGCCACAATTAGCTCTTTAACTTCCATTATGATCTTGTGAAGTTGAATGGCTAAATGCCTAGCTCAACATCATTTTCGGCATCCCTGAACTTGGGCATAATCGATGATCATGTGATCACGTGTAGGCTACTATCATATTGAATTAACCTGCCTTTCAGAATCATGAACAGGCATGCCATTGTGATTTAATGGTAGCATTGGAATAATCGTTTTCAAACATATGTAAGCATTCTAAAAGTAATTGGGAGTGAAAAATCTTTCTCTGTGCTTTGAAGATTGAAAGTCTGTCAGTTGGTTGATGTATAAATGTACACTTATTATTGCAAGAGTGAAATGTTTCAATACTGAATGGTGATTATGAAAGCTGATAATTTTCTATACAAAAATAAGAAGTGTTCTGGGGGAAAAAATGAGGTCCCCCAAACTCCTTTTGTTCTTATCAATTGAACTTCCAAGAAGCCAATTTTGGGCAGCACCTGTGGCTCAAAGGAGTAGGGCGCCAGCCCCATATGCCGGAGGTGGCGGGTTCAAACCCAGCCCCAGCCAAGAAAACTGCAAAAAAAAAAAAAAAAGAAGAAGAAGAAGAAGCCAATTTTATAAGAATGTTTTAAGAATATAGTTCCTCACAGCTTTGAATCTACAGAGGCTAAATATTTCAACAAAATTCTTGTCAAAGGAGTTGCTACAAAACGCCAACCATTTTTAGTAATCAGAGATAAAAGACTTTTGAGATCTGCTCAAGCTAAGAATCTTAGGTACAAAGTTCTTTCTAGGAAAACATTTTCTTGAATTACAACCTTCAGTGCCTGCAAGCTTAGAGATCCTATTAACTGTGCAAGCTGAAAGTGACATCCTGTGATGCTGATGTGACGGGGAGTGACTGCTGGTCCAAACGAGCAGCCAGCAGTGCTGAGACAATGTTTAGAATTTGATTAGTAATGTTGTTGCTAAGATTATGATAACTCAGTTCTTAGACTTTAGATTTATTTGTCTAATCCAGAGTTCATTTTCTGATGGGGAGCCTCGGCGTTGGCTGGCTTTGATTCGCACACTCAGGCATTTTGGGCCATTTCTAGTTAGAAGAGGGAGGAAAGGGAAGGTGGTAGAGGCAGTTCAGAGCCGCCAGCACTGTGTCATTCTTTTGTGCCTGCCAGGCAGAGGGAGGGCCATCAGGGCCACAGGAACTGAACACAGGGCCTCTTGCTCTCTTCCAGCCTTGCATGCAGGCACCTCTAAGTCTTCCTCTCTCCCGGCCTATGGCAGGACCACCCTGAGCCGGGTAAGGTCTGCAGACCGCAGATGGGGACATTGTGAGGGGCATGGGGTACTTCTGAGGGACTGAGCCATTGTGCATCCTTGGGAGCGGGGGCACCCTCAAAGTGAAGGGGACTGATGAGAAATGTCCCCAGCTTCCTCTGACAGCTTCGTGTCCTTTGCAGCTACAGTCCACAGACTTCAGCCCATCGGGGAGTGAGACTGGAAGCCCAGGTGAGAGGTGGGACCTGCCACTGGGGAGCTGGGAAAGGGGCTTGGGCAGGCCCCTAAGGAGGACAGTTTGTTGGATGTAGGCAAGGGTCTGACCAGGTCAGGCAGCTGCTGGCCTTGGAACTGCCTCTAAACAGTGACCCTTCCCTCACACAGGCTTGCAGGTGAGCACCTCCCGGAGGGGAACAGGTGGACACCAGAAGCCGGGCCAGGCGACTGGACGTGTGGGGGATGGGGAGTGGGGCCTCAGAATTGCCTGGTGAAGCCATGAGAAGCCGGGGTAAGGCTGGGAAGGTCTCCCCGCCCCACTCTGGCTCACTGCAGCTTTGGTCTCCCCAGAATGGAGAGGGCCAGAGGGGGAGGATGGACCGGGGGAACTCCCTGCCCTGTGTGCTGGAGCAGAAGGTGAGGGGCAGGGACCCAAGTACCACAGCGGGCGGGCGGCTGGGACACGCCAGGAAGCTGAATGCGCTGTGGGGGTACCCTGCACTGATGATGGGAGGGACAGCAGGGAAGCTGGGGGAGACAGAGGGCAGAATGGCATGAACCCCACTGGCCTCTGCAGGTTGAGGGGGGCCTGGGGGATTTGAGGAGGCTGAGTTGACATGAGCCTAAGATTGCCCCCTGCCCTCACTCCCAGATCTATCCTTATGAAATGCTGGTGGTGACCAACAAGGGGCGAACCAAGTTGCCTCCAGGCGTGGATCGGATGAGGCTTGAGGTATTCGGGGAAGATGAACTGAGTGGGTGCAGAGTTGTCAGTGGGGAAGACCTGGGGCCTCTTTGTCTGAATGTTCCCTGAGTTGCTTGGTATAGCCCTTGCCCTGTGGCTCCTTCCCCTGAGCCACCCTCATATGCCCCCTGCAGAGGCATCTATCCGCTGAGGACTTCTCAAGGGTATTTGCTATGTCTCCCGAAGAGTTCAGCAAGCTGGCCCTGTGGAAGCGGAATGAACTCAAGAAGAAGGCCTCTCTCTTCTGAGGGCCCCCCTCCATGACTGACTCCCTTGCCCCTGCTGCTTGAGGGCGCTGGAGCTGGGGTCACTAGATCCCAAAGCATCCTCTTCCCCTGGTAGGCTGGAGAGGAAGGGGCAGACGCAGGTAGAGGGAGCCGAGGCCCCTGCAGGCCTGGCCACTGCGGCTTGGACTTCCCTGGCCACGAGGAGCCAGACTGCCTCCTCTTCTCTCCCCTGGTCCTCACTGCACAGGGCAACCCAGACGGGGCTCTAGCACACACAGAGTTAATGTCTGTGCCCTCTCCCTGTCCCTCACCCCCAGCCAGAGGTCCCTAGCAGAGGGTGAGGAGAAATGAAAGGGCACATGGTGGTCAGGCCTGGCAGCTGTCTTGAGCAATGGGTAGGAAGTAGCCAGGCAGTGGCCCCTGTGTGAGCCCACCCAGCACCCCCTACCCACTCCTGTCAGCTTCCCCTGTGCCTGGGCTTCCTACATCTCTTAACTCCAGCAGGGAGGCTGCCCTGCCCTCCAGCTTGCCCTGACTTCTGCTCTGCTTCGAAGCCTCTTGCTTCAGCTCATGGCTTCCCCAGAAGCCTTGGCATAGAGGGGGATGCTACCTACAACAGCCCCAACCCACTGCCCGCCTCCAGGCCAAGTCAGCAGGAGTTCCACCTTCTAGTGCAAGCCAGGTACTGGGCAGAGGCCAGGCCTTGAGCCTCCCTTGGATGGGGTCCAGAGGGGTGGCACATTCCTGAGTGTCCTGGCTACCAGCTCCCACCTGTTCCCACGCACCTCCACTATGCTCTCTAAAGAATGTATTTATTGGGCCCCCCAGCTGCTTTCCTCATCTAACTCTCTGCCCTTCCTTAGTCACACTCCCAGCTCTACTTCTTTCCAAGTACACATGTGTATATAATTATATCTATATTTTTGCCCAGGTCGGGTTTTGTTCCCACCCGGAGCCTGGCAGCCCTTTCCACTGTGTGTGTGATAATGCTGGGGGAGGGGGACTCTGCTTGGAATTAAAAGATTGCATTGGGTCCCTAAATCTGTTTGTCCTTTATGAACCACCAGACCTGGGTAGGAGGGACAGATGACATTGGGGGGAATGAAGGTTCAAGTGGGGCACGTGGGAGTTGGAAGTGTGAAGAGACAGCCCTCAAGCTCCTCCTGTTCCCCCAACCCAGCCCAGAAGCAGAGGCTGGTCTAGGCAGGGCCCCATCTACCTCCTCCCCTTTAGGGGCTCTGCAATGGGAGCAGAAACCCCCCCCCCCCAAAATGATCACCTTGCTGGTCAAGCTCATCAACATCTAATATGACTGTACCCCCATAGCCCAGGGTGCTCCTGTTCACTGGGGAAGCCAAATACACAGAAACGGTCAACAGCGTGTGAAAATACAGTGAACAGTGAAATGCAGCAGCAAGTAGGGTCAAGTGCAGGCTGAGGGAGGAGGGAGGCGATTTGGTCTTGGTTGACTTGGCAAGAACCCCCAAGAGGAATAGGCATGGAACCTATGGGGAGGGGTGTACAGATTTGATTGGAAAGCCAGAGGAGGACCATGGGTGTGGGTGCCTATGGGGGCATATCCTACCTGGCTGGATCAAAACCACATTTGGGTACACAAAGAGGTACACAGTGAGAGGGGCTGTGTGAGTTGGAGGGGTATCCAGCTTATAAACCTGAGACGAGCTGGGGCCCAACCCAGGCCCACCCAGTAGGTGAGTTTCTACTGTTTGTGGCTGAAATAAAAGCAAAAGGGTAAGAATACCTCAAATTTGTTTGTTTGTTTTTGAGACAGTCTCATTTGTCATGGCATAGTATCACAGCTCACAGCAACCTCAGACTCTTGGGCTTAAGTGATTCTCTTGCCTCAGCCTCCCAAGTAGCTGGGAATACAGGTGCCCATCACAACACCTGGCTATTTTTTTTGTTGTAGTTGTCATTGTTGTTTAGCAGGCCTAGGCCGGGTTTGACTCGGCCAACCTCTGTGTATGTGGCCAGTGCCCTACCCACTGATCAAATTTGTTTGTATAAGGCAAGCATGAAATAAAGTTTATTGAGGAAGAGGAAGATAGACTTAGAGAGTAAGTAAGCTTACAAAGCAGGATACATTCGCCATAGATATTGAACTGGCCTCCATAGCCAGAGCAAGTAGGCCAAGAGGCCAAATCCCTCAAATCTGAACAATTATTTTATTTTATTATTTTTTATTTATTTATTTTTTTTTTTTTTGAGACAGAGCCTCAAGCTGTCCCCCTGGGCAGAGTGCCGTGGCATTACAGCTCACAGCAACCTCCAGCTCCTGGGCTCAAGCGAGTCTCCTGCCTCCGCCTCCCAAGTAGCTGGGACCACAGGCGCCCGCCACAACGCCCGGCTATTTTTTCTTTTGGTTGCAGCCGTCATTGTTGTTTGGCGGGTCCGGGCTGGGGATTCGAACCCGCCACCTTAGGTGTACGTGGCTGGCGCCTTAGCCGGTTGAGCTATAGGCGTCGAGCCTGAACAATTATTTTAAAATGTAGTTCAGTTGTGTCCACAGCTTTGCTTTCAAGAAACAAACCCATAAGTTCAACAGTGCAGACTGCTTTCATTCCTTGAACAGATGAGAAAACTGAAACATTTCCCCTAAAGGCTGGAGCCATAGACAACTAGCCAGTGGGGAATGAAGACGACACTCAGGTTTCCAGGGCTTCCCCCTGAAAAGAAAGTTGTCTCCATAGGGGAAGCAGAGGAGGGCGGACCAGGAGGTGCAGAGAGAGAGGTGTGGTCTCCACAAGCGTCCCTGACAGGGAATTAGCAAATGTTTAGAGGTTTATCCTGGGCATTGGGGGGACACAGCAGTGACAAGGCTGGCATGCCCTTTGTCCTCATGGAGCTTCTAGGCTATTGGGGAAAATGTCAAGGTCATTGAGCACCAAAGGGTGCTAAAGGCAGTATTTCAACTAACTGGGAAATGTCTGTGATGGGCCAAACTGGATGCTAAGTCCTAAAATGGTAAGTCCCTGAGAATTTAGAGCTGCTCAGAGTAGCAAGCTCTCTTTTCCTAAAGCACTCTAGGGAGAGTCAGTCTTACAGTGCCTCAGGTCCATGACACTCACAGATGCAGACCCTGGGAGATTATTTATGACAGGAGTTTCCAAACATTTTTATTTGTTTGTTTTTTGAGACAGAGTCTCCCTTTGTTGCCCTAAATGGAGTGCTGTGCTGTCGTAGCTCACAGCAACCTCAAACTCTTGGGCTCAAGTGATCCTCTTGCCTCAGCCTCCTGAGAATAGCTGGGACTATAGGTCCCTGCCACAATGCCTGGCTATTTTTTTAGAGACAGGGTCTCACTCTTACCCAGGCTGGTCTTGAACTCCTCAGTTCAAGTAATCCATTTGCCTGGGCCTCCCAGAGTGCTAGGATTACAGGCATGAGCCAGAGGGCCTGGCCTGCACCAAACACTTTTTTTTAAAAAAATTAATCTTGCTATTAGCAATTAGAATGCATTTACAAATTGAATTTTATAGTTTATTATAAAATCATTCAATAAGAACAAAGAAGCTGATTGACATTTAAAACATTAAGGCAGGAATTATATAATACGTGACAACTGCACTTTTATCAAATGCAGGATCTAATTTATTTATTTATTTTAGTATCTAGTTTATTATTGTATTGGATTGCACAGTATTGAGAAAATCCTGATTCACACAGATAGGTAGTTACATAATTGTCATGGTTTCAGACGTGATGAAATTCATTCACACTAGAAGGCAATGACTATGACCCTCTCTTTGAATCTGGGCTTAATGGCCTTGCTCATTTAAAATAGTTTACCCAAACAGGGTGAGGTGGCTCACATCTATAATCCTAGCACTCTGGGAGGCTGAGGCAGGAGAATTCCCCTGAGCTCAGGAGTTGGAGACCAGCCTGAAAAGAGTGATTCCCTATCTCTACTAAAAATAGAAAACTAGTCCAGTGTTGTGAAGGGTACCTGTAGTCTCAGTTATTTGGGAGGCTTAGGCAGGAAGATCACTTGAACCCAGGAGTTTGAAGTTGCTATGAGGTAGGCTGATGCTGAGCAACAGAGTGAGACTATGTCTCAAAAAGAAAACAAAACAACAACAACAAAAGAGCTTACTGGCTTGGTGCCTGTAGCTCAGCAATGAGGGTGCCAGCCACATACACTGGAGCTGGTGGGTTCGAATCCAGCCAAACAACAATGACAGCTACAACCAAAAAATAGTTGGGTGTTGTGCTGGGCGCCTGTAGTCCCAGCTACTTGGGAGGCTGAGACAAGAGTATCGTTTAAGCCCAAGAGTCTGAGGTTGCTGTGAGCTGTGACACCATGCACTCTACCGAGGGCAACAAAGTAAGACTCTATCTCAAAAAACAAACCAAAAAAAGGGGCTTACCATGAAACAGTCTTCAATTCTTCATTTAACCTGGTAGGTGAGGCTTTATATAAAAGTTTTTCCCTAAATGAACTAACACAGCTGCGGAATTTAATAGTTTATCAATGGTCTCTAACACTTTGACATATAACACATACAGTATGTACACTGATTTTTATTAAAGTTTAAAAAATAACATTTAAAAAGTTAAGTCAAAATGCTACAGATTCCTGTGCAGATTCATCATCCCCTAGAGCAGTGGTTCTCAACCTTCCCTACACCTGAGCTGGCAGGTTCGAATCCAGCCCGGCCCGCCAAACAACAATGATGGCTGCAACCAAAAAATAGCCAGGGGGTGTGGCGGGCACCTGTGGTCCCAGCTACTTGGGAGGCTGAGGCAGGAGACTTGCTTGAGCCCAGGAGTTGGAG
>NW_003852469.1:6953684-6986535 GCF_000181295.1 Otolemur garnettii | reverse complement strand
CGGGCGCCCTCGGGTAGGGGATCCCGGGCCGCAGCGCCCCTTCCTGGGCCTGCTGCGCCCCTCCCGCTGCGACCCCAGGTTCCCCCAGACCGCCCCGTTTCCCCGAACCCGCTGCCCAGGTTGCTTCCTGTTTGTAGTCCCTGCGCCCCAGAGTCGCTCCGGGTTCCCGAACTCTTCTCCGCCAAAACGCTCTCGTGTCAACCAGTAGTTTCCTCCGCCGTCCCCTCCCCCAGCTTCTGGTAGCTCCCTCCTTCCTCTCCTCCCTTCCTCGTCACCTGGGCTTAAGAAATAGCTGTACCTTCTCCTGGTTTCTGAGCTCCCTGACGACCCTCACTCTCACCCGCTGGGCGTGGGGAGCGCAGGCCCAGACTGGCCTAACCCGGGAAGGGGGAAGGCCAGGTGCTCGGATGGGCGGGCACCTAGCCGAGGAAACAGCCTCCCACTGGGTGCAAATAAGTTTCCAGCAGGTTATCTCTCTCTCAGAGCCAAACTGACCTAGGGGTAGGGAGAGACCAGCACGTGGTGGGCCCGGGTGGCCATGTGGGGGGAGTATCTTGATTTTTCATATTCCATCAGAGTTTGTGTTTTTACTATTTTCTATTGAGGCTGAGAGCTGGTCCAAAGCAGCCCATTCGTTCAGGGAGATAAAAGCTGAATTTAGGTACATGGGTGTCTGTCCTCCATTTAAAGCATCCCTGCCAAAAAACTGTCTGCAAAAAGTTAATTCTTTTGTCTCATAGTATAAATCTGACTCCTAATGGATGAGTTGAGTGTATCACATTTTCAGGGATAAACAACCTGGGGCCCTACACCCCACCTCAGAGCTCATTATGAAGGAGAAGAGACTCAGCCTTAGGTAAACTTGTGAAGGAAGTAAAAACTACCCCCTCTGCCTCTTCACCTTCCCCCAGCCATGCTGTTGCCCCAGGTCTAGGGTTTGAGAGCTTACAGATAGGGAAAGGTTCCAAAATGATCTCTCCTTCCCCTTCTCCCTGTCCTCAGCTGTCAGAACGTGATCCAATAAACTAATTTGTATTTGGGGGGAACTCGCCAATTCTGAAGAGTGAATTTCTGATGCTTCCAATGCAGGAAATCCAGGCAGGAGGAGATAATTGGCAGTAGAGGGGGATCTGTTTAGGCAGGTGACTTTGGGCGCCTTAGTACACAGCATATATAGACCATGTCCTAGAAGTGTGACTGGCCCTGTGTGATTGTAGGGCATCCCTCATTTCTGTTCCACCCCCGGGTCTCTGGTCTAGCTGTTTTCCCAGACAGGATCACCAAGTAAAGTGTGACCCCAGCAAGTCCACTACCTTCTCATTTGGTTGTTTATCATTAGGGAAGAGGAGTGCTCCTTCCTGCTGTCTTCTGTCCAAGTTGACAAGGAATCTTCGTGCCTCTTTAAGAAATAATACTGTCTTTAAAGAGAACTCATTTGCTAGAGTTTCTCTGATTTGCAGTTAGAGTAGCCAGGCATAGAGTGAGGTAAAGATTAGCCCCTTGCAAAACCAGCTCTCTAACAGACTGTGCTGGCCACCCTGCCTTTCTCCTGTGTCTCTCGTTCTTACTGGGGTCTTCTTTTTCATTAAAGCCCAGCTGAAGGTTTTTGGAGACTATAAACCAAATTTGAGCCTAGATAAGACCCCCTCACAGAAATTGCAAGATAATAGTAGTGCTTGCCAAGGGTCAGATGGCCTCTGAGATAAGGAAGTATGGAAAGAACGTCTTCAGGAGTTTGCTAAGATATTTGGTGTATCTTGATGAGTATTCATTATGTCCTGAGCCCATTTATAAAACCAGGGAGCTCATAGTCTAGCAGAAAGGTGACTACTGAGCCCTACAATAGCAAGCAGTATCACATGAAACGTGATAAGAAGTGGTTAGTCCACCTGGGAATATTTGGAATGACAGTGGGCGCTGCCACTTTGGGAAAGGTTATGACCCCTACAACTAACTTTGAAAGAAGACAAGATTGCCAGCAGCCACTCCCCTCTTGCCATGGCCGTCTAAGCATTCTTCCTCTCTTTGTCTCCTCTCCTACCCTTGACTGCCAGATGAATCTTCCTACAACACAGTTCAGGTGTTATTAACCTGCTACCTGCTGCTTGCAAAAAACTGTCAGGACTTGGCTTGGCATTGGAGGTCCTGCAAACTCATCAGCCCATTCTTTCCCCAGCCACACTTTGTAGAGTTCCTCTGGAGGGCAGTGTCTTCTTTTTCTTGTTGAAATCTAACCCAGTTCTTCAAGTTTTACTTCAAACATGACTTCAGTAAAGTCTTCCTTGTTTCAGCCTGTTAAATGTGACCCCTCTTTTCTGAGTGGTCACTTTCTACTTCTCCTGCAGCCACACATTATTTCCTTGGAGTTCAATTAGTTTTCAGTGCAGTTTTATATCCTCCTCTCCATGACCTCTTTCTTGAGGGGTGGGTCTTAGTCATCTTTATGTTGCTTGTACAGCCAGCATAGTGTCTTGCACATGGGAATTGCCTACTTAGCTGCTGAGCTCTGCGGTGCCTGAGAGTGTGGGGTCAAAGAGGGATGTGGTAGGCAAGATCACTGCGGAGGGCTTAGGGGAGCTGCTGGCCCCTAGCTGGACCTTACTGGGGCCTCTCAGAATCTAGACAAGTTAGGGGGATGCAGGGTACCCTGGGCAGAAGAGTGGCCCAAGCAAAGCCTAGAGGCAGAAATAAATACCTGTGGGAAGAGATGATTTGATTATACATTTTTCTTCTGCAAATATAGTAGAACCTCTGAAGTTGACCCACCCAAGCGACTGTATCAAACTGGTCAGCATATGGAGATGGTCAACATAAGGAACTTCCATTGAGTACATGCAGTGCATGTCCAGTCTGTGAAAACTAGGTCAACTTAAGAAGGTGTCATCTGTGGAGGTTCTACTGTGTTTATTCTGCCAGAAAAGAGAAAAGATGACTTTTTATTTGGGGAGGAACTTGCAGGGAAAGCGTTTGTTCTCAGTTCAAGGCCAGTTCCAGCCAGTGTGCAGGTCGAAAGAGTGCTTAGGAAAAGTGGGAAGCTAAGGAGCTTGCTCAGAGCAGAATCAGAGTTGTCCAGGCCAATAGGGGGAGCCAGTAGAGGAGGTGGCAGAAGCAGCGCTGGCCAAGGAGTGAGGGCTGCGCAGCACAGGGCTTGGACACTAGGTGAAAGCACATTATAAGTAAGGGACTTTCTTAATGTCATGCTAACGTTAGTTACCTATCATGATCTTGAACGCAGATTTTCATAGATTCTAAGATTGAGAAGGACCAGAGAGCTGTATCTGTGCCAGCTCTCGATCTGGGGTTTTCATTTTGTTCTTTTGGGGTTGGTCTCCTATGTTCCTATATGTGCCTTGATTGTAGCATAACCATGTTGTATTGAAGTGATCTGTTTCTGTGTCTGTTTCCCTGAACAATATTGTTAGCTCCTCCAGATCCGGATCATGACAATGACATGTGGCAGGAAAATAGCATTTCCGGGAGAGAGGGCTGTCTAGGGAGACGTGCCAGGAGATCCTTGGTGAGATAGGGAGACAATGCCAGTATGTCCTGGGGAATGTGTGTTGCTCTTCCCTTTGAAAATTTGGGAGCAAGGCCGGGCGCGGCGCTCATGCCTGTAATTTTAGTGCTCTGGGAGGCCGAGGCAGATGGATTGCTTGAGCTCATAAGTTTGAGACCAACCTGAGCAAGAATGAGACCCTCTCTCTACTAAAAATAGAAAAACTGAGGCAAGAGGATCACTTGAGCCCAAGAGTTTGAGGTTGCTGTGAGCTATGATGCCACAGCATTCTACTAAGGGTGACAAAGTCAGACTCTGTCTCAAAAAAAAAAAAAACCTGGGAGTAAAATGTCTCTTCCAGGGCCTAACACTGATCTGACACTTAGCAGATACATGGAAGGGCCACAAGGGCCAGAGACAATGGGCTCCATGGCCACTGTAGCCCACTGAGGTGGTGTGTCTGCTCTCTCCACAGCGGGAGCCCAGCATTGACCTGTTGCAGGCCTTCGTGGAGCACTGGAAAGGCATCACACATTACTACCTTGAAAGCACAGGTAGGGCCTAGTCCTCCCCAGCCCAGACACCCTAGAAGGGGCAGGGAGTAAGGTGTGGCCAGGGCATCACTATACAAGTGTCCTGGGAAGGTGACATCTACTGTCCAAGAGTTCAGAGTTGGGGCCAAGCTAATGAAGATAGGGAATCAGACAGATGGGAGGAAGACATAGAGGCCCGGACACCTCTATTCTAATTCTTGAGTTGCTGGCCCCACCCTAACCTTCCCTTAACCTGTTTAAGGGAAGAGTAGGCAGAGGATGTTGGGAGGGTCTCACTGGCCTGACTCTGCAAGTGGAGCCACTTTTCCCAGCTTCCAACCAGGTAGAGTCTCCAAGGCCTTCAGTCCCCAGATGCTTGTGCCTAGATTAAAAGAAAAGAAACTTAATACATTCCTTGAACCAACACAAGGACATTTCCCTTGTAGAGATCCTGGGTAGGAAGGTATGCAGCATGGCCTGGTCCTTCTTCCCAAGCTGACACCCCAGAGAGCCAAAGCCCTGGGTCATCTGGGCCTGTGGGGAATCACTCACTGAGGGGCAGAATCTGATTGGCTGCTCTGCAGGCACTATGCCAATATTGGTAGATACAGACTGGTTGCCAGGTAACCATGTTCTGCATCCCTAGTTTTCCACCTCCTGGAGTTCAGAGACTGGGGTTTGATCCGAGCCTACCGTTTCCTAAAGGCCTTCTTTCCAGCTTGAGCCAGTCCATGAAATTAAAAGGTGACCTTTGGATACTCTGAGGGACCCTCTGAGAGTTCCATTAGAGGAAGTTTCCCAATCTTGACGTGGTTGACCGTACTGGATCCTTCTTTGTTCTGGGAGGCTGTCCTGTGCAGCTCGCTGTGTTCTGCAGCAGTTCCGGCCTCTACCCACTAGATGCCAGTAGCACCTACTTCAATTGTGGCAACCATAACTATCTCCAGACATTGCCTCATGTTCCCTGGGGGGCAAAATTGCCCATCCCCCAGTTGAGAACCACTTAGACTTTTAGACTCAAGATTTCTTGACAGTCTCAGCATACCAGGAGAGTGGGATGAGGTGCAGATCTGATTCAGATCTATATAGGGCTGTGCCTGCATCTAATCTTTTAACTTCCAGAGTGATCCCTAGACCACAGGTATGGGAAGTAGGTGAGGTAGGTTGGCTTGCTCAAGCCCCTGTGCCTTAGAGAAAAGCTAAGGGGTGCTCCAAGGCCAGTTACCAAGTACCAAAACTTTTGTTAAGAAACACACTGTATCCCCTGAGACTGACTACAGCAGCCCCACTAAGTTGCTTCCCTGTTGTTGACAGAGGGAGCAAGTTTAGTGATGGTGCATGGATTCTTTTTCTCAGCCTGGTGCTTGGGCACAACTTCTGAGTTAACGTGACATACCCCTGGGCCTGCAGCATCTCACTCAGGCCCAGAGCTGACAGGCAGCCTGACAAGCCCACAACTAGGTGTTCCTGCCCCCGGTGTGGGACATGCTGCTGCCCTCTGATGGGGCATGCACTCATTCTCAGGCAGAGGGCTGTGTCCTGGGCCTCTTCCAAAAGGACATTTGTGTGTTTTTAAATACAGAAATACCAACTGTAGACTTCTGTTTCCTGGTCGCCCTCAGCCCCTCCACCCATCTCTCAGACAAGCCTCCTCCCTTCTGGGCTGTGGCAGAGAGGGTGAAGTGCCCTCTCACACTTGTCTCCTGAATCTCACTTAGATGAGAGCACCCCGGCCAAGAAAACAGACATTCCCTGGCGGCTGAAGCAGATGCTGGACATCCTGGTGTATGAGGAGCAGCAGCAGGCGGCCGCAGGCGAGGCAGGGCCCTGTCTGGAGTACCTGCTGCAGCACAGGATCCTGGAGACGCTGTGCACTCTGGGCAAGGCCGAGGTGGGCAGGCTGAGGTGCCCTGGAGCCGTCTGCTAGGACCCCTGGACTCCAGGCTTGTCTGCCTGTGCCCTTTCCAGTCCTGACACTGGGGATGGGGGACAGGTGCTGGGGCTGGCTCACTCAGAGCATCCCATCCCTCCCAGGGGCATTCATTCCACAAAGGTGCACTGAGCACCTGCCATGTGCTGGGCTGTGTTCTAGATGTGGGAGACACAGCACCAGGAAGCCTAATGGGAGGCTCTGCACCTGTAGCACAGTGGTTACGGCACCAGCCACATACACCGAGGGTGGCGTGTTCAAACCCAGCCCAGTCCAGCTAAAACTACGATGACACCTGCAACAAAAAATAGCCAGGTGGTGTGGCGGACACCTGTAGTCCCAGCTACTTCGGAGGCTGAGGCAAGAGAATCGCTTGAGCCCAAGAGTTGGAGGTTGCTGTGAGCTGTGACACCACGGCACTCTACCCAGAGCAACAGCTTGAGATTCTGTCTCAAAAAAAAAAAGCCTAGTGGGAGAGGGGAAGGTTCATCGGACAGTATGTTCAGTGGTGACCTGGAAATGAGGGAAGATGAGGCAGGAAAGCCAGTTTTGAGCACTGTGGTGAGGAGAGGAGGCCTTGTCGGGGAGGTGCTCTCCAGCGATGTCTGAGCCAGGTGGCTCTGGGAGGAGGAGCGTCCCAGGCAGTGGGCGTGGCCTGGTCGTCTGACGAGGGGCCGTTTTCCCGCCCTCAGTACCCGCCCGGCATGCGGCAGCAGGTGTTCCAGTTCTTCAGCAAAGTGCTGGCCCAGGTGCAGCACCCCCTGCTGCACTACCTCAGTGTCCACAGGCCTGTACAGGTGAGGGCCGGGTGGCGACAGTGTCTGGGAGTGAGGCCCTCTCTGCCCTGCCGCCCCATCACTCTCTTTGTGTATCCTGCTCCCCTTCCAGAAACTTCTCCGACTTGGGGGGACAGTTCCTGGGTCCCTGACGGAAAAGGAAGAGGTGCAGTTCACCACTGTCCTCTGCTCCAAGATCCAGCAGGATCCAGCCTTGCTCACCTACATCCTGGAAGTGAGCGCTTCTCTTGGGAATGGGGGGAAGATGTGGAACCCCAGGGCCAGGCCAAGGAGGTGCTCAGGCCTTGCCAGTCCAGCTACCTTGCATGCTAATAGGGACCCTGGGGGAGAGTGTCCACCATGATCTGATCTCATCCCTCCCTTTCTGCAGGGTAAAAAGACTGTAGATAGGAAGAAGGCATCTGGAGATTCCCCTGCCCTGCCAAGGGACACAGCCAGCCACAGGGACAAGGACCATTCCCACAGCAGTGCTTCTGCCAAGGGTGCCCAGCTGGATGGGGAACCCTGCGGGGCCCAGGCCTCAGATAGCCACCTGCCTGCTGAGACTGAGGAGCCAGATGGTGGGATAGGAGAGAGCAACCTGGTCACCTCCCTGCTTGGGCTGTGCAAGAGCAAGGTGCTGGCTGTGGAGAGGGGAGGCTGGGTACCTCAGAAGGTTGAGGCGGGTGGTCATAGGAGGCTATTGGGGTCTCAAATGCCTGTTTCTGAAGTCAGACCCCATCCCCTAGAAGAGCCGGGTGGCACTGAAGGCCCAGGAGAACCTGCTGCTCCTGGTGAGTGTGGCCTCCCCAGCAGCTACCACCTACCTGGTGCAGAGCAGCACTTGCTGCCCTGCTGTCACCGAGCACCTGTGCCAGCTGTACCAGTCCCTGCCTGCCTTCCTGGACCCTGCAGACATTGCTGCCTTGGAGGGCATCAGCTGGAGGTGGGTTCTTAGCCAGAGGAGGCAGCAGCATCTTTGGTGGCAGGAAGCCCTGCCTGTTCCTGGTGGCCGGTTCCTCCATTGTTCCAAGTGGGCTGGAAACTCCTGCCAGCCACTTTACCCTTGAGGTTGCAGCTGATGCCCCAGGGTCGCTCACTCTCCAGAGAAGCATCCTTGTTGCTGTCAGACCACAAACCCCCCCCCCAAGAGAACTGACCCCCAGCCACAGAGGTTCCATGGGAAAGAGTAGAAGGGCACAGCTTCCAGGACATCCTCACCTCTCCTTGTAGGTTGCCCAGTGCCCCATCTGATGAAGCTTCCTTCCCTGGCAAGGATGCCTTGGCTGCCTTCCTGGGCTGGTTTGATTACTGTGACCACCTTATTTCAGAGGCACACTCGGTGAGCAGGGCAGTTGTGGATGGGTCTCTCTGCACAGTCTCATCTCTGGGATACTTAGAAATGTGGTATCTGGGAACTGAGCAATGCCCCAGGTTAGCTAGGCCCCTCTGTCACATCAGGCCCTGTACAAGGACACAGTTATTTCTCAATGGAAAACTGCTATGGTTATAAAACGTTGAAGACATGCTCTTTGGCACCCAGGTGGTTGCAGATGCCTTGGCGAAGGCTGTGGCCGAGAAGCTGTTTGTGGAGACCTTGCAACCCCAGCTTCTGCACGTGTGAGTGTGTATACACTTCCCTTAGGTGGGGCCATGGTCTAGATCAAATCACCTACCTTTCCAAGCCCCTTCCTGTCCCTAAGGCCAGAAACCTTGACCAGAGTCACATCTGTGGATCCCACTAGTAATGTTTGCCAGGCCTTCCCCCTGACAAGCACGTGGCCCTGAGCCTCTGTGCTAAACGAAGGCCTCCCATCCTTAACTTCAGGGCCTCATTAGTGATGAGAAAGTGACTGGAGACATACTGGCCAAAGATGTAAAGAAACTGGGGGTAGCGCCTCTGGTTCAAAGGAGTAGAATGCCAGCCCCATATACCAGAGGTGGCGAGTTCAAACGGCTCGGCCAAAATCTGCAAAAAAAAAGATGTAAGGAAATCAAGAAGGGGTTCTGCCACCAGCCACCACTCACTCACTGCCCCTCCTCTGCTCTCCATACCTGTCTCCGAGCACCAGGCCTGAGGTACCCTCTCCCTCTCCCTACAGGTCTGAGCAGAGCATCCTGACCTCCACCGCCCTCCTCACCGCCATGCTGCGCCAGCTTCGCTCCCCTGCACTGCTGAGAGAGGCTGTGGCTTTCCTCCTGGGCACAGACCAGCTGCCTGAAGGCCCTGAGGACAGCCCCCGCACCCTGTGTGCCCACCTCATTGGGCACTGTGACCACCTCTCTGATGAGGTGCGGCGGGAGGGGCCTTCCTCTCTGCTCACTCCCTACCTTCACCAAAGGGATTTCCAGAACGCTTCTTCCCATTCTCATTAGCTTTCCCAGGTGATTCCACCTTTGAGGCATTGAACCTCCCCTCCCCAAACAGTGACACAGCGATTGGTAGTCAGGCAGTTTTTAATCACAGTAATTTTCTGTGATCACATCCTTTGGCACTTTATAGATGTATTTTGAAAACTGCTTTTATATTTATTTGGCTTGATTAAGGCTTACAACTGCTCTGTGAGGTGAATCAAGCTGATTGTCCCATTTTTCAAACATGGAAACTGAGACACAGGGAAGCCAGTTGCTTTGCTGAGATCAAATCAGTAATACAGCAGGGACCACCCCAACTTCCTAGTTCCTGGACCACCAACCACCTATTCTCCCAAAGCCTTAGCCCCCAGCCAAAGGAGTTGACTGCTGCCTCAGAGGCCTTGTCTTACCCGGGCCAGCAATTCCAGGGTCCCCCAGGGGCTGGGCTGGGCAGTGCCATCCTGCTGACCCACTTCTGGCTGTAGATCAGCATCGCCACACTGCGGCTGTTCGAGGAGCTGCTCCAGAAGCCCCACGAGTGGATCATCCGCAGCCTGATCCTGTGCCACCTTGAGGGCCGCCCCTATGTGGCCCGGGGCTCACCCGAGCCTGAGAGCTATGAGGATACCCTGTAAGTGAAACCTGGGCTACATGGGACCTAGCCTAGCCCTCAGCAGAGCCACCTTCATTTGTGTTTGTGCATTCATGGGCCTCTGCCCTGGCCACAGAGACCTGGAAGAAGACCCCTACTTCACAGATGGCTTCCCCAGCTCCGGCTTTCAGCCCTCCACAAAGCCTCGCCGAGCTCTTGCCACCAATGCAGATGGGAAAACAGCAGTGACCGAGATCGTCAACAGGTAGGGAGCAGGTTAGGCATCAGAGCCACTTGAGTGAGTTCTGTCTTTAGCCACAGCCCTGATGGGGTCTGGCCCAGGAGAGAGCTGGGGGACACATCTCCACACCTGCGCTCCTGTCTCTCAGCTTCCTCTGCCTGGTCCCCGAGGAAGCCAGAACCTCTGCTCTCCTGGAGGACACAGGCTACGACACATACGTCCACGATGCCTATGGACTGGTGAGTGTCGGCCACAGCCAGATCCATTTCTTGGGTTGATAAACTTTTTGATCTCCAGCCCAAAGAGCCCCAGAACTCATCCCTCCTGCACCGGTCCTTCCCCTTCGGCTGACTCCTTCTGACCTCTGGGTCCCTTTCCCCTTTCTCCCCTCCTGTCTCAGTTCCAAGAGTGCAGTTCCCGCGTTGCCCTCTGGGGCTGGCCTCCTAGTCCCACACCCTTGGATCCCCATGAGCCTGAACGGCCTTTCTTCGAGGGCCACTTTCTCCGTATGCTGTTTGACCACATGTCCCGGATTTTGGATCAGGTAGCTAACAGGTCTGGGCCCAGCCTGCTGCCTCTGGAGTCCTTCGGGAGAGCAGAGGTTGACCACAGGGTCGACCCCTTTTCAGTTCTCCAGCTCCATAATGGCCCCCACCCCACTTCCCCAGCCGGGAAGCCCCATCTCGCCTCTGCCCCACACGCCCTAACACGTTCTGGCCCTCAGCCCCATGGAATCCATGACACACACACATCACGTGAGTCTCCCACCCCCGCACACGTTCACACTGGCCAGGCGCCTCGCTGGGGGAGTGCAAAAATGCTCCCCACCCCCTGCCAACCCTCAGCTTTGTCCATCGTGTTCCCTACAGCCATACAGCCTGAACCTGCAGGTGACCTCAGTCCTGTCTCGGCTTGCCCTCTTCCCCCACCCCCACATCCACGAGTACCTCCTGGATCCCTACATCAGCCTGGCCCCCGGCTGCAGGAGCCTGTTCTCTGTGCTTGTCAGGGTGAGGGTGCCTGCACCCAAGGGGGTATACCCAATGGGGGTGGGACAGGAAGGAAGAGGAGCACGGCAGGGTGGTTGGGAGCTGGGGGAGTGGGCACCCTTGCCAGTAGCAGGGAAACTACAGGTGCCCTACTCTCCCTAATTCCCACAGTATGGCAGGCCATGTAGTGCTGGAATGTCACTAGCCCCTTCTCAGTCCTCTGTGGTTCCCATCCTAGGTGATCGGGGATTTGATGCAGAGAATTCAGAGGGTTCCCCAGTTCCCCGGCAAACTGCTTCTGGTGCGCAAGCAGCTGATGGGCCAGGTCCCTGGGGAGCAGTAAGTACCTGGGGAAAACGGGTACCTAGGAAGACACCTTGGGGAAAACAAGCAAAAAGTGCCCCTAATCAGGGAGTTGTCCAGTCACTGGGTCATGCTTGTGGATGTTGGCTGTCATGCTGGACCCACTCCTACCACCTCCCAGCTATGGCCCCTGTACTGTGTCCCTACAGGCTGGATCACCAGACCCTCCTGCAGGGTGTGGTAGTACTTGAGGAATTCTGTAAAGAGTTGGCCGCCATTGCTTTCGTCAAGTTTCCCCCACGAGGTCCTCACCTGAACCTCTCCCCACACCCAGAAGGGCAAGTCTGAGCCAGGAGCAGGACAGTGGGAGACTCCTGTCCACACCTCTGCCCTAGAGCTGCCTCCTGCCTGGCACTGCTACCACACCTTCATCCCTGGTAGGGGCTTGCATTCTTATGCTCGGTCAAGGAGAACATGAATTGTCGACCACAATGAACTGGGTTTCAGGGAAGGAGCCTCCAAGGTCCCAGGTGCCCAGGAGCCAAAGAGATGGCTCTCCAGGCAGCATGGTATTCCTGAGGCCTTCTTGGAGGAGCTGGGTGGCGGCCAGGTGAGCAGCCAGACCCTCACATGCTGTGTGCCTGTGCTGCTCAGTACTGGCCGTTGTGGCCGGGGCCAAGACTCGTGACTCAATTCGAGGGCAAGAAGGGGAGTGAGCTGATGGCTCCAAGGTAGACCAGGACCCAGGCCAGAGAGATGGGGCCAGGAGCCCTGTCATATTAGGAACCATGAAAGCAGCTGATTGAGACTTCACATTTTTTCCCTGCCTTCTTGACTTAGCCCATGAAGAAGGGACAGTGAAGGGGACACTCAGACCCCTCTCCCTGCTCTGCCTCCTGGAGATCGTTGCAAAATTCCCAACACCTCGTGGCAAATGCCCAAAAGCAGTTCCGCGCCCAGGCGGGGGCAGCTGTTAATGAGAACCTTACTGCAGCTGTGGCCAGGGCGGGAGCGGGCCAGGGAGCTGGGTGCCAGGCTATGGCTCCAGCCGGTTTCTCTCTGGCGCCTTCTGAACCCGTCTCGGCAGGTCCACAACACCTGGGCAGAGAGGTCAGAGACCAGGGGAGGCCAGGCCTCGCCCTCTGCATTCTGCCCAATACCCAGTGTTCTCAGTGGCATGCCCTTCAAGGGGAACAAGGGAGCTTGGGGTCCTTAGGACAGGATGCCCTTGACTCCAGGCCCTAAGGCCTGGTGGGGAGGGGCCGAGGCTCAGACAGCCAGTTCTGGTGGTGTTCTCCCTGCATGCCCTCCATGGCAGGGGCTGCTACCCCACCCGGCCCGAATCTGTCTCGACCTGCAAGAACACACGGGCAGCGCCAGGCATTACCTCACAGCGCGACTGCAGTTGCTGGCTTCGCTCCTGGGCAAGGAGGAGCAGGCCAGAGCCCCTTTCGCTTCCTTTTCCTGCCCATGCGGCTTCTAGAAGCCAGGCACAGGTTGCCAAGAGGTGACATGAAAGAGGAGGAAACTCGATGACCTCTGCCTCTCCCGCATTCCTCCCAGCGGGGGAGGACTCAGCTGCTGCTCTGAAGAACACCCTGTGGGTGCACACACATGGGTGTTGGTCTGGACAGGGAGCAGATCTCAGTGGGAGAATTGAGTCTGGACTCTTAGATTCCGACAATGTTTGAGGGTCTAGAAATGACAGACCTTCCCCTCTCCTCAGTGCACTTGATGTTTGCACAGCATCTTCCCCGGACAGCACAGCAATAAATGGTGTGATTGTGTGGACACGATGGCTCTGTTCTCCATGCGCTGCGTGCTTCTGCCCAGGGCTCCACTGCTAATTTAGGCCCATCTTCCTCCCCAAGGAAGACAAACTAAATTCTTTTTCCAGCACTGGAGGGGGGTGGTGGTAAACAGGCTCTGGCAATGCAAATCTGATGTTCCTCAGCGCCTGCCAGGAACCAGACTCTTGGCCAAGCAACACTGTTTCTGCTCGGCTTACCCACAGCTGAGCGCCTGCTAGCCTCAAAGACACCAGGAGGGGACGGACCATGTGGTATCATCTCTGTGCATGTCTCTTTTTTTGTGTTTACGTTGCATGTCGTATGACTTGACTTGTAAACAGTGGGACTAATACTGAACACAATTTGTCCTTGGATGTGTGTGGAGGGCCTCACCAAGGAGGGAGTCACCAAGAGGACGCTGGGGCAGGGCAAGCTATGAACTTGGAGGAGAAAGGGCCAGCCAGGCTCTCAACTTGCACTTGTTGGAATCACTAGGTGGCTTTTAAAAATATCAATGCCCACAGCCCCCCGGCCAAAAACTGTAAAATATCAAAATGCCCAGGCTCCCACCACCAGTTAAGTCTATCACAGGGGTAAACCCAAAGCCAATGCTGAAGCTCCCCAGGTGATCCTAATGTGCACCCAGGCTTGGAAACTACTAACGGGAACAAATTATCACTGCCTGTGTGAGTATGGACCAGTGGGTCCCTCAGATGCTGAGAAAAGTGAGCCAAAAAAAGGGTTTGCGTCCATCATTCAAAAATGTTTGTCCTTAAGAGGGGATGAGAACTCCTACCACCCTCTATAGGCCAACAAGACAAGGTGGCTGCCAAAAGAGGCAAGGAGGGGCCTGGGAAGGGGTCTTTGAGATTATCTGGTCCCCCAGGGCTAAAGTCTACCCTCAGAGAAGGGAAGCCCACACAAGCCTTTCCCTGCTCAGAATCAGAAATCTGTACCGTATGTGTGGTGATGCATAGTCTTATATTTTCTTCATTCATTTATTTTGGTTTTCCCTTAAGCTTTAGTGGTGTTATTTTATTAAAAAAAAAAAAAAGTTCTGCAACGATTCAGCTGAGCTAAGGGGAAATGAAAAGAAGATTTGGTCAAGCTTGGGTTGAGGCTGGAAAAAGGTGGAGGAGAAGGGGGTTCCGAGCCAGGGAGGCCCAGGGAGACAGGAATCAGGCCAGCATTCCCACCTCCCATCCCACCTGGAGCTCCCCTAAGGTCCCCACTGCTCCAGCCTTGCAGTGCTCAGAACTGTGTTTCCTTAGGGACAGTCACATCCTGCCCCACAGGCAAGATGGAGACAGCCCCAGCAGTGTCTGGGAAAGGCCTGGGTGGCTATTGGTGGCCATAAAGGAGCAGCAGCTCTCTGGGACAGCAGTTCCTCCTTGCTTCCTTCCTACAGAAACATTCAGGCAGGAAAGACAAGGTAAGCAACACCTGTTTACTCAGCAAGGTGCCCCTCTAGGTTCTAAGGGCCTGGTGAGATCAAGACCCAGGCCTTTGCCAAGGTGGACACAGAAAGTGATGAGCAAATGCCATCTGGGGTTTAGAGAACTCCCCATCCCCACACCCCCTAGGGAGAAGCCTCAGTGTGCCCTCAGGGCAATCAGGTTCTGTACTTTAGACTCCTTGCTCAGTTAAAGGCACAGTCCCTTGTGGTACAATGTAGGGGCCTGCTCCTGAAAGCCCAAGAAATGCCCCATGCCCAAGGCAACGAGATCCCTGATCGACAGCCTCCTGCCTCTGTCAGAGGGAGGCAAAGCCACACTGAAGGGAGCACAGCTACCCAGCTCCCAGCCCCTGCTGCCCCCTTCCTATCTGTTCAGTGGGACAACAGAGGATTCCTGAATCCGCTGTAGGAGCTGGCTTTGTAGGTCTTCCTCCATCACCTTCCACCAAGAGTAGTTCTCACCCTGAATCTTTGGAGGCTCATCCTGGACACCTGGATTCCGAAAAGCCACAGTCACCAGCATATTCAGACAAATACCATCTGTATGGTCTCTGCCCAGGTGCTGCAGTCCAAGTAACCCCTTGGTCTCCACCACCAAATTGTGCAGGGTCAGACACTCCTGCAGCAGCCTCAGGACAGCCATCTTGATGCCACCCCTCTGCTCCATGGGGGTGAGGCCAGAGACAGTGACAGGCAAGTGAGGCACGCCCACTGTGCTCACTAACACCCACACTGTCTGGATGCTAATAAAGGTGGCCACAAGCCGCTGGCAGACCACATTGCACGAAAGCTCTCGGGGCAGAATGAGAGGGTGACTGGCTTGCTGGCGGTACTGCACAGCTAGCTCAATCAGGTGAAGGATATCATGTGCCCGCAGTGGAGTGGGCAGGGAAGTCCGAGGGTACCAGGCAGCCTGCAGGGACTCCTCATCTGCCTCGCTGGAAGTCTTGAGAATTCCACCTAGGGGAGATTTAGGGGACAGGGTAGAGGAAGGGTCTGGTTGAAAGGGGGTCTGGCAGAGTAAACAGATACCCCTGACCCAGCAGGAGGCCCCAGGACCCCAGCTGATGCCAGACTGGATTCGGAGGAGTTGTCTTACTGGAGGATGAGCTGGTGGGGGGGAAGGTGTCAACTGGCCTGTGCTCACACTGCCACCAGGTGGGCTGTACCTGTGTGGTGAGCGAGGAACACGAAGCGGATCCAGGAGAGGCCCCGCTCTTCCACAGACAGCAGTGTCACAGGCTCACAGTGCAGCCCAGCCTCCTCCTTCACCTCCCGCTGCAGCGCCTCCACAATGGTCTCCCCAGGCTCCATTCTCCCCGCTGGCAGGTACCATGATCCCCGGCACTCTCTCTTGGCCTCCTGGATCAGTAGCACCTCATCCTGAGGGGACAGAGAGGATCTTCACCCTCTACCTTAGCAGTCTGGGAGCTCAACTAGCAAACTTCTTTCCCTTGCCCTGGGGCCTGGTTGTCCAAGACTTCCTTCCTGGTGGACACCCTCTCAATGGCTACCCAGGAGACCTGCCCCTGCCACTGTGGCTGGGGGCTGCAGTCATGTTCTAGGTCTGCAATTCATCCCTCTCCGGATTCAGGACTTTCACTTCAGAAAGGAGCTGAGAGTCCTGGAAGCTGCTTCATCGGCTGGAGATTAGGCACCACAGTGAGGGTCACCATGTGTCCTGCACAGTTGTGTTTGCATGTGTCACTGTGTATCTCTCACCACCCAAATGGTTCATATAACGTTTGCAGCGGGTCCTCACACGGAAGTTTGGGCTTTGAAACCTGTCCGCACTCTATACAACCCAGCCCTAGCGCCCTGGCCCTTTGTAGCTGTTACTATATCGACTGTACAGGGATAGACATCAAAGGCCTGAGTGTAAGCCCGGGTTGTGCCATTGGCACCCATAGGGCTTTGCACGGAAATTCATGAGCGCCCACTCCGCATTAGGCCCTCTCCTACATTCTGGGAAAGGAAGAGGAATACGACAGCCGTCTTCTCAAGGAATGAGGGCTTCAGTATCCTCTTCTGTGCATGGGAACACTCGCAAGGCACAGATGCAAGTGTAAGCGAGAGTGCTTTGCAAAACTGAGTGGCTGTGGTCTTTAGGTCTTCTGTCCCCTCCTGGGCTGGCTGCGCGCTCCCGAGCCCCAGGCGGGCCTGGCGGGCGGACGCTCACCTGCTCGTTGAGGAACACGGCCAGCACCACGTAGCTGACGTTCTTCCGCAGCCGCACCGGCGCCGGAGGCTTCCCGGCCGGTTCCGAGTCATAGCCCTGCACGATCAGCCCCTGGCCCCCCAGCACTGCCGCCAGCGCCCCCGCCAGGCCCTCCGAGGTCATCGGGTCGCCTGAGAGGCGGCGGCAAGGCCCTCACAGACCGGCAGAGCCGGGCGGGGCGGGCCACCCGCGAGCGTGGGGTCCGGCGCCCTAGCCCACACCCTGCGGCTGCGGACCAGCGCCCTCGCCAACGCGGAAGCGCCTGGAGAGCCCCAGACGCTGATAGGCTGTGCTTCACCGCGGCCCGCTCTGATTGGACCGCATCGCCGCCGAGGGGGCGTGGCCATACGGCCGAAGGCTGGGCGCCCGCGCCGCTTGCGCCCCTGAGTCTGTCCGCTCTCTTTTTCGCTCTCCGGGCGCCTCCCGGCTGCCGGCCTCGCTCTGGCCCCCAGTGCGCACTTGTCAGCTCCAGTTCCGAGGTGACGTCATTCTGCCTGAAGGATGCGTTGCGCCGTGGTGGCAGCGGCGGTGACGTCACGAGCCTGATAGCGTTATGGGTCCCCGGACACCGTGGCTTGGACCCACTGTCCCGCCTTTGTCATAAACCTTTGTCATAAACATTCTTTTTTTTTTTTTTTTTGAAACAGAGCCTCAGGCTCTCACCCTGGGTAGCGTGCCGTAGCATCATAGCTCACAGCAACCTCCAACTCCTGGGCTCAAGCGAGTCTCCTACCTCCACCTCCCAAGTAGCTGGGATTACAGGCGCCTTCCACAATGCCCAGCTATTTTTTGGTTGCAGCCGTCATTGTTGTTTGGCGGCCCCGGACTGGATTCAAACCCGCCAGCTCAGGTGTATGTGGCTGGCGCCTTAACCCTTCGCGCCACAGGCGCCGAGCCTGTCATAAACATTCTACTTTATTAACAGAGATGATCTGATCACTACCCAAATAACTTTCTTCTTACTTCACGAAAATGCACTAAATGTCACGTGGCTGGAGAGACAGAAACTCCTGCCTTGAAAAAGATGCTGCTTCAGTCAGAGAGAGGAACACCGACGTGTAATAAAGGCAGCTGAGCGTTGTTGGCTAAGTGCTAAATGATTGATTTGGGCAGGAAGAGTGACAGGTGCTCAGAGGAGGGAAGCAGCAGGTTTGAGGAGGGAGGGAGGATGTATCACCAGGGCTAGAATCAGCCAGGCCACCCTTGTTGCTGTCCCCCTGACCGCAGTTTCTAGGCCTTCTCTGCTACAGCGGGAGCCCTTGGAATGGCAGTCAGTGGTTCCTAGTTCCTTCGTCGTCACCCTCAGTCCCAGGGTACAGTGCCTAGCAGTGAACAGCACGGTGTGGGTTGTTTCGTCAAGCTCCTGCTTCTCTCCCAGCCTGACCTTTCCTTTTCAGAGCCTCCCTTAACCTCCTCTCAGGACAGGAAACAGAGCCAGCTGAAAGGAATCTGCCAAGCAAGCTGAGTCTGGTTCCCTCTTCCCCTCTGTTACTCTTGGACACCTCCCTTTTGGAGGGGACAGTGGCATAGTGATGTGGACAGAGAACAAAGACTTGCAGCCAGACATTAGGCAACTGCTGGCCAGCTTGCTCTGTACTTTTGGGTAAGTTGTGGGCCTCAGTCTTCTCATCTGTAGAGTGGGGCGATAAAACTTTTACAGGGCCGTCGAAAATACAAGACATTAAGACATTCAGGAAGGAGCTGCATGGACTGGCCCTCATTGGACACCACCACCAGGCAGTCCTCCACTCCCCCAGACTGGGCCCACTTGGTCACAACACTTGTTGCTACAACAGAAAGGCCGATTCTCATGAAATGTGCCCACAGAGCTGCCCAAGAACTAGACTTTACTCTCAGGAATTCCAGTGACACCAGATCAGCCTCTCTAAGTCCTTCTCACATTAGAATTCTGACTTTAAGTTCCCTGGAGGCAAGACCCTGTGTTAATCTGAGGGGAACCCCTGGAAGGCCTATAGGTTTTGAGGCACACTAGGCCAAGCTCTGTCCTGGACTGCTAGCCTCCCAGACCCCTGCATTCACAGGGCTGAGAGTCAGGACTCTGAGCTACAGAGCAGCCTGTCAACCTATTTGCTGTGCATGTTTATCCCTCAGTTTTCCCATCTGTGAAGTGGGGGCAGACTCCTTTCTGCCTCCTGGGGATGATTTGAGAGAGAATGAGGTCATGTCTGGGCAGAGTTCTGACAGCTTCAGAGGTGCCTAACGTAAACACCAGAGACTGAATTGCCTGGAAGAGCTAAGACTTCAGCAAACCACCACTCCACACCCCATCCTCCCTGAGGGAAAGCTCTCCTTTCCTATCAAGTGAGCCAATTACCCTGTGGTGAGCAGTGCATGAGGTGACAGAACATGCCAAAAGCCCCTTGTAAACTGTGAAGGGGTGTGCCTAAACTTTCCTGGGGTGCAGAGGAGACAGCAAAGAAGCAAACTCTCTCAAAGTCTCAGGAAAAAGAGAACAGTAGTCAGACTGGGGCAGGAGAGGCCCTGAGACAGAGGGAGAGAAGCCATGGGAGGGAGACTGGCAGGATAGGAACCACCAAGGTCTCCATCACATCTGCTGTGTGCCCTCCATTCCCAGAGAGGAAAGAACACAGCCAGAGTGCCTGGCCGCACAGCGCAGTGGATGATGGGAGTGAACTGACTGCTCCCAGCACCCATGGGAGTGGAGCCTGAGCCAAACATTTCGGGGCATGTGTGAGCACATGTGCGTGTGAGCATGTGAGCAGGAAGGCCTAGGCTAGGCAGCCTTAGGGACCCAGATTAGGATAGGACAGGATGGGCAGGCAGGGTGTCTGTGGTACTAGAGTTGTTTAAGGAGCAGCAAGGCCAGTCTCTGGACAAAGCAGGAAAGGTGAGAAGAGGTAGGGCTAGCTTTAGGCTGGCCTGTGCCACTCACTCTCACTGACCCTGGGGCAGCCATATGTACCCTCTAGGCCAGGTATCCAACATAGGCATTGTTGGATTCTGGAACAGAAAAGGACGTTAATAGAGCTGATGAAATCCCAGAGAAGCCTATTACTTTGGTAATACTGTTATATCTATGTTGATTTTGTGGTTTTGATAAAGACAACATGGTTACTAAGGTGTTCACATTAGGGGAAGCTGGGTGAGAGATAATTGGGAACTCTCTGTGCTATCTTTGGGACTTGGCTATAGATCTAAAATTATTTCAAAATTTAAATGTCTGAGCATTTTCATAGAAAAAAGGAAACCATTGAATATGCACACCCCATGCTCATTTCTACCTCTGGGAGTTGTGTGTCTGGGATATTCAGGCCAGATGGAGGGACTGGAGGCACTGGAGGCCGAAGGTGGCTAATAAGCTGGTGACCCTGGGAGAAGCTGGGCCCAAGGGCCTTCAGGAGAACAGTGCCACCACATGCCCCAAGCTGAATCTCAGGCTTGGCTGCATTCCTCCACCTGGCCAGGCTGCATTCCCAGGCCCAGTCCTGGAACACTTGAACATTGGTCCACTTGCTATTTATAGTCAGACCCGACATCCCCTCAAGGGTTCTCTGACCCACCTGGAAGGGGGGGCGAGGGAAGAGGAGACCCAGTGACTGGACCATCCCAGAACACCATTTTCCCACCTGAAGGACTCCGTATTTTGGGTACAGGGGTGACAAGGAGACACAGCTATAGAAGGTGAAATATAGGTAAAAATGGGTCACTCAGTGCCCCTTGGAACATGATCAGCTATAAAGTGCATACTTTGCAAGGAAGAGGACAGAGCAGAGGGCAAGCTATCTTTAAACTCCATTAAGAACTAAGACGATGATGTAAATGAGGTGGCTTGAGTCAGAAAACTTGGTTCAAATCCCAGTTCTGCCACTAAAATCACTGTGAGACCTTGGGTAACTTCCTTAACCCATCTTCCTGTTTCTTCTTCTGTAAAATGGAAATAAATTATGTCTACCTCAAAATAGTGGTAAGGAATTAAATGCGATAATTTACATGAAGGGGATTAAATGAGATATGTTACATGAAAACAGTAGCAGAGTAAAACACACGAGTTCTCTAAATTATTTTTTTTCTTTTGTAAGCCTGTAAAAAAGTCAAATAACTGAGCTGTCCAAGCAGTGAAGAAATTCTAAATTTTTTTTTCAACAAGAGGTGGTTATGTAAATCATGGGTTACAGGCAGCCATGTAGAATGAGGGTGAGGTGGCAGCACAGTGTCATAAGAAACCAAAGCCAAAGCATATCAGAGCACCACAGATCCTAGAAGGTACTAGAAGGAAATAGACTAAGATACTCATAGTGTAGGGGTGAGTAGAGGGAGGCTTGTAGGTGACTTTCTAATTTTCTAAATGTTCTGAAAGTATTTTATATTTATAATAAAAATGTTTATTTTATAAAAAAAATTCCCCAAACCGCAGCAGAAACAGGAATGACAAGAGTTGGAGCATTTTTGGTGTGCGCCTGGGATACACAAGGGAAGGGTAGAGGGCAGACCCCCACCTGAGGGCTGGGGGCGTTGCACGGACAGGACAGATGGGCTGTCCGGGGCACTGAGGCTCATCCTGGGGCAGCCAGGCTGTGTATTCCTGGATGTCCAGGTGGTCGAGGCAGACAGAGAACTAGGGTAATCTGGCGTTTTTGGTAAGGGTGGGCTCAGGAATCTCTGCAGGCCACTTCACCATTGTGCCCCAGGACTCTGCAGTGCCCACCTGCTGTCGCAGTCAGCAGCATCTGTTCCTCAGTGGGAGGCAGAGCCCCAGGTGCCAGGAGAAGAGAAGGCAGTGGTGTCTGAGGTCCCTGCCATCCTGGCCCCAGCCCACCCCACTCTATTTGCCTCTGCTCCAGAGCAGATTTCTGTGTCTCCCCTCCCTCCCTGGACCATGTGGCCTGCAGGAGCAGGGCCAACCACACTGGCAGCCATCACAAAACAACAGACTTTAATGGAAATCATGAAGGAGTGGGGCGGGCAAAGGGAGCAGGGCAGGGTGGCATCACCCACGCCTTTCCCTGCTACCAAGCCTGGGCAGTCCCTGATGCTGTCCCCTCTCCACACTTCCCAGCTCTTCTGGCAGGAGGACAGAATTTCAGCGGCCCCTTGTCCAGCATGTCTACAGTGAGCCCAATGATGATGCAGTAGCATAAGCAGAGCCAGGACATGGGTGGATGGCAGAGGTAAGGTGGCATGAGGAGGTGCTGCTTAAGCCAGAATGATTCCCGAGGTCCCCCAAGGAAGGGCTGCTTGTCTCCTGGGCAGGGTGCAGGGTTGGAAGTAGTCAATCACCCCCAATGTGGGCTTGGTACCATGAAAAGGGACACAGGGGTGGGGCAGGAGCCAGCCTGTGAAGGGCAGGTGTGAGCTTCTGTGGCACTGTGGTTATTGGTTTTAGGGTCCAGGGGCAGGGGTGGGGAATGGAGCACTCCACTTGTGCCCAGAGTGGTAATTATGGGATTGACCAAAAGCCCCCAAGTCCCCCACATCCTTCCCTGTTGCCACTGCATCTGCACCTCATTATGCACCTGGTCTACCTGCCCTGACCCCCTACCCCAGACAATAGGAACTCCCCTATTTGGCCTCCTGTAATGTCCCCACAGCCACCTTCACTGCTTGGAACACAGCCCAGTCCATCTAGGAAAAAGAGAGAAGACAAAGAATTGTCAATCACATTCCCAGGCCCCCCAGGCTCTGCACCCTGCTCAAGAACACCCTTCCCCTGAGCAGAGCTGGATCTGACATGTCCACTGCAGCTGGGCCACAGAGGGATTGGGCAGCACACCCAACCCACTAGCCAGCATCACACTCACCTGGGCATAAAGTAGGTGGCAGTCAGGGGTCAGGCTGGGTCCCTGGTGGCAGAGCTGAGCAGAGAGGGCAGAAGTCTCAGGGGATAGGAAGTGCTGAGTGACGTTGACTGTGCTTACCAGGCCCTGTACCTGAGTCAGGGAGGACACAGGCAGGAAGATCAGTGGAGGCCCAAGATGGTGCATTCTTTCCTGTGCCACTGACTGGTCCCCAAGGCCTAGCTCCGCTAATGACTCCACCTAGCTCTCAGAGAGCAGAAGCCAGCAGACACTCCAAAGGCCCCTGCCTTAACCAGGCCAGAGGGCTTCCAGAGACACAAAGCCTCTCCATGTTAGTGTGCTGAGAAGGCCAGGACCAGCCTCTGGAATGAGTCCCAGTCAGGCAGTTTTGATGACTTCAAGACCACTCAGCCTCCCCATTTCCTGCCCTGCCTAGCCCTCAGGCATCGAGAAGATATTGTACACAGGTGGTATCGCACTGTTCCTCTCTCACCCCCTTATCTCCGCACAGCCCCCACCCACCAGGAAGCACCTGGTGTGGAGCCCCCGCGGGCACTAGCACGGCCTCCCCGGGTCCCTGCAGCAGTGTCCAGCAGCTCACGCCCCACTCCTCACGCAGGCGCCGCCGCAGCCCTGCATCCAGGTAGCAGCTGCCTGGGGCCCCGGGCTCCAGAGTGCCCGCCCCAGATGGGCACACCTCAAAGAAGAGAAGAGGGAATGAGTGAGGCAAGAAGGGAAGGGCATGGCTGTAGGAGGCTTCCAGCTTAGAAAAGAGCTCAATGGCCAAGTGAGGGGCATGTGGGGAGGACATGGGCTGGGTGGTGTAGGGCTAGGGCAGCTCAGGTTCGCAGAACAATCCCTGGGCTGGAAGCAGCTTAGAGGACAGGATTAAGAGCTCTAAAGCTGAGGGCCAAAGTCTCTGCTTTTCCCAGGGCTGGATGCCTTTAGTAGCCTCCATGGTCATGGCCCTGGCTGCCCTCTGCTCCCCCTCACTGGTACCCCATTCTGCAAAATCCAAGGAGATGACCTTCATAATCCCAATACATGAACTATCTACACCAGGAGCTCTTAACCTGGAGTCTTATGAATTGCCTGAATTGTGTGCTAAGTTGTGGGTGAGTAGGTAGCTAGATGGCCCTGGGGACACAAAGCTGCTGAACCCAAAGCATTCAGCAGATTCCTATAAGATCCCGGATCCAGAAAGTCAAGGCCACACAGAAGTTCTGCCTCCTAGGGGCTGGAGAGGCAGCCTGTCCAGGCCAAGGCCTCTGCATCTGACACAGCCATGAGGGCCTCTACTAGCCCAGCCAGGGGAGGGAGCCCATCGGGCAGGCAGGGGCTCATGGAGGCCAGAGGAGAGGTGCTTGAAGCATCTGCAGAGCTGAGCGCCAGCATCTCAAACGGGCTGCCAGCTCCATCCACCCCACTTCAGGGAGAACCTTAGCCATTGTCCCTGGGCTATGAGGGGAGGGGAAGGCCAGGAAGCAGACTAGACCCTAGGGGAGTCCCAGGCGTATGCCAAGACTTCTTTGCCCCTGGTGTCTGAGGTCCATCCTGGAGCTCAGCAGCTTTTCCCAGGCCACCCAGTGAGACTGTCCCCTTCAGCCCCTCCCCATGAATCATCGGGTTGGAACTGCCCATAGCTAGCCACACCCAGCCGAGACCGGGCCATCTGAGTATGAAGGTGTGTTGCTGTCTGCATGTCCTTGCGTCTGTGTGCACATCTATACATGTGTGTGTCTGTGGGCAGGAGGGTGGTAGATGCACATTGCCCTCTGCATGTCTGCGTCTGTGCCTTAGCAAGGGGCGACACTTGGTGGGTATCTTTTTCCCAGGACAGTCAGTGCTCAGTTTGACTTAAGAACCACCAGGCCCTAACCTCACACCTGGCCTCCCACTGCCCTGCCCCTCAGGAGCCTCCTGCCCCCCACCCAGCCCCAGTCCCTCTCACGGCCCAGCTCCTCTTCCTCCTACCATGCCACTGCCCTTAGCCTTCTCACTTGTCTGCACATCCAGCAGCACCTCCTTTGGGAAGCCTCCCCTGAGGAGGCACAGATACCAAAAGGAGAGCAACAGGACG
Organism: Otolemur garnettii; assembly: GCF_000181295.1. Lineage (NCBI taxonomy): Eukaryota > Metazoa > Chordata > Mammalia > Primates > Galagidae > Otolemur > Otolemur garnettii. The sequence continues at coordinate 6,961,999 of NW_003852469.1, read as the reverse complement.
GTGTCTCAGAAAGGCACCCCTTGCCTCCGCCCAGCCCCCATCCAGAGCTCAGGGAGAGGAGGCCACCTCCCCCCTATGGGGAGCACAGTGTATTGAGTTGGGGCTGTGATAGACATAAGCGCCCATCCCAAAGGTACCACTGAGTCATGGTTTTCCCACCAGCAAATTGGAACAGTGGCAGTAGCTGCCTCGGTGGGGACAGTTAACTAGGCTAATTCGCCCAAGGCCCAAGGCCCTGTGCCCAGCCCACAGCTGCCGCTTCTCCCACTTTAGCCTGAGGTCCAGACCTCCTGCCTCAGGCTCCTGTGCTTTCTCTGGGCCCCACCTGCTTCCTCTGACCCGTCTGTGAGAGTCAGGACCATCCAGCTCACCTGAGGGAGTGGGGCGGGGAGCGGGCACTCAGGGAGCACACATTCAGGTGGGCAGACGGGATGAGCTCCTGGGGTTGGGTAGGGGCAAGGGGAGGGCCCCCGGCTCCTTCCTCACCATCTGGAGAAAGCGGCGGATTCGCTGGGCGTCCTGTGCCCGGAACACGTGCCACACGGTGCTGACCTGACTGCCTGGAGAGCAGAGCCCCTCCCCGTCCAGGCCTGAAAGGAAGTCTGAGGGAGACCAAGTGCTCAGGCGGGCCCAGGGCTGCGAAGCAGACCGCGCCCCTGCAGCCTGCCCACTCCCTGGGGCCTGTCTCCAGCAGAAGACTCACCTTTCTGTGCCCGGTGCCAGGCAGGTTGTGGTGCCTCGGCATGCACCAGGATGCTGACCAGGTCAGTCACCTCCACACAGAGGTTCTTGGTCCCCAGGTGTCCACGGTGTGGGCTCACACCTGTGTGGAGGTAGAGAAAGGACCTTTGGGAACAGAGTCAGAGAAATGCTTCTGCTCCATGGCCTTGGCACAGACATGTGTGCCCTTGACGACAGACACGGGAACGAGGAGCGGGCAGACAGGGAGGGGACACTCACCATAGGCTGCCCAGAGTTGGGGCCCCAGTGGATGCAGGGCAGGGCCCGGTGGGAGGTAGGAAGCCAGGTTGAGTTTCCCATGTTGGGCACAGTACTCTGGGAGTGGCAGGCTGGCCGCCAGATTCTCCACCCTGTGGGGGGACAGGGTCATGCCCAGCAGGCCCAAGCCAGACACAGAGATCCCATCACAGCCCCCAATGCTAAGGTAACTCCCAGAAGGCAAGCTGGGCTCTCTGAGGGTCAGAGGGTGGGTGTAGGGAAAAAGAGGATGGGAGGGCTGGCCCTTGGTATCACACACACCTGCTGGTGTCCTTGTCCCCCAGAGCTCGGTGCAGCAGGAGGACAGAACCCTCGTCTGACTTTGGGCGAACTGGGGGAGACACAGAATGGTCCTTGGCCAGAGGCCCCTGCCCCAGTGGTAGCGGTACATAAGTCCAGTGTTCACCCTGGGTCTGCTCCCACACCCAGCTCACTCTGGGACTCCTGTGCCACCTAGACCCTGGGGCTCAGGCTCCCAGCTCCCTCCATCAGGCAGGGATACTTACTCTCAGGCTGGGAGAAGCCCTCCCAGAATGTCTTGCTGCCCAGGCTTGTGGGCTTGGGAGGCCCCAGGGGTGTGAGCGCCTGCACCTGGCCTCCAAGCGCGCCAAGAGCTTCCGCCCCCCATAGGCTGCCTCTCAATGCCCTCTGGATCCCTGACACCAACACGGGCTGTAGTGGGAGAGGAAGGAGGACACGAGGAGAATGAATGGGGTACCAGCGTGGGCAGGATGGGCATATATCGAGGGCACCAGGTCACCATGGGGACCTGGTCCTGAAGATAGGTAAGGCCCTAGGTCAGGGTAGGGGGGCAGGAAGCCTCACCTGGCCCTGTCTCCAGTGTTCCTGGAAGAGGTAGAAGCCTTGCCGAGGCCTGGGCTCCTGCAGCCACAGCAGAGCCCCCGGGGATGGCAGCCGGGGCCGCACAGGGGGGAGGGGCAGGCCTAAGCCCCTGCGCAGGCCTGGGCCAGCCCGCAGTCCCGGCCCCAGGGCTTTCTCCTGGATCTTCCGCTCTACCACCTGTGCGATGATGCTGTCCAAGATGTTGGTGATGCGGTCGTCCTGTGGGAGGATCCCAGAGGGGCAGGAGGGCTCAGGACCCATCTGGCCCCATGGGGAAGGCCAGCCCCAATCTCTGGCCTGTGGGTCCCCAGGACCCGGGGCTCCCAGCCCTCCCTCCATGCCCTTTCTCACACTAGGCAGGGCTGGGGTGACAGGGGCAAAGGCCATGTGTATCCGCTCATGGCCCAGGCATAGTTTGACTGCAGTAGAGGCCAGCAGTTCACAGAGAGAGGGACAAGGCAGGGACCTTCGGCCAGCACGGTCCTCTGCTGGGGTCTCCGTGGAGTCTGGGGTCTCTGTTGGGGAGGGAAATGGTGCGGGGCTTCACATTTAGCCCTCCCCCTTCTCTCATTGCCCATGACATGCTTCCCTCAAGTCCTGGCCAGGCTGTCTATCTTTCTACCAGCACCCCCACCTTGACTCCACCTGTATCTCCCACCCCCTACCTCTTCTGAAGGAAGCTCCAGAGCCTCTAAAAAGAGGGGGCTCAGAAGGGGTGCTTGGCCAGAGAGGGGTTGGGAGCTTATCTCAAGGGATGGAAATTACTGTTGGGAGGGTGCAGGGTTTGCTAAAGTAACTCCAAATCATCCCTGGACCCTTCCACTGCCCGTTCCCCTCCAGCCTTAAACTCTGGCCCGGCATCCCTCTTACACAGTCCCAGGGGCAGGAGGACCAGCTCACCCTCTTTGATGTCCTTTGTCCTGTTGGTGTCCCCATTACAGGAAGGTTGTGGAGTTGGGGGTGTTTTCTCTGAGGGCTCCTTCTGTTAAATGCAACCCCCCCCCAATTCAACCAGAGATTTAAAAACTGGCAGACACAACCCAACCCACTATAACTAATAATGGACTCTTGCAAGTACTAAAATTCTATTTCCAAGAGCAAAATGTTATAGGCTATAGATTTAGGTGGGATAAGTTGCTCATGAACTTCTACATACAGTGTGCCAAAATAGACATGAATACAAATGACTGGACAGAAATATGTCAAAATGCTAATTGCTAGCGTTAGAGGCCACTGTCATCATCTTCATTATACTCATCTATATTGTCCAAATTTTCCACAAGGGATATGTAGCACAGTGTCTGGCACATAGATGATTTTTTATAATGAAAAGATGAACTCATAAAAGCTTTGCAAAATGCTTATTGAGTGCCTACTATGTCTCAGGAGCCAGAAACACTGAGAAGGTGGTTCAGTGCTTCTCCTGAAGGAGCCCATGGCCTGGGGACACAGCCATACCAACAAGCATGGCTTGCACGTTGTGGCAGGGAGTGAGGACTTCTGGTAGGTGGAGCAAGGTGGGCTAGATGCTTGAGCTGGCTATGCGGCTCCTAATTCCCAGGGGAAGGTGGTAAGTGGTCTGATTCCAGCAGCTTCCATCTCCCGCTTCACCCCATCAAAAGAAAGGGCCAAACCCTGACAAAGGTCAGTCATTTACAGGCACATTGTCTTATCCTAGGGCCTACCAGTAACCCTCTGTCACCTATGCCAGGGCCAGGTTCTTACCTGCTGGCCCCCATCCCCAGGGGCCCACACCCGGGCATCAGCTTGGCATGGACAATGCCCTCGGATGTCAAACTTGACCCAGACCTGGTGCATTGCAGCGCTCAGTTCCGCCAAAGCTGGGCAGGGGGTGGAGAGAAGAGATGGAATTTGGTGGTAAGCGTAGATCAGCAGGCAGCCCCTGGGCAATGTGACCCCACAAAGCAGAAGGGCATAGCATCAGGGGGAGGGAAGGCCAGACAGAAAGCTGGTCTCCCTCAGGACCCACCCTCTGCACACCCCACCCCTCCAAGATGCCTCACCCTGGCTGGAGACAAACTGGGTCAGCATCAGGGAACAGGCAGGGTGCCCAGCCTCCTGGGCACACTCCTCTGTAGACTGCTCCTGTGAGCCTGTGGATAGGAAGGGAGAAGCTGCAGAGCCAGACATCAAGGTAACTATAGTCAAGGTCAGGGAAGAAGGGCAAGGAGATCTAAAGCAGGGGCCCCAGTAACCCATAAAACATGTGTTTTCTGGGAAACTTGGGTTACACAGTGACACAGGAGTCTTTGCTTACAGAACACAAAGACCTTAATACACTGAAATGTTTTGCAAGACTCCAGGTAAATATATAAAAGAGAATTTTCCAAAGTGCATCTGACCCTGCAACCCTTTTTGGCCATGTCCTTTGGAACACCAGGAAATTCCAAGCCCTCAGGTAGCCAAGTTAAGCCAAGGGAAAGAAAGGTGAGCAAGATGAAAAGAACAGGACAGACTCAGAAGACCTGAATCTAAATCCTGATTGCAACACTTAGGAGCTGTGTGATCTTGGATAAGTCGCTCAACCTCTCTGAGAAGTTGTTATCTGGAAAATGGAGGCAATATACCCACTTCACAGTGTTATAATAGGTTTAAGAAGGTGCGATCTGAGCAAAGTGGGCATCATAGAGTGGGCACCTGACTTTGTTCAAGGGTGGGCAAGGAGGCAGGGTGCCCCTCTGATCTGGGAAGAGGGGAAGCCTGTTCTGATTGGCTTTGGGCAACGGTGGCTGAGGCTAGGGTTAGGCAGCAGATGGCAGGGACTCTTTGGAGAGAGACAGTCAAGAAATTTCCAGAGCCTCAGAGAAGTCCTACTGAGACCCTACCCTCCCACCTCCACCCCTGGTCTTCTCCTACCTGCTTTCTCCCTGGCCCTTCCAGCACCTGCCATGCGGCCACAGGCCACACAGAGCCGATGGCTGCACCGGGGGCATTGCCAGTGGGTGTTGAAAAGTCCATGATGGCAACGGCTACAGCAGCGTGGAATGCCTGGGGTGTCCTCTGTCACGGCTGGCCCCTGGCCTGTTGACCACAGGAGAGAACAAGGTCATAGGGCTGAAGGCGACAGGCCCCTCTGGAGGACCTTATGTGGTAAGTCTCCATGCAGGGGTGGCGAGAAGCAGGGAGCAGTTTCTGTGCAGGGGCTCCCAGGGAAGGGAGACAGGCCCCTTTACGGTTACCTTACTTTCTCTGCAGGCCTGTCAAAACCCTGCAGAAACTGTCCTCTCCAGCAAATCCTTCCCAGGGATAGTGGAGGCCTCTCCTCCCCTGGTTCCTACATCATGCCTAGCCCTGCCCCCAGGGACTTCCCCACTGGCCCTGAATCACTAACCCACACTATTTCCAGCACATTCTGTCCTTCCCTCCCAATACTACATACTACTAGAAACACCATCAAATGGTGATCACACTCAGGTGGGACTATCTCCCTCCAGGGGATTTTGTATATTAGAAACCTTAAGGAGATGCTCCTGCCCTTACTCAAAGGAATGTTTTTTTGTTTGTTTGTTTTTTGAGACAGTCTCACTTGTCGCCCTCAATAGAGTGCTATGGCGTCACAGCTCACTGCAACCTCCAGCTCTTGGGCTCAGGCAATTTTCTTGCCTCAGCCTCCAGAGTAGCTGGGACTACAGGCACCCACCACAACACTCAGCTATTTTATTGTTGCAGTTTGGCCAGGGTCAGGTTCAAACCCGCCACCTTCAGTACATGGGGCCGGCACCCTACTCACTGAGCCACAGGTGCCACCCAAGGAATGGGTTTTTATTTGTTTTTTGTTTTTTGTTTTTTGAGACAGAGTCTCACTATGTGGCGTCACGGCTCACAGCAACCTCAAATTCTTGGACCCAAGTGATTCTCCTGCCTCAGCCTCCCAAGTAGCTGGGACTACAATGCCCAGCTATTTGTTGTTGTTGTTACAGTTGTCATTGTTGTTTAGCAGGCTCCAGGCCGGGTTCAAACCTGCCTGCCTAGGTAAACATGGCCAGCGTCCTACTCAATGAGCTACAGGTGCAGAGCTGGGATTTTTTTTTTAAGAGAGGAAGTCTCTCTCTGTTACGCAGGCTGGAGTTTAGTGGCGTGATCATAGCTCACTATAACCTCAAGCTCCCAAGCTCAAGAGATCCTTCTGCCTCAGCCTCCTGAGTAGCTAGGGCCACAGGTGTTCACCACCATACATACCCAGCTAGTTAAAAATTACTTTTTAGTAGAGATGTGAGTCTTGCTATATTGCCCATGCTGGTCTTAAACTCCTGGCCTCAAGCGTGAGCCTTACAGGCATGAGCACCATACCTGGCCAAGAGTGGTTATTTTCAGAGAAAAATTTCAGACTAGGCCATCGTCATGTCCCGCTTTGGGTGCGGGGGACTCAGCCAGTCAGGACTTGGCCCTTGCCTCCTTACACTCTAAGTGGGGGCAGACAGACTCATAAACACGTCAGTGACTATGGGACCTTGGGCAAGTGCTAGAATCTAAAAATGGGACAAAAGGATGAGGATAGGAGGGGGAGCTTCTCAAGCCAGCCCGAAAGGATGAGTAAGTGCTCATTCACCAGGTAGAGAGGGAGGAGCACGGTATTCCAGACCCAGGGAAAGCCAGTGCCAAGGCCCAAGGGGATGGCTGAGCTCAAGGGAGCCGGGAAGGGAAGGACGGGTGGTGTGTGCCGGGAACCCAGACAGGAAGTTGGCTGACAAATGCCAAGGAGGCCAACCCTTCTGGGGCAAGAGGGAGCCCCCAGTGAGCTCCACCCAGGGAGTGACGGGTGGTGTGGAAGGGCAGCTGGAGGGGGAGCCTGGAGCCAAGCCAAGCAGCCCAGTGGCCACACTTCTCTCCCATCAGCCCAGGTCCCACTGGGCTTCCCTGACCCTGAACCCCTTAAGAGCTCCCCTTCCCCTCCCTCCCAATACTCTCGGCACTCAGTCTTCTTTGCCCAACAAACCCCCCAATCCCAGAGAACTGGGCTGGGCTGGACTAGGTTTGATGACACCTTCCCAACATCTCCCACTCAGGCCAGAAACTTTGACATTGGCCAAGAGCCTAAGACAGAAATAAGGGCAAAGTAGGGCAGGAGCTCTTCTGAAGCTGCGGCAGCCACAGGCACTGGCAATGTAGGTGGGAGTGGGGGCAGGACACCTGGGGGTCCCATGTGGTGCAGACCCCACATGGGCCCAGGGGATCCAGCTCACCTTCCCGCTGTGCCCAGGCCAGGGCCTCCCGCTCCCTCCGCAGCAGGCGGCACAGTCGGTCTCCCAAACCACTGAGCAGGTGCTTGGCAAGGCCTGTACTAAGGGGGGCCTCCATGCCGGACCCCTGACCCTCCTCGGAGCTGGTGCTGCCTGCCGCATCCTCCTTCTGCTGCTGCTCCCCTCCCAAAGGCAATCTAGAGAGAAGGCAAAGAACGGTGAGGACAGAGCCCCCAGGGGAGGATGCTGGGGGCAGCCAAGGCAACAGGCTCACCTCTGTACTTGCTGGGAGTGGCAGGCCAGCCCTCCCCTATCTCCAGTTGCCTGGGCACAGCTTTGGCATTGAGCGAGGCCCACCAGAAAGGCAGAGCAGGGTATGTCCTGAAGTCCTGGATCCTGGAGGCTGGCTGGGCCTTCTTGGCATCCTGAGGGGACAATGAAGATGGTCAGGGATCTGAGTTTCCTGGGATTTTGCAAACTCCAGACCCTCCCTAGTGCTCACACCGTCTGCACACAGAGCAGGCCCAGCCGCTTGCTACAGGTCTATGGCAGAACTATCGAGAGTGTACCAGGCACCATGACAAAGCTTGCAGACAAAGCTGAGCAGGGAGCCTGCCCTGACATGGACCACAGCCGAGATGTGCTGCAACCAAAGCTTCATGCAGCTGGGGCGATCATACTGACACAAGTGCAGTATCCAGCCAGTGTAGACTTTGGATAGCTCTACTGAGGGCTTAGTGATACTACTGGCTGCGTGACAGTGTGAGGAGACAATCCCAATGTAGATGGAGGGCGCCGGAAGGTGAGAAGGCTGAAGAGTTTCGACACAGGCCACAGGTGCAGTAACCCAAGAAGGCAAAAGGGCCAACCACTTCCCAACCCAGGCAGAGGCCTGGGAGGGTGCAGACAGACCCAGGCCAGGTGCAGGGGGGAGCTGGGCAAAGCCATGGCCCAGCAGTCCAAGAGGCTAGGAAACTCAAGTGATCCTGAAGATCTGAGCCAGGGCCAGTAGTGTTGGAACCCTCCGTGAAGGGCACAGTGTGGCAGAGGGATCTAGGAACGTGCTCAGCCCTAATACTGGCAAAGTCCAAAATGAGGTTCCACAGTCCATCCAGCCAAGAGAGCAGTCATTCCTCAGGCAGAACAAGGGGTCCTTCAGGAGAGGTAATCCCCCAACAGCGATTTACGGCACAAATAATCAGAACAGTGAACATTTACTGAGTGTTTACTAAGTGTCGGGAATTCTTCAGAGCCTTTGATGTGAATCATTGG
>NW_003852469.1:6900784-6953427 GCF_000181295.1 Otolemur garnettii | reverse complement strand
TGAGCTACAGGCGCCGAGCCATCATTGGAGCATTTTAAGATTTCCAGCAGTCTTCATGAGATAGGTGTAATCTTATCCCCATTTTATAGATGAAGAAACTGATGTCCAGAGAGGTGAAATACCTCTCCCATGGTCATACAACTACCAGTCAGCAAAGTCAGGAACCAAGAACTCTGGCTCCAGAGCCCATGCTCTGAACCATGTCATTATTTAGCCACCAACACACCATGGCTTGAAGGCTCTGGCCTGCAGATGCTGAGGAACTCCCAGAGAGCCATCACAGTCCAGGTGGGGAACCTGACAACTGGGTGTGATCCACTCATAAAGGGCCTACGGACCCCCTGCAAAACCCCAGCCCTGGCGGCCCCTCCCAAGCAGGGGTTCCTATGGTCCCTCCCTTGTCCCCTCACCTTTCTGGTCATCATGCTGTCCTGCCTCCACCTTGTTCCCTCTTGATGCTTCCAGCATCTCCTGCCAAGCCCCAGCCCCCTGCCCTGCAGGGCCTGGGAAAGAGTCAGGTGACCGCTTGGGGGCTGGGCTGCCCACTGCTTCCTGGACCTCAGGGCTGCCTGCCCTCTTGAGGGCCCGGAGCCGGGTAGCTGGGCTCTCCTCATCCACAGGGCAGCCACCTGGACATCCAAACTGCTCAGAGTGTCGCGTGAGCCATGTCTTCTTCAGCTTGGTGTGGTGGCTTGGGGGGCAGGCCCTGAGATCCGTGGCCTTGCTCACTTCCTCGCTGGATTCACTGGACCCGCTGGTACCCATCTCCAGGCTCTCCTGGCATTTCCCATAAGGGCCAAGACCCCCATCCCTAGTGGGTGGGTGGGATGAACAACAGGCCCTGGGGGTGGTAGGAGGCATAGGAGAGGAGCCTTGTGGTGTGGCAGATGGCCCCAGCTGGTACCCAAGGCTCCCATTGCCTGGTCCAGCCCAGACATTGCCAAGAGTATGGACAAGGCCTGGGGGACAAGTGGGCCAGGGCGTCCAGGGAACAGTGCCTGGATGTCCCAGGAAAAATGGGCAAAGATTCTGCTGCCTGACAGCTCCTGTCTCTCCATCCCTCTGGTGGAATGATGGGTGCTCAGCTTCCCTGGCTCTCTGGAGAGGCCGGCCAGGGGCTAAGCCCAGCAGCCCAGCTTCCGCAGCTGCCAAGGGCTCCTTTGCCTGCCCCAAAATGCTCGGATCCTTGCAGAAGCCCTAAAGAGAGGAGAAAGGGTTAAGCTAGTGCTTGCCTTTGGTCCCCAGGGCCTAAAAGGATGGACAGAACATGAAAATACTGAAGAGCTCACATCCTGGTTAACAAATGGTACTGCTCTGGGTGCCTCCCCCACTGCCCTGGCTGCCCCCAGACACTCCCTGGTATTCTCAGACTTCCTCACAATCTAGCACCTAAAAGGCCTGGCACAGCCAAAGGGCATCCAGGATCTACTTAAATTGTTTGTTATGTCCTGTACCATACTGTTTTTTAACTACAGTAGAACCTCCATAGTTCACCACCTCCCTACATGGACCACCTCCTTAAGGTGGCCTAATTTTCATAGACGAGACACATACACACGTACATGTCAGTACAATAGCCCTAGTTCTGTGTGTTGATCACTTCTGTATGTTGACCAATTTGTTACAATCCCTTGGCTGGTCAACTTACAGAAGTTCTACTGTATTTTAAAATCTCATCCTTGGGAACAGGGGTTACCTGTAGGGCAGGTGCCCTAAACACAGGTCATGGGGTCGCTCACAAGTCCGGTTCCCGGATAGAGGGGCTTTGCTTGGCCACCTTCTCCCCCACCTGGGCCAACAGATTACCATTTCTAAGAAGACATGTTCTGGCCTCACCAAGCCAGGAATTTGGTAGCAAGTCATGGGGTAGGAAAGAAAGCAAGAGCCCAAAAGTGGAGGGTACTGAACTGGGAAGGCAAAAAGCCTGGCCCTGGCCCTGGCCCTGACTTCTCCACCCAGGACAAAGCTACACATTCTAGGGCCAGAGTTCCCAAGGCTTTGCCCTGCGTGGGCAACAGCAACGGCCAGAGCATGGGCTAGGTCTGGAGAGATGGAGCTGCCATAGGACAGATTGCTTGGAGTTGATTTGGGGCTGGGGAGTTGGCAGGGGCCCCCCCACCTGGGTGTTGCCTTGGCTTTCATCAGAATGGAAGGGCAGAGTGGTGCTGTCCCAGTAGGGCATCTCCAGGACCACTAAGCTACCTTGCATGTCCTGAGTCCTAGATACCTATCTGCCCCAGCACTCACCTTGCTGCCTAAACTGAAGGCAGAGGGCACTTTGGGCTGGCCCCCAGAGTATACCCAGGGGTGCGGGGCCAAGGGCCAGTCACATGGTCGCTCTGGGGGCAGGCCAGACACTAGGTAGGGTGGGAAGCAGGTAGGCACCCAGAAGGGAGCTTGCTCCAGGATCTTGGTCTCCAGAAGGAAAGGGCATTGTAAAGGCCGGAAGGCCACAGGGTCACTCTTGGGATGGCCACCACTATGCTCAGGAATCAGGGGGCTGTAGTGAGGTGGGCACGCTGGCCCGCAGAATGCCAGTGGATGGGTACGCATGGCCTCCTTCCAATGCAGTCCCTCTTTACTGCTCAGCCAGCTGGCCTTCCTCTCCCCATTCTGGGGACCCTCACCCTCCACAAGTGGGAGCGTGTCCTTTGGGCCCTGGGGGAAACCAGGGGGAAGCCAGGAGTCTGGGGTGCTCAGGATGCCCCTCCAGAAGGGAGCAGGCTCTCCCAGGCACAGTGCCCCACGACGCAGGCTATCTCGAGGTGGGGTCCCTGGCTCCTGTCCCACGATGCTGTTCTCAGGGGCCGTCTTCTCCCAGATTGGAGTGTCCTTCAGGAAGCTGGGCGTACTCTCCATCACTCTCCTGCCCTCATGGGGCTCTCCCAGAGGGGTCCCTGGAGTACAACCATCAAAGCTTGAGCACATGCCCCAAGCACCTTACCACCTGGCACAGAGGGCACCGCCCTGGCAGCACCAAGGCAGCTCAAACCAGTAAAGCAAGTACCAACCCACAGCCAGGTGATATGCTGCCCAGCCACATGGAGCCAGAAGGATCCTGCCCAGGGTAGGATGCTCCAGTGTAGGGACCTCACCCTTTCCCCTAATTCCTGGGACTTGATAGCCCACCTGGGCCAACAGATTACCATTTCTAAGAAGACATGTTCTGGCCTCACCAAGCCAGGAATTTGGTAGCAAGTCATGGGGTAGGAAAGAAAGCAAGAGCCCAAAAGTGGAGGGTACTGAACTGGGAAGGCAAAAAGCCTGGCCCTGGCCCTGACTCGGTCATGCGCCATGTGGCCTTGGGCAAGTTATGTCCCTCCTCTGTGTGCCCTTGTATAAAATGGGATGCGGGTCTCAGAAGACTCTTCCCATACTGTGGCCTGTAGTTTGGAGGATGCTGCTTGGCAACCCTCAGCCTGCAGCCCCAGCCAGCCTTGCAGGGGTGGGAAGTGCAGGCAGAGCAGGCTGGGGTCACTGGGGAGGGCTGCATGGAGGGCTGTGGCTGTCCCTCCTTACACTGGGGCAGCCCTAAGCCTGCCTCTTCCCTGAGCTCTGAAGTTTCTTGGCTTCTCAGAGTCCCAGGCCAACTGCTAGAGACCGAGGTCTCCGCCCTGGTCCCGAAACGGAGAAGTGCACCAGCACAGGAGAGGGGGATTAAGCGGCATCAGCGGGATGGGTCAAGCTGCCCTCGCCCGGCCCAGCCGGCGTCCGCCGCTAGAAACTGCAGCCTGGCGGCGAGGGGGGAGGGAAAGAGGCGGGGAAAACGGGCTGGGCCCCAGAGAGCTGCAAGGGAGGGAAAATTGAACGTGCAAGGGACCGAGATGACAGGTGGCACCAGCCCGGCGGCGCTCTCTTGGCGTGATCCCCCCGCCAGCCTGACGAAGCCCCAGGAGGGAAGTGAGAGACGGTGGCAGAGGGCGCCAGGTTTTCGGGAGCTGCCGCCGTCCGGCTGGGCCGGGCGTCCTAACTTTCGGATGATGTTGGAATGTGTAGCCCAGCCCAGAGGGGTCCAGGCAACTTGGCCCCTGCGGGCGCCGTAGGCTCAGCTCAGAAACCCCCTGCCACGAGTGTCCCCAGGAGGCGCGTCCCGGGAGCCCCCTCTCGGCGCTTACCTGGGCTTCACAGGCCGGGCGCGGCGCGGGAAGTGGTGGTCCTAGCCGGCTCTGGGCACCTGCTCCCCATGGGCTGGCTCCGGGGCCTCCCGGCCGGCGGACAAGGACACGGTCTCCCGCTCTCCACTCAGCGCTCTCGCGCTCGCTCTCCCCCGGGACGGCGGGGGCGCTCTAGGACCGCAGGTTGGAGGGGTCGGACTCCGGGATCTGCAGGATGCGGCACACGGCGCGGATCGGCCGCACCAGCTTCTGGGCCGAGGCTGTGGGTTGCGCCATGGGACGCCGAGACTCCGTGCTGCGACGCGGGGAGGGCCGGGCCGGGGCTAAGGAGCGGGTGCCCCCGGAGGGAGAGACAAGCCGGGCCGGGGGGAACGTGCGCCCCGGGTCGGAGGTGGCCGAGTTGGGGGGAAAGGCCGAGGGGCCGGGGAAGGGGGTCGTGCCTGCAAGGGGGGCCGATCCCGGGACCCAAGAGTGGGGCACCAGCGAGGGCGCAGCACCGCGCAGCGCGGCTAATGGAGGGACAGCGCGGCAGGGAGCGCAGCAGGACCTCTGATCGCCATCGCCAGACGCGCAACTGAGAGTGGGGAAGCTGCTCCGCCGGTTTCCGCCTCCAGCACCCTGCGGGAAACAGGAGCCCGTGATTCGGCGGCCCCGCCTGGGCCTGCCCCCTCCCGGGCCCCGGGGGCTTCCGCCAACGCCCCGGCGATGCCACCGGCTGCGCACGGGGAGAATGGGCCCTTTGTTCCCCCCTCCCCCCCGCGGCACCCGGGCGCCTGCCGAGAGAGGCTCCCCTGGGGCAGTGTGCCAGCTTCCCAGCCGCCCCACCCTCCCGTGGGCCCGGCCTCGGAGCCTGGCAGGCGGGCAGCACCCCCACTATAGGTGCCAAGCCCGGGAACTGGAGCAAAGGGCGGGAGGGGCCGGTCGAGGCCATGGTGGGGCGGGGTGCCCCCCGGGGTGCTAGGGCGGGGCGCTGGGGAGAGAGCAGTGCCAGAGCTGGCAGGGGCAGTCAGGTTCTCACGGGTCAGTGATGGGCGCTCTGACCCACGCCAGCTGGGATGTGCCTGCTGGACCACTCGCTTTGGTTCACTCCAGCTCTGGCACGTGGGCACACCCCACCGGCGGGCACTGCCCTGCCTCGTCCTCGCCCGGACAAGCTGCTTCTCACCCCTACCCAACCCTAACCCCCTTGAAACCCCCTCCCATGGCCCAGGGGCATGGAGGGCCTTCCTTAAGAGCTCTGGGAGGGCCTGGGCTCTAGTCTGTGCCTGATCTAAGGACCTTGGTTTCACCAAGTGTTGCAGAGGTGATGGGACCAAATGAGCCTGGCCACTGCTAAAGCCCCGCATTGGGGGTTCTGTCCCATCCCAGGGTTCCTAGTGCTTCCAGGCCTGGGGCTGGAGGGGAGCCCATGGGAGTGGCTCCCTGCAGCGAGCAGAGTAGGAGAAAAAATGGGAAAACAGGGCACCCTCCACCCGAGGAAGCATCCCGGCTCCTCTGCGGGGGTGGTTCAGAGCACAGACACAAACAGACAGATTCAGACACACACAGACAGATTCAGACTCACACAGAAACCCACACGCCCAACGGGCACTTCCCTTCCCCTCAGGCACCCACCTCCCACCCTCAACACCCCTGCCTCCCTGCAGAAGCCACCCTCTGCCTGCCTCCTCCTAGCCTGGGATAGAGTGGCAGCCCCCCATTCACCCATCCCAGAGGAGGGATGGGGTTCTGGATGTCTCTAGCCTGTCCCAAGTCACACCACCATCCCTGAGGAGCCAAATCCTTCCTCCTGAGGGCCAGAGCCTTTCACTAGTTGAGGAGAAGAGGAAGGGTCCTGGGAAGGGGGCCTACAGGCATGCGCACGGTGGTACTACGTGGGCCACCCGAGCATGGATCCACCTAGCCCCTTGCATCCCCCAGAGCTCAGCTCTGTGGCAGGGCAGGCTGGTAGGGGTTGTTTACATGACTGAATTGTTAACACTGCTTTCCTCTCCCTACTCCCCTGGGGTGGCCAGACCTGAGTGTGCCCAGGGAGATGCGTGTAGAGGGTCCAGCAAGGCCTGGAATCCCCAGGCCCAGAGGCCTAGCCTCTTACCCCAGACTGGCTCTAGGGGTAAAGACAGGAGCCGGAGTGTGCCTGTGGGAGCATCCAGGGGAGATTCCTGTGGCTTGGGGCCTGGAAGTGGCTGGAGTGGATGCCTGGGCTGTCCAGAGCCCTGAAGGCCTGTTGCTATCACCCCAAAGGGGATGGGGACTGTCCCGGGGTGGGGGGTGGGAAGGCACGTCTCCCCCACCCCCTGTGGCCATGTCTGCTTTGTCAGGGCACAGTCCCTGGACTAGATCAGGGCTCTCAGGATGGGCTCCCAAAGTGACCCTGGGCTCATGGGAACCAGAGAAGGAGAAGGACCCTTGCCCAGCTCCCCTTCTAGCTGCAAAGCCCCAGCCATAGGCCCACAGAGTCCTTGTAGCCTAGCCGTTCTGTGCCTGAGGACGGAGCAGAGCTGAGGAGACACACAAAAGACACAAACACAGGAGGAAAGCCACACAGCGCATGGACACAATGCCAGACTAGTGGACAAAGGCAAGCTGACCAGCACCCCTGGCCACATGGGGCCCGGCCCCAGCCCAGCACCGACCCCTGGCGCACTGACACACACGCACACACTGACACACACTTGTACTGATAGGCACAGCAGCACTCACAAGCCGACTGCCCTCACGCTGTCCCCAGAGCCCCTTACCTGGGCAAGCACAGTGCCCTTCGGAGGAGCAGCCCCCTGCCCAGGGTAGGGCAGCAGGCGGGGGCGGGGGAAGGAGCCCCGGAGAGTCAGGCCAAGCTGCCACTAATCCGGGCGGGGAGAGGGGGGGCACCCACGTCAGAGCGGGGACTGCCGGGTGGAGGGCATCTGAGGACATCCCCTCCCACACACGCGGCCGTCTGGGCACCTAGCCCTGCTTCCCAGCCCCTCCATCCTTCAGACAGCTGAGGCTGGCCTCCCCCCACCCTACTCCCCACCCGTGTGGCCATGGGGGGTCGTGGGGGAGGGGGATTATGGAGCGAATTCTCCCAGGACCTAGGAGGAGGGGGGAGGGGAAGGGAAGTGTGGAGATGCTTTTGGAGCCAGAAGGAAGCTCTGCGGCAGATGCCAGCCCCCCTGCCCACCCACCCACAGCACTGACCTAATTCCTCTTCTCAGTGCATACCTCCCCAACACCCCTCCTCCATCCTCCCAACTTACCTCCCCTCCCCCACCAGCTGCCCACCCAAGCCTCCCACCATGCCTCACTCTGCCCTGGGCTCAGGACCCTGGTGCCTATCAACACCCACCTGGGATTTCTCCTGCAGTACGCATCATCCTCCTGCCCTGGGTTTTGCTCCTACCCGGATGCAGGGGCCTGGTCCTGAGGTGGGTGGGAGATGGACCCAAGCCTCAGTGCTCATCTTCTCAACCCCCTTGAGGATGGGGCAGGGCTTACCAGGACTCCCCAACTCAGGCTGGACCAGGACGGTGTGGGAACCAGAGGCCAGTCAGTTGGTAGTCAGGAACATAGTAGTGGGACCAGTGTCTGCCCAAGATCATAGGTGGCCCTGGATCAGTGATGGGGGCTAAAGAGACCAAGGGATGGTAGGAGGTGGTGGGGTGAGGGGAGGAGGAGGGAGGCAGGAATAAAGGGCCTTCCACATGCTGGGAGGAAATGGAGGAGTTTGGGGGAAGCAGACAAGGTGTGTGTGGAGGCCAAAGAGAGCCCAGGACCACACAAAGGGGTGCAGCTCTTGAGGGGCTGGCCATGCTGAACCTGCCTGGGCATGCTGGAGCATGCTGGCCTTCCTCTAGAGGCCTGCTGGACCAGGAGGCTGAAGGTGGGCCAGAAACCCCCTACAAATGGCGACCATGCTGGGGCAGAGGTGAAGTCTCAGTGGTTCTCAGAGGGGCAGGGCCAGCTCTGAGGGAAGCCCAGCTGACATCCAGTGCCCCAAGCCTCAGGATCACGTGTATGCTTGCCCAGAAATGCCCCAGAACTTGGAATTCTTGCTCCTTCGCCTCTGGCCGCAGTGTGTCTTGGAACCCATACAACTGCAGGCAGCCCTTCACCAGGCTGGTGCTCTAGACACCCTGCCATTTTGAAAGCTTTGCAGTGGGACCCAGGTGGTTCAGGGCACAAGGAAAGAAAGCAAAAGGCCATCCCCACCCCTGAGGGGCTTCTAGTCATTTAGGGCATTTGTTCTTTTACCAGCAAACACTCCTAGAGGCCTCTTAGGTATCAGGCCCCATGCTGGGCCCTGTGGGGTGACTGTCTGGGAGTCTGGCATAGTTAACAGATGATTACAAGATACTGAGTCTGCCCTGGGGAAGTCTGGGGAGCTTCCCGGAGGAAGTCAGAGAATGAGCAGGACTTCATCACTGAAGCACACACTTACGAAAGTATTTCACTTCTGTTAAACCACTGTTTGTTCCAGGCTGGGCTACCACAGTGAGTAAAATACAAGTCTGCTTTTTATGAAGTCACAGCACAGTGGGGGAGGAAATAGGACGTGCCCAGGGCAGAAACAATGCAGAGATACTGTGGTCTGGATGAGCCAACAAATCCAAGGGAGAGTTCACAGAGGGTATCCCAGGGAGGTGAAGTCTGAGTGCCACCAAGGCAGAGAGTTGGGTGGGGGAGGAAGAGCATGTCAGAGGGACAGCATGCTGGGCTGCGCAGAGCCATGATTATTGGGGAGGAGAACACAAAGCTTCTCTAGCTCCACCAAAGAGCTGGAGTGACACTGGTGCCCACTCTTAGTACCAATCCCAGGAACAAGGTGAGTGAAATCTTTCTCACCACCCCACAACTTCAGGCCTCACCCCACTCAACTTTCTTCTGCATTTTGTGTTTCGTTTTGTCCAATCATCATGCACTTGTCTTTTTTTGTGTCCCTTCATTTGGGTGTGTGGATTCTGCCATTCTGCCTCTACCAAGGCAACTCATGAGTAACTCCTGCATCAAGAGTCAGGACCCCTAACTCACAGGCAGCACAATGGTAGACAAGTTGCTGTAGCTCTCCAAGCCTCAGTTTTAAATCTGTAAAATGGGCATAGCCATTAGCTGATAAGCTTTGGCTTATCACCTCTGCAAAATATCCAGAGTGAGGTCAGGCACACAACCAATAATCCCTACTCTTCCCCTTGCCTCCCAGGCAAGAAACATCTCAGTTACTTAAAGACTGCATAATGATTAAGCACGTAGTGTCTGAAGCCAGACCACCTGGTTCAAAGTCCAGTTCTGCTGCTGACAAGCTGTGTGACCTTGGGCAAATCACTTGCCTTCTCTGTCCCTGCTTTCTTATTGTAAAATGGAGATTATAATAATAGCATATCCTTCCTAAGACTGTTATGAGGATTAAATTAATATATGTCAGGGACCTAGCACAGCATCTTCTGTGGGGCAGCCACTGTCAAGGTGCTGGTTATTACCACTCTTTGCACCCCTGCAGTATCAGCAACATGTCTGGTACTTGGTTAACACTCAGTAAAGATTTTTTTAAATGAATTAATGAGGAGATAACACCACAACGCAAAGAAAAGCCATGACAGGAAGCCACTGAGCACCGATATGTGAGGAACTAAATCACTCTGGCAGATTAAATGCCTCCCCCACCCCAAATAAAACCCGGATAATCCCCACACCAAGAGTTAATCCAGACTCTTTCAGGCCACTCCAGGTTAGCATACCATTTCCCCTCTTCTAGTCCCACACTCTCACCCACCTCTTTGCTTAATCAAAAGCAGGTGGGAGAGGGGAGCAGGTGGGCACTGTGGTGAGACCAGCACCCGAGAGCAGGGAGGGCAAAGTTGGCAGCAGCTGCCCCAGGGATTAGAGTAGGGGATGGACTGCAGCCAGCACAGGCAAAGAGCCTGGGTCTTAGGAGAGCAGAGGAGACTCCGGGGATGGGGCAGGCCAAGGACCAGTGACCACAAGCAGCAGGGAGGGCCACAGGAGGCCTGCCAGAGTTCCGCCAGGCCACAACAGGGTGAGGCTCTGGCCAGTCTCCCAGCCCCACCCACCTTGACCTGGAAGCTGGGGGCAGCCCAGATCCTGGCAGCTGCTGCCCTCTGCTGGCCGCTTCTCAGAGGTGCAATGCTCCCCATTGCTACCCAAGTCTACAGAATTTGAGGCCTCTAGTGCTTTGTGGAATCTCCCCAGTATCTCCAGGCCTGGTCTGAGCAATGTTCCAGCATCCCCATGGGACCAACATGCTGCCTGAGCCCCCTTACATCATACCTCCCCCTGGTTTCTCTACAATTGTACCCTCTTGCTAAGGCCCAATCTCTGCCTCCTCAGGACTGGTCCCTGGCCTGTGCTCTCAGAACTCCCTAGAGCTTTCATAACAGCACTCCTTGCATAGCAACTATGTGTTGATGGCGCTGTCTCCTCCAAAGGACTGGACTCCTTTAGGCCTCATCCTTCATGGGAACTGGCTATTTCATTGTGTGATTTGAGGAGTATGGACACAAATCAGGAGAAACAGAACTTTTGATATATTTATTTAACAAAATGTTCACAAACCTGACCTCATTCATCAACGAAAAACACACAGCCAGGACACACACACCAGGCCTTGGAAAAGGCTGTCAAGTACTTTGAAGGACAGGAAGGAATGGACAGAGCTGGGTGGACTTTTGGTTTCAATTTCAGGAGTTTAAGGTCCGGAAGGGGCTCTGATCCCACAATTGGGGAAGGTTGAGGTCTGAGAAAGGCAATAAATAGAACCCCAGGCCCAGGCTACTTTGGTACATTGTGGGTGCATCCCTGCATGTGGCCCTGGCCCTTAACCATCAGCAAGAGCCAGGAGGATTGGCGTCAAGGCAGCAGGCACAGGCAGGACAAACGTCCCTCCAAGTAGCCCCAGGCACCCTGCAGGGCACAAGGTAAGACTGGGCCAGGCGCTGAAGCCCCTAGCTGTCCATGTCAGAGGGTACAGTCTTTTTCCTCGTCCGAACCTTCAGGGAGCGTGAAGTACCCTGGGGGAGATACCAGGCGCTCTATGAGAGACGTGAGCTGGAGAGCTGGCAGGGCCCTCCTTCTCCCATGTCCTCCCCCACACTATCCTGTTCTCACAGCTGACCTCTCGCACTGGTGGCTTCCTCTTGACCACGCGTAGGCTCTGGCTGCGGCTCAGTGGCTTCTCTCGTGGCCGAGCTGGTGGCCGGGGGACTGCCTCAGTATCTGACCAACACTCATCCTCTGTGTCACTGTCCTGCATGCCTCCTGCACAGTACCCTGTGTGGAGGACAGGCTGGGGCAAAGCCAAAGACCTGGGGCCAGGCTTTCCTCTAGCTCTGAGGGAGCCACACTTGTATGGGGGATGCCATGCTCTCAGAATGGCTCAAGGTCCTCTGCCTACTCACCAATGGGTGGCCTCTGGCAGGGTATCTGGTCCTCCAGGTAGAGGGGGTCTTGGTAAGTGGGGGCAGGGGCATCGGGGATAGCACGCAGGTCCTGCATGGAGAAGCTCCGCAGCCTGCCAGCCAGCGCACCCTGACTCTGAGAGGGAGGGAGAAGCTATTAGGGGAAGGGGCTTCAGCAGGGAAGCTGCCCAGGGAAATCAATGGCCTGCCATAGCTAATCACTGCAACTGGGACTCAGCACTGAAAGCAACCCAGCAACCTTCTGACCACGTGCCTTTGTGGTACCAACAGGAAACCAAGACCAAGAGAGGGGGACCAACTGCTCATGCTCAGTGTCAGAGCCAGGAAGGTCTGCACTTCTAGCTCCATGCTCCTGCCAACACCTCCTCCTTCTCACCCCTGCTCCCAGCTACTATCTCTGGGCTCCCTGGCAGAGAAGCTGGACAGGCCCAAAATGCACTGGGAATGGGTAAAAGCTGGGGACCAGTGCACCTTGGTGGCAGCCTGCACAGCAGCTGAAGCGGCGATGTTGAGGCTCCGCTTTCCAAAGCTGAGCATGGTCTCATAGCTGCGCTCCTTGGCCTGCACGATGTATGCATCAATTTCCTGTAGACCCAGGGGAGGAAGAGGGCTCAGGCAGACAGCCAGAGTCCTTCTCCCTCTGAAGACCCTAAGAAGGCGTGATTGTCATGCCTCCTAGCCCACCCCCATCCAGTGCGCAGAAGCCACAGATCTGGGCCCAGAATACATGCCAAGGGCAGGGCTCCTCACTGCTCACCCACCCCACCATCCCCAAACCAAGTTCCAGCCTTAAAAGTCATCCATACACACCCCCATTTGATTAGCCCAGCAGATGAGGTAGGCTAAGCCCAGTCAAGGCCCTGCACCTTAGCAAAATTGGGATGAGCACCCAGGTCCAGGGCTCTTTTCCTCATGCCCACCCCAAGCCTCCCTCCCCACAACCCCCAGGGGTACCTTCTCATGGCGGGACAGGGATGGGTGGACAAACTTGCGGTAAAGCAAGCTGGCTCCCTTGGTGTAGGGCGAGAGCAGCCACAGTACAAAGGCCATCTTGATTTCATAGTAGAAAGGGAACCTGTCAGAACACAGGGCAGGGGGAAGGGGCAGCAAAGTGAACCAAGGAGACAGGGCAATGCAGGACCACCCCCACCCTGCAGCCTGCTGACCCCTGCACCCATACCAGGAGATGAAGATGTCTGTGACGATCTCTGCCGCCATGAAGAGTGCAAAGACAATCCAGTACATCATCCAGCGCACCTGCAGGGCAGAGCACACAGAGGTCAGTGCACAGCTTGCCAACTCTCATGCCCAGCTGGTCCAGCCCAGAGATTCCCAAGAACCTGTTCTGCTTCACTGCTGCATTCCCCCACTGTCTGGCTGGACAGGAGGCTCTGGGACACTGCTGCTCATTCCTGCGCCCACCACAATGGCTTCACCCATGAGCCCCTGCACAGACACTCCACCAGCCTGCCCTCCATGCACACCCACCTGAACAGGCCCTATCCTCCTCTTGCCCACTGCACTCAGGATGTGCCACCTGACCATGCCCTTGGGGGAGGTGGAGCCCAGCTCAGACCTTCCCCACCTCAGCAAGTTCTATTACACACCCCACTCCAAAACTCACATATTCACGAATGTTCTTGGTCTTCACAGCCTTATAGGAGGCATAAGCTGGATACAGCATCCCAAACACCAGCCTGGAAGAGAAGACATGGGGAGCATGAGGGGCACCATGCCCCCCATCCAGGGGGCTGCCTACCCCCACCGGGGTGCGAGGTGGCCGTGTCTGCCCTGTTTTTCCTGCTTAGCTTGCACAACCTGTGCCTTGAGTCAGTCCCTAGAGGCCACCACCCCATCCTGCTGTTTACAAACATCACAAGCCTGCCCAGGCCTGCACCAGTGGCCCATGGGTGCATGTGGAGAGCACAGGCACTCCACAAAGTGGGTGAGAGCACCACACCGTCCCCTTCCATGGGCATGCAATCAGGCCCAGGGCCACTAGGCCTGGCACTGCCTGGCTGCAGACAGAAATATTCCAGCTAGGTGTTGGGAGTACTCAGAGGTGAAGAGCAGGACTGAGTGAGGAGGGTGACACCAGGGTGGTGGTGAGTCATGTGACAGCTCAGATGAGAAGCAGGCACCTGCATTCTCCACCCACAACGTGCCATATTGCTTTGTGTTTGCCAAGGGGCTGCCGGCAGGCCTGTGGCCCTCCACCCTGTACATCTGTTTGCAGTGTTTGTGTGCACTTATGTGCGCGTGCGTAGAAGGGGTTCACTCAGCCAATGAGACCCGGGAATGGGGGACCCTAGGCGGCTACACCTACGACCCGCGTGGCATGCCCGTTAACCCTTGCGGAGAGTGTCGGGGCGGGGGGAAGCATAATGGGACTCAGAAAGTTCCCACCCCCACCAGACGTTCCCAGCTTCCACCCCAGGGGTGAGATGGCACCCCCGGACAGAAGGGGGGCTGAGGGCTGCCGTACTCACACCACAAGGCGACAGATCATCCAGGACACCATCCTGCCAGCCTTGGGGACGAGGGGAGAACCCCAGGAAGACGTCCAGAAGGACGTTCACGCCAGGGCTGGGATGGGGGAAAGATCCCTGAAGTGCAGAAACCGGAGGGGCGGTCCAGCTGCCTCCGGGCGGAGGCGGAGCTGCTGCCCCCTGACTCCTACTCCGCAGTTCCGGAAGCCTGGAAGATAGAAGGCCAGTGGACTGAGGGCCCCACCAAGGAGGAAGCCGCTTCGGGAGCGGATACTGGCAGGTGAGCGCCGCCGCGCCGTTCGGGCAGTTACGGCTCCGTCCCGCACTTCCTGCCGCGGAGAACCAAGCGTTCGACCCTCGCCGAGGCGCTGCTACCGGTCTCGCGCTTAGGTGGAGGTCCCGGCCTTGTTCGTACGGGTAGCCGGGGTACCAACGCGCCGGAGTACCCGCGCCCGCCTGCGGGGAGGAGTTTGCAACTCACTTGAAAGTTGCACGGAACTAGGTGCTGCCCAACCCCTGCGCTCCCGAGCGCTGCGCAGGCGCGGTGCGGCCTCGAGGGGGCGGGGCGAGGGCGCTGCTGGGCGGTCATAGGTTGGCCCCTTAAAGAGGCCAAGTGCGTGGGGTCCACCTTTCCTAGGGTGTGCCCGGCTGCCACTAAAAGGGGAGTGGGGAAGTGGGAGGAGAAGGAAGAAAATCCGTACTCCAGAGTTTTCGAGGCTCTTTAATGCTTCCCTCCAGCCTCAATATTCCCTCTGTAAAATGGGCGTGAGGTGAGTGGGGATCCCCGCCCCTCCGCAGGCTGTGGAGCAAGTTGGAAGGAAGTCCGGGTCTTACACCACTTAGTCTCCCAGATCAGTGAGCTTCTCAAGGACGCCGTTAAACAAGAGAGAAAGGAGGGAGTGGGGGAGAGCGAACCTGAGACTCGTCGTCCCCATAGGGGGCGGTAGGGGTTCACTTCTTCCCGTGACACCTCTCCAGAGCCCTCACACCTGGGCAAAGTGGTCGGGATGACTTGAGATTTGTGGATACCGCAACCCAGCTCCCAGCGGAGCCTTCTTCACCAGAAGTTTGAAATTCCATCTACTCTGAGTCAGGAACGCAGATATCCCTGGGATAGGTTGTATCCCTGTGACAACTCATTAATAATAGTGATTGCCCTTTTGTTATGTATTTTGGTACAAGGGTCCTAATCTTTACAAAGATCCTTTTTGCCATTTAGGAAATATCACGTCACCCTGTGGTATTTGCTGGCTATGGCTAAATGCTTGCCTTGATCAGTCTTCTGAGGGGTCTGCAGTGGCCAGCTGAGAGTGAGTGACCTTGGTGGGGGACATGGAACTGGAGAAGTTCTGCTGGGAGGGAGGCAGATACCTGAAAGAAGGAGGAGGCCCTAAAAAGAAAGCCAACTTTGCTGCTGCTGTGTGGGGTTTCATTCTTTGGGACATCTTCAGCTTACTGCCTCAGTTGCTCCCTCTGAAAATGTGGACAACAGTGTCTCCCACCACCCTGTGCTGGAGAAAGGGTGGAAGCAGAGCTGTTGGGGTACGTGGGGGTGGAAACACAGCTTTTTATTAGAGCCGTAGTTAAAACACCCACCACCTATTGAAAGGATGGAATAGGTAATGATGGGGCCAGGGAAAGCAGGCTTCTAGGGGATAAATAAACACACACGGCGATTATGCGGTCTTAATTATTATCATCAACTTTATTGGTATTGCTGGGTATGAGAGTTCACAGTGAAACCAGCCCACAGGAGAAACTTCCCCCAAGCCCCAGTCTCCTCCCTTCCTAACCACCCACACACATGCACCCAGCCCCCCGAACACAGTGTGGGAACCAGAAATGCCAACAGCTGAGGATCCCCTAGGAAAGTCCAACCACCATCCATCTCTAGGCACAGATCCTGTTCTCTAGGTGAAAAGTGTCCTGAGTCTTCTGGAAGGAGTAAGAGTGTGACTGAATAGGGACCAGCTCAGGGAGGAATAG
This sequence comes from Otolemur garnettii, assembly GCF_000181295.1. Taxonomy (NCBI): domain Eukaryota; kingdom Metazoa; phylum Chordata; class Mammalia; order Primates; family Galagidae; genus Otolemur; species Otolemur garnettii. Next base: position 6,937,425 of record NW_003852469.1, on the reverse strand, counting down.
GGAGTTGTAGGAGAGGAAAGGGGGTGACTGCACATATAAACCTTAGGTCCTTGCTGCGTGCTGCAGAACTAACTGCCCCTCCCTACTGCTGCCCTCTGGAGCCACACACCTGGCCCCAGGATCACAGGCCTTTCTCTAATCCTGTTCCCCAGGAAGGGTTCTCCTGTGCCCACCCTAAGCCCACAGCTGGGATGTTCTCACATGGAGACCCCTGGTCCCAATGCCTCTGCTTGGGAAATCTAAGGGACAGGCTGTCTGAGGTCTGCTGTTCAGAACAGCAGGCTTAGCATGGAGGAAGGTGAGTCTGGCAGCTGAGAAGTGTCCTCCTTGGCTTTGGCAGAGTAAGTGGACCTTGCCTCTTGCAGCCTTTGGTCTGGAGCTGTTGACACAGTCACCCAGTTACACTGGGTTGCTAAGCAGCTCTCTGGACACACAGAGAGCCTGAGGGCAGGTGACCAGATAGGCATACAGCAGAGAGCTGGACATTCAAAGACTAAGGGAATGAAACATCTCCCCCGCCTTGGAGGAGCTCCCTCCTAGGGGGAGCAGCTGTCAAAGTGATATTTGTCTTTCTTCTGGGCAACAGAGTGCCAACGTATCTGGAAAGGTCAACCCTGACAACTTCTCCCAGGCACATGACAGGGCGCATTTCCCACTTGCAAAAGCAGGACAGGCCTTCCCAGGATGATGGGGGTACCCTCTAGACCAGTGGTTCTCAACCTTCCTAATACCACAGCCCTTTAATATAGTTCCTGTGGGTTGCGACCCATACGTTGAGAACTTCTGCTCTAGACGAAGTGCACTTGAACGTGGCTTGAGGAGAGGGAAACACAGATGAGTCGCCTATTGTGAGAAGTGGTCAAGGCCAGTTGGCTGGTAGCTAAGGCTAGGTAAGATATAGGGCATAACGCCTCTGAGACCAAGAGTGGGTAAGAAACCCCCATCCATAGACAGCAGTTCTCCCCAAAGATTAACCTTCTCCTCTTGCACCAAACACCCTTCTCTGAACCACCTCTATCTGTATATCCTATATTCCTATAGACCAATATAATAATTATATGCCAGCCAGGCCTGGTGGCTCATGACTGTAATCCTAGCACTCTGGCAGCCCAAAGTGGATGGATTGCTTGAGTTCAGAAGTTCAAGACCTGCCCGAGCAAGAGCAAGACCCCTGTCTCTACTAAACATAGGAAAACTAGCCGAGCATGTGGCAAGTGCCTATAGTCCCAGCTACTCAGGAGGCTGAGGCAAGAGGACTGCTCAAGCCCTAGAGTTTAAGGTTGCTGTGAGCTACAGCACTCTGCCCAGGGTGATAGAGTGAGACTCTGTCTCAAAAAAACAATTATATGCCAGACACTATTCTAAGGGCCTTACATGTATTAACATATATTTAATGTGTTTAATCTCATGACAACCCTACTAGGTAGGTATCTTGATGATACCCATTTTACAGATGAGGAAAACTGAGACGTAAATGAGCTAAGTAACTCAGTTGAATGTTACTAGATGGTTTCACCCAGCTAATAAGCTGGCGGAAGCAGAATTCCAAAAAATGAGTTTTGTTCCTTTACAAGAGAAGCTGAGGCTCAAGGAAATTAGTTGACTCGCTTGAAATCTCACACCAAGTGAAGGCACTGTGTTCAAATTCACACCCATGTTATCTACACTCCAGAGCCCAGTGTGTGTTCTACTGTACACCACTGGCCCCCATTCTCTCTTTTTCTGGCTGTCTGTGAACTTCCAGAGCTCCCAGGCCATGCTGAGCTCACAAGTGCTACCTGCAGGGCAGAGAAATGAAGGGCATTTGTGACATGTGAGAGCTGAAAGGAGCCCTAGAAAGGAAAAGTCCCCAGAGAAGGGACATGACCTGTCCAGGGTCACACAACCAGCACCCCTGTTTCCATCTTCCGTCCCTTACACTGTCACTGACCCTCACAAGGCTGCAAAAGGATTCCATTTACTCAAGTCCATGGGGGAGAAAGGCTGACAAGAAGAGGGGTCCCACAGTTCAACAACACTCCCCCCCTTTTTTAAGATAGGATCTCATTCTGTTGCCCAGGCTGGAGTGCTATGGCATCACATCATCATAGCTCACAGCAACTTCAAATTCTTGGGCTCAAGTGATCTTCTTGCCTTAGCCTCCCAAGTACCCAGGACTACAAGTGCTCATCATGACTCCCCGCTAATTTTTCTATTTTTACTAGAGCTGGGGTCTCACTCTTGCTCAGGCTGGTCTTGAACTCCTGAGCTCAAGTGATCCACCCACCTCAGCCTCCCAGAGTGCTAGGATTACAGGCATGAGGCACCGGGCCTGACCTAATACCCTATTTTGACATTCAGTGCTTGTGTGCTCTTCCCAAGGCCCTGTCACTCCTACTGACTGTCGCCATTGCTCTGCCCTGGGTCCCATGTCTGCCCCCTGCCTGCCCAACCCCCACCATGGGCTCTCCTGACTCCACTCTCAGTGACTGCCCACAGGGGCTTGGGTGTGTAAGGTGGGCCCAGGTCCCAGAAGACCTTAATGTCAGGCAGAGAGCCAAGGACTTGTTGTGAGAAGAACAAGGAATCAAGGCAGGGTCTGGAGCAGGGATGGCATGATGACATATGTTTTAGGAAAGATAGAGAAGTAGTAGGCAGGGAGGAGTGTGAGGGGCCCGGGATAAAAATGACGGGGGAGGGTTTGGACAAAGATCGTGCCAGGGAAAGGGCAAAACCAAAAAGTGCCCACTAAGAAAACCTTTGGGACGAAGAATAGAGAGGACTCAGTGGCTGATTTAAAATGGGTTGAAAAGGGACCAAGATGTTACCCAGGACTCCAAGGAACCTCACCCAGGGTGGAGGGTGGCAGCTATGACAGAGATTTGTCCAACTGAGGAGCTGGGGCCTGGTGGTAAGAGGACTTGTCTTTGGCCATGCACGTTGGAGTTGACCCAACAGAGGAACAAGTCTTAGTGGGTCCCAAGACTGTAATCTACAGAAAGGAACACCTAGGCTGTGACTCAACTCCAGGTGGCAAAGACTTGTCACACTGGTCCAGCATCTGAGTTGTCATCACCATGAACTCCTGACCACAGCCCCAGCTGGTGGTGGGGGCACCCACTTCTCTGAGGAGGAAGAGGGTCTAGGTACCCCCCAGTAGGAAGCAGGGCAGACCCTAGCTGTGTTCTCAGTGAAAAACTCTGATGACACCTGAGAGCCGGCGATGGGGTGGGAACTTTTTATTTGAAGCTAGTGAATCACAGCATTGCCCCCCAGTGTCCTGGTGCCCTGCCACAAGGAGCGACACACAATCTGGGCACCCTTTGCACCAGCCTGGCGTCTCAGAGCAGTCCATGCCCAGCAGACAGCAGAGGGCAGTAGCAGTTCAGTTCCTGGGGTGCCTCCCACAGGCCCCTCACCCCATCCTCTGAAAGGCTGTGCTCCTGCAGAGCCAGGAGCCAAATATACCCCTGGCACCTTCGCAGATAGCTCAGACGCTTGCAGCTTCGCGTCACTTGAACTTGTCTAACTCTTATACCCACCCAAGGAGCCAGCACAGCTGAGAGGCCACATCCCAAAGATGGAGGAACCAGGGGATGGTCCCAGCCTGAGGATGCAACAGCTACAGAAAGAAAAGCGAAAAGGTTTTCAGCTGAGGGGGGCCTCAGGTCACCTGGGATTCAGGGCAATGAAGGAAACTCCACTGAGAACAGAGATGGCCAGCACTGGACAGCACCCAGGATCTGCTGGGGCTGTCATTATTATTGCCTTGGGCAGAGGGGTTTTGCCCCCAGGAGGCCATGTTGGCTCTCTGAGGCTGGCACCACTGTCCCCATCCTTATCAGCTGTGGGGTGAGTACACGGGGGTGAATGGAGGAGGGACAGGTACTGCGGCCCCTCTAAGCACAGAGGCAGGAGAACAGAGTGAGTCCCTCTATGTGCAGTGTACAGCAAGGGAGTATAGACAGATATGGAACTGAGTGTACCCGTCAGAGTCCACGAGTGTGTGCAGCAGGGGCAGGCAGGCGTGAGTGCACCCAGAACAGCCATGGGCTGCAGTGGGAAACATGAGCAGGTAAACAAATGCCCGGAGCACCGACAAGAGAGCCCGGAGGGTCAGAAGGAGACACTCAACAACAGGAGGGTCCAGTCCCTCCTCTTTCCAGTAGCCCACTGGCACCATGATATGCATGAGGCAGGGAGGCAGAGTGTAGGGAAGGCAGCAGAGCGAGGGAGCCTGCAGGCAGGATGGAGGACACAGGTGCTGAGGGTTCTGGGTGTGCCTTGCGTGTTTACAGGAGCTCATGCTGACTATAGAGACAGTAAGTGCCTCCCCTGGGCCAGCACATGGGGTATGCTGTGCCCACCGGGGGTGTGTGTGTACTCAAGGGCACAGGTGCAGGTTGGCCACATGTGTCTTCACACGGGCACATCTGCTGTTCATGAAGGCTCCTAGCCAGCCCCCAGAAGCCACCCTGAGGAGCCCAAAGGCTTTTGCATGCCCCTAGGCACTGAGATCCACCACCACGTGTCGGTATACCAGAGTCTGTCCCTTGAAGCTGGGGGCCAAGAGCAGCTGGGCGTCCCCAGCAGGCACATAGCAGAAGGCCCGTGGGGCCTGCACAGCCAGCTCCTGGAACCGTACAAACTTCTGTCGCCCCTCATCCCACTGGTAGATCTGGGTGAAGGAGAAGTCGCTGCCCAGGGCCAGGTAGCGGCGGCCGCCCACGAGGAAGGGTTGCAGGGCCAGAGAGCCCCGGGAGGGCAGGGCCTGCACCTCGGAGAAGCGGGTGCCCTCCCAGCGCAGGATCTTGGAGTCACCGATGTAACGGCTGAGGCACAGGTAGCTGTCACGACCAGCACGGAAGTGTTTCACAGCCTGGGCATCAGGCACCTGGGTCACCTCACCCTGGGCCACAAACTGCTTCTGGGTGCGACTCCACTGATAGATGACGGGTGCTTGGGAGCTGCTGGACACAATCAAGCGTGGTTTGCCCTCGCCGTCCACAAACTCGAGGTCGGTGTCGCGGTGCCAGGCGTGCAGGGCCTGGTGGGAGTAGAAGCCATTCTGGTGCCAGCGGTAGAGGCTGGTGGCACCTGCCTTGGAGCTGTCAGCCACGGCGAAGTACCAGTCGCCGTCAATGCGGAAGGCCTCTAGGTCATTGGGCTTGCGCACACGCTGCGGGTCGATGTCCTGCAGCTTGGTGAAGTGTGTGGTGTTGGGGTCCCAGTGGTAAATGTAAGAGCCACCAAACAGCTGAGCCACCACCACATACAGCTGACTGTCCACCACCATTGGCTTGCAGTGCACTGCTGAGGGGGCTGTGCCAGGATAGAGGCAGGTGGCGTCAGGCAGGCCTCTGTTCCCAACCTCTCCCACCCCCTTAAAGGAGATCAGATCCCTCCAAACTTGGGCCAGGACCAAGGCTTTCTCCTGTAATATCCCACCCCCACTAAAGTTCACCTACTAAGCACTTAATCCCTTCTCATTGTTTCACAGCTAATAATCAATTTTAGTATCACAATCACTCCACCCGTGCCCCCAGAGTTCAAATAAAGACTGACACTAAGCACAAAATAGGTGTCCCTAGATATCGACTAATTGCTTAACCATAATGTCAGCTATTAAATTCTTATGTGTAGACACTGTGCTAAGTGTAAAAATGTATTATCTCAATGAGGAATTAATCCTGCTGAAAAGGACCTTTTTGGGGAGGGTGGGGTGGGGCTGGGTTTGAACCCACCACCCTCCGTATATGGGGCTGGCACCCTACTCCTTAAGCCACAGGTGCTGCCCAAAAGGACCCTATTACTTTTCCCTTTCTTTCTTTCTTTCTTTCTTTCTTTCTTTCTTTCTTTCTTTCTTTCTTTCTTTCTTTTTTTTTTTGTTACTTTTCCATTTCACACAAAAAGAAACTGAGGTTCACAGAGAATAAGTAACTTTCCTGGAGCTACCCCACTGGTGAGTGGCCAGGCAGAGGAGGCAGGAAGAGTTTGAGTAGATTCTTAAGATCAAAATGATGATGTTTGCCTCGTGCTGCAGGAAAGCATATCCTCTCAAGAGTTTTTCTTTTTTTTTTTTTCTTTCTTGTTTTACTTTTTAATTTTGAGACAAGGGATCCCACATTGCTCTGTGCTAGAGGGCAGTGGTGTAATCATAGCTCACTGTGACCTTGAGCGTCTGGTATCAAGTGAACTTCCCACTCAGCCTTCCAAGTAGCTGAGACTACAGGTGCAAGCCACTATACCTGGCCTGGAGTTTTCTTTTGGGGAAAGTTATTTACACTGACTTTAAGGGCAATGTAAGTTTTCTGTTTCATCTTGTGTCAGTTCAATCCTTCTTTCTAAATCTATCTCTCCATCCTCCCCACTGCCACCCCATGTCCAGGCTCCAGCGTCCCTCCACTGGTCTGCTTTTGTGTCCTGCCTCATACCTAGCCTTTTCCCATGCTGGAAGCTTCCATGCTCTTCTCAAACCTTTTCAATGACCTGGCCTTCATCAACCACTGGTCTACCCACTCCTCCCACATTAAACCTCATGCTGTGTGTGATTTACACACACACACTCTCATGCTAAGGTGTTGCACATCTTGACTTTGTTCATGCCATTCCCTCTGCCAAAATACCCCCTTTTAAAAATTTCTAGCTAATCTCTCTCAGCCTTCAAGATTCAGCTCAAACTCAGTAGACATAAAACTGAGCTCAACAGCCAGTCCAAGGGGGGGGGGCACTCTGTTCTCCTCCTCCTCCAATTTCCCTGGCCCCACCTAGTTACTAAGCCAGGAACCTGGGTGTCATCTTTCCATCCTCCCTCACCCTTCATCCTTCAAGGTTCAGCTTAGGTGTCCCCTCCCCAGGAAGCCTTCTCATTGCCCAGGGTAGGCATCGTCTTTGTGCTGCTAGAGCATAATATTCATATCTTCCTCTTAACACCTACCTCTGTGTGGATGTTACCTGCGTATGTAATTGACCGCCCCTCAAAGACAGGAAAGTTCTTGGGGGTAGAGACCATATCTCATCTATCTCCCTACTTACGGGAACTCTAGTAGAGTTGAATGATGGAACCAGCCAGGGCCAGCACTGTCAGGTCGGGCACAGGTACCTGGGATTCTATCATAGTCTCGGAGCTGCCGTTCAACATAGTCCCACTTGAGGACAGTGCAGGCACTGACACCTGGCTGGGCCAGAGCCAGGTAGAGGTCACTGGAGTAAAGGAAGGGCTCAGCTGACACTGCTGGGAAGGGCAGGGTCTGGTACAGCACAAAATCTGCAGGGGCGAGAGGTGTGCGGGGCCTGCGTTACTCGGGTCCAGAAGGAGAAGGGAAGAACTTGTTGGGTGATGGTGGTTGCCTGACACTGAGGCTCAGTGATGCAGGGCAGGGTGGCGGATTCAAGTAGCTTCACAGAAAGCTGGGCATCTCCTACCCGTGGTAATGCAGTCAAACTCCCTCAGTGGCAGGTCCTGCACCTTGTGTTCCTGGAAGCGGGGTGGGCTGGCGCAGTAGATGGGCGCCACTGTGGTGTTGGTGTGTGCCAGCCACTCCACCAGCCACTTCACCTTGCAGTCGCAGTTGAGGGAGTTGCCCCGCAGATCCCTGGATCATAAAGGCAGCAGAGAGGGGCACAGAGAGGGGCAGGCTCTCAGGGCTATGCCCACCCAGCCTCTCTAGGTTTCCAGAAGTAGATCCCGTTAAGGCTGCTGTGAGTCACTCACATGAATCTTTGTGCCAATTAAAGTTCCCCTCCGTGTGGACGCAGCCCTGCAGGCACAGGGTTGGCCAGCACAGTGTAGGCTCACCCGCTCACTTCTTTGGCCAGTTGCCTCTTGCAATGTACAGCCTGCACAGCTGTATGTTACATCCCTGTTCCTTCAAGCTTCCCCTAATCCAAGGCTTTTATTTTCTTGTGTCAATAATGATAAGTGATTGTGGCTACGTTATAGGACTTTAATGTAGAGCAAATCCAACATACATATCACAAGAATGAAAAAACAAGGATCCAACGTACTCAATACTAATACGAAGCCAGTAGATAAATTAATACACACCCACACACACACGAGAAAAACTCAATTCAATTCAAGTTGGGGGGGATTGGTGTGCTCCCAGCTAATGGGCACAATGTAAGGGTATATGATGGCATACTTCCTGAGTGCGGGGCACAGCTACAACAGGGACTTTACCTAACAAATGCAAACATCGTAACCAAATTGTTGGTACCCTCATATTAATCTAAAATTTTAAAAATAATATTTATAATGCAAAAAACAAACCGATACAGTTTAAAAGCACATTTTTTTTTTTTTGAGACAGAGCCTCAAGCTGTCCCCCTGGGTAGAGTGCCGTGGCATTACAGCTCACAGCAACCTCCAACTCCTGGGCTCAAGTGAGTCTCCTGCCTCCGCCTCCCAAGTAGCTGGGACCACAGGCGCCCGCCACAACGCCCAGCTATTTTTTGGTTGCAGCCGTCATTGTTGTTTGGCGGGTCCGGGCTGGGGATTCGAACCTGCTACCTTAGGTGTACGTGGCTGGCGCCTTAGCCGGTTGAGCTATAGGCGCCGAGCCAAAAGCACATATTTTTAAGACATACACACATCTCAGGTGTATTTTCAGAGGAACCCCAATTTGGAAGGCTACTGTCTCCAATTTTGCCTTTTCAGAGACCCCCTCAAGCCCAATCCCCCCAGCCTCCCAAGAGCTTGTGATCTCCCAGGTTCTGACTCCCATGCCCCCCGCCCTGAGATGCACCCTCTGTGGCACAGTTGGGAGAGGGAGGACTCAGTCAGGTCTTACAAGTCATTCAGGATGTCCAGGGGCCGAAAGATGTCTCTGGGCAGTGTCTGGAGGTTATTATTGGCCAGCGAACTGCAAGAGAGAGCCCTGGGTCACCCAAAGAGTGTGACCAAGGCCAAAGGCCACAGGAGATGCTGGGCTTCAGTCCAGGGTGTGTATGAGTGTGATATACTCACAGGTGTGTCAGGGACTTGAGGCCTCGGAAAGTGTACTTGGATAGTGCCCAGATGTCATTGTTCTCAATGAAGCTGGAAGAAACAAGAACTTGCCTCAGCTATGGCTTGGCAGTCCTAGAACCCCAAGCAGCAACTTTCCTACACCCCAGGCTAGATTCTAGCCCATAGCTCTGAGACAGGCCACAAAGAGCATCATCAAGTCTGTAGTGACAGGGCACCAGGCAGGGTAATGTAGGCAGAATGGGTGAAGCAGAATCTTCTTCTGCTCAGATTCTGCAATCAGAGGACTTGAGGGCTCTCACCTCCCAGCCCCCCTTCCAGTAATCTCATCACCCCCAGCCCCTTCACCCCCAGGCCTGGGCTCCCTTTCCCTCCCACACACAGGTACTGCAGGTGTGACAGTCCTGTGAAGGCGTTGTCTCCAATCAGCGTGAACTTGTTGGAGTTGAGTAACCTGGGGAGACAAAGGAAAAATTAGAGCTCCTGGGACGTGCCCGCTGCCCCAACCCCAGCCCACTGCCTCAGCCCTGGGCTTCCCTGAGATCAGGTTGCATTGTAGCCACCCTTGGGGACCCCAGTGGAGAGGTGGGCAGTAAGACCAGGTAAAAGCCTATTCTGGCCCTAGAAGGTTCCAGAGTTCTGCTCATAATAATTTGTCCAAGGACAGAGTTCTCCTATTAAGCTGGCACCTGGCCCTACCCCATAGCATCTCCTCACCCTGTCCCATTCTAGCCCCTCATGGATAGCTGTCCCTCACCAAGAGCACTTAGCAGAATTCCAAACCCTTGGACCATCCCTCTCTTTCATGCTCAGCTCTTCAAACCTGATCTCTGGAGTCACCTGTCTCTAAGACGACTCCTTCATGTGCACCCTCTGGCACCAGCCCAGGCTACTGCACACAATTCCCTTGGGTCTCCAGAGGAGCCAAGTCCATCCCCCAAAGACCCCCTTTTGGCTTCTGTGCAATCCTAGTTCTCTTTGCCCAGTGCTGCCCCAGCTCCTCCCCACTCAAGGCTGCTCCGCCCCTTGTGGCACATCCTATTGGAGCAGAAGTAAAGGACACCTGCATCTTCATCTCCAGAGGCTGCCTCCATCCACTCCCTCTCCCCAGACCAGGATCTGTCCCCTGTGACCATCCCCCCAGCCCACCCTGCCCTTCCATGTGGCCCATCCATACAGGAACTGTAGCAATGGCAAGTGGGAAAATGCTCCATCCTGGATCTCTGAGAAGGCAGCATTCACCAGCGTCCTGCAGGGACAACCAAGTCAATGAGGCATCTGTAGGGCATCACTGTGCCGGGGCAGTGAGAGGTGGACAAGGCAGTGGCTTCTGTACTTGCCGTCTTGGAAACTCCCTGTTTCTTCAGCCTTGGGCCTCACCTGCATGTCTTTCCCTTCTCCCCCCAAATTCACCACCTCCTCAAGCTCCAGTGGCTCCCCTCTACTCCCCTCTCAGCCAAGAGAAGGTTCCATCACCCATCACTCGCAGCATTATCACCCAAACATCCACAATGTGCTGGGTGCTCTTGAGGGATAGGGCCCTGGGATGGAGGTGGGGACCCTGCATCCTGTTCCCACGGGCCTCACAGCCTCTCTGTGGTCCTGCAGGCAAGGGGGGCCCCAAGGCCAGCTGCTGCAAGTGACAGGCAGGCTGGGCTTAGGGCCAAGTGGCTGGTCAGTGGCAGGCGTGCACCCCGTGCCAGGATGCTGTGAAAGCATGGCTCACTTACCACCCCCTCCTCCCACACGAGGAGCCCTTCTGCCCTTGCAGTGACATCACAGGCAGGGGCCCACATGCTCATGTAAACAACCCCCACCCCCAGTCAGGAGCCCCTGCGCACAGTAGGTCTCATGAATGTTGATGGTGATGATTCATTCTTGCTCATAAACTCCTGCTTTCCCCAGCCATGGCGGCTGAACCAGCAGGACTGCAAGACTACCTGTCCCCTGATGCCTGCAGTGTCCAGCCCCAAGGACCCCCTGGAGTCCTCCTGGTTCCCGCACTCTGAAGAGCGCAAGCAGAGGCTTTCTATCCCCTGACATGTTCGTACCCTCCTTTCCCTCCCCACCCCCAAGGCCAGACCTGGCCACTCACAGGGAGATGACCTCCGAGGGTAGGCTCCTGGGCACTGCCTTAGAGTCCACGCAGAAGGCGGTGTCCCTGGTGCAGGAGCAGCTGGGCGGGCAGGGGGGCGTCTTGGGGGGCCTCTTGGCGCTGATTTGCAGCATTAGGCAGAAGCAGAGCGCAGATAGCGCCAGCAGCCAGGGGCCCCGCCTGGCCGGCAGCCTCGCCATGCCGCCTGCAAGCTCTCCCTCGCTGGCTGCCGCGGCCCGGGCCCCACCGCCCCTGTGGCTAAGCCACCCCGCGCACGCGGGCTGGCACCTTCGGGCCACCGGCAGCTGCTGCGGCAGCCAGGGGCCCGCCTGCCAGCCGCGCAGAGCTAGACTCCTCCTGCCCTCGGGCGCCCGCTGCGGTCCCTCCCTTGCTCGCTCCCGCGAGCCAGCTTGGGAGAGGCGCGCAGAGCGGGAGCCGGAGCCGCAGCCGGGGCGGCCGGGCTAGGCGGACTAGGACTGCGGCGCGGACGGCGGGGGCGCGCGCGGGGCGCGGGGGGGAGGCCCAGGCCTGGGAATAGCCAAGGGATGGAGTAACGGCTCTGTGCCCTAGTGGGAGGTCTCTGGAGCTATCTTGTGTGTCTGTGAGTGCATGTGTGGCGTGTACTTGCGCGTTCGGGTGTTGGGGCAGGCAGTGTGCACGGGGCACACCTGTCTCTGCAGGCACATGCACAAACTCCTTTGGGGGGCTTTTGGCATTATGGAGCCATGACCTCAGTGTACGGGTATGTCTTTGCACCGGGCCACACATCCCCTAAGCAGAGTGCACAGGCATGTTGCAGTGATATATGCACATCTACGTTGATAGCAAGGTTAGAAGTACAAGCATGTCTTCAGAGGAGTCTTGCATGCGTTTATATCTGAATTCAAATGTGTTTCCACCGGCAGCTGAACAGAATATGCCTTTGTGTTAACAGGAGCTGAAAAGGGAAATGCAACCGCGGGAGCTGGAGTGGGACGTGTGGAATTCTGGAACATTTCTCACTACACAGCCACAGCCTGTTGAAGCCAGGGAGCGCCTTGGGCCTCTTCCAGTCCAGCCCTTTAATAAACGAGGAAACTGAGTCTCCCCCAAAAGAGGACAGCTAAGTTTGATGTCACATCTACTGTGTTTTGTGTACTCTCTGTAGTTAGTCCTCTTAACCTTTTGGGGTTGAGGATGTGAATCCCCTTTTATAGGCCTGGGGTTCCAGAAGAAAAAAGTGGCAGAGGAAAGATTTAAGCCCACTCTGCCCAGCTTCAAAGTTCACACTCATCCTTCTACACTGGGGTCTTCCATATGTGGCCTGGGGTCCTTTGAGAACTTGTCAGGGAGTCTTTGGGGTCAAAATAATTTTCCTAACAACGTTGAGCCATTATTTGCCCTTTCATTTAAATGCATTCACACAAGTACCCTGGAATTGTCCAGAGGCTACCTGATGCATCTTCTACTAAGCCCCCAGTGAAAGAGATTTGCAAAAATGTAAATGATGTTCTTGGCTCTAATTTTCTTTTTTGCTCTGTAAAATGGATACTTTCATTTAGGAACATATGTGATTTATATCATAACATATAATAAGTTTCATATTGCTATTATAAATTAATAAAAATTGAAAAATATCTCAGTAAATATCAATAGCTATAGCCCACACAAACATAAGCCCTCTAGGGTCCTCAGTGCTTTTTGAGAGTGGTAAGAAGCCCCCAACTCAGAGTTTGTGAACTGTTACTGTGTACTATGTTGCTTCCCTGGGCAAGGGAGTGACTGCCCTAAGAGCCCTTGGCCACAGGGAACCTGGCGGTCAGGTACAGGAGTTCCCAGTCTTATGCTCTTTACAGATCAGTTGAGGGAAACAACTGTGTGGTAAGATGTTTCTCCAGCTGTCCCCAGCCTCTGCCAGCAGGGGATTCTCTAGTCTGAGCTTAAGTCCGTGTTCTCCTAGCCAGGGATGCCCCTGCCCTTTGATGTCCACTGGCCACTGCCCGTCCAGCTGCCTGCTGCCCTCCCATGCAAGCGTGCAGGGAGGGAAGCAGTGGGGGTGGAGAGAGTGGCTGGGGCAGCTGGGCAACTGTCCCCACTGGTCCCTGGCACGGCTCTGCCCAGCACACAAAGGGCAGAGTGAGTCTTGTCCCATTCCTTGCAGCTGAGGGGCTGGTAGGAAGGGGAGGAGAAGTACATAGAGAAGGAGGGGTGGCTAGCATGGGGCTGTCCATCCCCTATGGCTCTCAGAGGGGGGTAACCCAGAGGCAGACAGGAAGGGGGTCTGGTCATATTCTTAGCTAGTGAGAATCCTGGGGGATGAAGAAGAAGAAGATGATGATGACGACTGGATTTAACAACCGTGATGTCAATAGATCCTCACAACAGCGTGGGGAGGTGGACAGGCAGTACTAGATCCTTTTCACAGATGAACATACTGAAGCCTAGAAAAGCAGAATGACTCACTCTGGGTCCCAGAGCTGGCCAGCAGAAGCATCAAGCCCTCCACATGTCTAAGAAATGAACTAGCCCCCTCATGTTGGTGACAGAGTCTTATCACTGAATATAATTAGATGTTGGCTGTGTGCACGCTCTTTGCCTGGTGGCAGGTTCAGAGACTGGAGAAAGCACACTCCCTTCCTTCCCAGGATCCTTAGTCTGGCTGAGAAGACAGGGCAACAAAAAGTACCATCCCAGTTAACTAAAAGGCAGGTGAAGATGCTACAGCGAGGAGGAGAATTTCAGAGGCAGGAAGGCACCATGGGCTGGACCCTTGGCCTGCTAGGGGGCAGGTGGTAGCACTCAGAGAGTTAGAGAAGCATTGGAGTGGGCTTTTCAGGAGTCAGAAATGGCTTAAGTATAGGTGGCAGAGGGCTGGGTATGCCCAGCTAAAGAGCCCTCTCTCCTTCCTTCACCAAAGACCCCCACAACCTCTACCAGCTCACCATGAGCATCTGAACTTCACTTATGGAACTTGAAGGCTTCCTCCCCCAGCCCCTAAACAGACAAAAACAAGCTTAAGAAGCCATAAAGCCTATGAGGACTACTCCCTGAGGGAGGCAGGCAGGGAGACCAAGGGCCTGAGAGAGCAGAGGCTTCTTTTGAGGAAAGGGGATGTCTTTCCCAGCGATGGTAAGTGATGATGGTAAGCCTTGCCCACAGCACCTACTCAGAGCAAGCCCCATGGCTGGGCAATGCGGCCTCCTGAGATGCCCGCAGGGACCCCGAGATGCCCACAGTTCTTGGCTCTCCCGCTGGCCCGTGGCCTGTCTGGCTCAGACCCAGTGCGTGTGAGTCAGCCAATCAATCCCAGTGTTGCCAGGACAACAGGGACAGGAGTGGGGGCCCTAGGGGTGGGCACTGCAGGCAGCTGTCTCCTACATCTGGCACCTACACACAGCTGAGGCTGAGCTGAGAGGACACTTCTCCCTGTCTCCCCCCAACAGCCCATACCCCCTCCTCTTCTGTCACTGTCCTGGGACACTCTCTCATTTCTAGAGGCTTAGGCAAATATTTAAAGGGCAGCTGGGGGCCCTAAGGAGGGCTGTGGGAGCAAATACTTCCTTCCCTCTCTTCTCCTCTGCCCTTTTCAGGGGCTCTCAGTTCAGATGCCATGCTGTTGTGCAACCTTGAAGCAGGAGAGAGTGTCCTTGTGGGGACAGGAGAGCCTGCAAGGGCTGGAGAGTGGGGGGCCAGCTCATGATCAAAGGTCAGGGCCCAGGTGGGAGTGAGCCTATGGCCAGGGACAGGAACTGGGTGGCTTTTTAGGGAGCTAGGCCCAGAACGGATTCTGAATGACACAGCAAGTGAAGGGGGCCTGAGGGAAAGGGTAAGGCAGCCCAAGTTACTGGCAGATCTGATTTCACACAGTACTCAACTGAGATGGTTTTGGGGAAAGCGAGAAGGGAGACAACAAAAGCCCAAAAAGCACATCAAGTTTGGGCGAGTAGCCTCTCAGGGCAAATGTAGGGTGGGAGGGTATAAAAGGCAGAGAGCAGAGGGGTGGGGTGTTGAACCTTTGGGTAAGCGGGCTATTCAAGGGCAGGAAGATTGGGAACCTGCCAGGGACCACACCCAGCCCTGTGCAAGGCTGTCTGGGAACAAGAAAGCAGCGTCAGGCATGGAATCTGCCATCAGAAGCCTTCAGCTTACAAACAAGTCCAGAGCAGAACATGAAACAACACTCATGAGTAAGAGTTTACCACCAATGGGGACAGAGTTTTCAGAATTAGGAAAAGAATGACCAGGGGCAATTTTGAGGTTGGTACCAGATGTGTGGGAGGTGGTGAGGCCAGGTAATATGTGCTTGATGGGGGAATCTGGCCCTCCCCAGGAAATACAAACTTATGAGCTCCTCAGAATGAGGTCAAAGTACCTCTTGCCTTCAGCTGAGCCTGCTCTGGGCCCAACGGCTTTGCCCCCTAGCCTACCTCCTTGAACTCATCCTATGTTTGGGAGAAATTCTGCTAGGAAATGTGATGGCCAGACCCTTGGCTGTCTGAGAAGTTCAGCCTGGAAAGAGGACAAGGAAAGCCACAGGGCCACAGGGCCAGGTGCCAGCAAGGAAGGCAGGCACACCAGGAAGACACCTACAGTGAGAGGTGCAGATGGCCCAAGGGCAAGTTTGCTCAACTCACCCACATTCACTCTTGCTGGGGCCAAGAGGACTCATGTGCAGGGGCCAAGGGCCCTTCGGGGCTCTTGCAGCTGGCTTATCAGGGCCATGCCTCTGGAGGGCCAGGAACAAACAGGCTTCAAAGTCAAGGGCTTGGCTGGCAGACAGGGGCCCCAGTCCTTCATCTCTCTTCCCTCTCCCTACAGACACATATAAGATCCTGGTCACACCTGGGAGAAGAGGAGAGGATAGGAGAGCGCCTGCAGCAGGATGGACATGGGCAGCAAAGAGGTCTTGATGGAGAGCCCACCGGTGAGCGTGGACTTGTGTGTGTGAGTGGGTGTGTGTGTTGGGGGAAGGGAGTTCTGCCTTTCTCATCCTACCTGGCCTCTTTCCTTGTCCAGATTCATGTACTCATCTAACCTAGAACTGTGTTTATTTAGCATGGGACACCAAGACCACTAAGACAGAGTCACTAAGGGGCTGAGAGCCAACCCCAGGGATCTCAGGATATAGAAAGCCCTGAGTAAGAAGTCACTAAACACTTGGGAGGTCACAGGGAGCTTCACAGAGAAAATGACATATGAGCTGGAGCCAGAAGAATAAGTAGGAGCTCAGCAGGTGGAGAAAGAGGAAGGCGTCCCAAGAGAAAAGGGCAGTTCTATAAAGGCACAGGAGTATGAGACAGCCTGGGTCATTTGAGGAACAGAGAGGGGCTGATCATAGCTGGGGTGCCAGGGATCTGGGAGAAACAGACAGACAGTCCCTCCAAACTAGACCTTGCTTCTAAGCATCCATGAGTTTGTTGGAATCCAAGCCATCTCCTTCAAGAAGCCATCTTGATCCCCCCAGCCCTCCTTGGCACATCCATAGCATTGGCTGTCCAGCATTGGGTGGGTGTGGGGTGTGGGTCCAGTTTATACCAGGAGAGGAGGGGACATCCTCTTGACATCATGCCTGTCTCCTTACCTGCCCCATATGTCAGGACTACTCTGCAGCTCCCCGGGGCCGGTTTGGCATCCCCTGCTGTCCTGTGCACCTCAAACGCCTTCTCATCGTGGTTGTGGTGGTGGTCCTGGTCGTTGTGGTGATTGTAGGAGCCCTGCTCATGGGTCTTCACATGAGTCAGAAACACACCGAGATGGTGAGATGGCCTGTTGTGGGGTGGGTTGGTAACGGGCATGGGATGTGCTAGACAGTGGGCCTGAGCTGGCTGGGCAGATAGGAAGCTGTCTGAGGAGGTGGGTGGGCGAGGAGGAGGCAAGTACATGGTTGGCAGGACAGAGGCAGGAACAGGGTGGCAACCTGGCCTGGGCTTCTCCACCTGGCCCTGGCCCACAGTGTGGCAGCTGGTTCCCTCCAGCACTTTAGCTCCTGGTTCCACTCAGCCTCCCTGAGATTTCAGGGAAGGGAGTGCATTTGAGCAGAGGACGGGGGTGGTGGTGGTGAGGAGTACCCAAGTCTGAGTGAAGAAAGAGGAAGGCCAGGCAGTTTGATCACCCTCCCCAGGTCCTAGAGATGAGCATTGGGGCACCAGAAGCCCAGCAACACCTGGCCCTGAGTGAGCATGCGGCTACCACTGCCACCTTCTCCATCGGCACCACTGGCCTTGTAGTGTATGACTACCAGCGGGTGGGTATGCCCAGATTGCCTGATCCTGGGGCTGAGCGACCAATGACTAGACTTTGCTAGAGCCATCTAGCTAGGCCACTTCATCCATCTCTCCCCCTCCCCCAGTCCTTTTGTACCCCCTGCTCCATAATTCCTGTGCCCAACCTAGAGGGAGTTCCCTGGATAGGGAGTGAGCCAGGCAGGCATCTCCCAAATGAATTCTATAATGTTCCATGGCCAGCTCCTGATCGCCTATAAGCCAGCCCCAGGAACCTGCTGCTACATCATGAAGATGGCTCCAGAGAGCATCCCTAGTCTTGAGGCTCTCACTAGAAAATTCCAGAGCTTCCAGGTGGGTATGTGGGTGAAAGGACTGGGCTGTCTCCCTCCCAGGCCTGTTGGGGGGAGTGTCTGAAATGATGGTTGTCACCTGTAGAGCTCTGCTCCTTGGGGGCTGCCAGGTGAGTGCCCCTCTACCCACCTGCACCAACCTTCCCTACCCAGACCTACCCATTGCTGAGCCCATCCTTGTGGGGGGCTTCTGACTCCAACACAGCCCCCTCTTTATTGATGAGGAAACTGAGGCCAAGAGAGGTTGTCTAACATGCCTGAGGTCGCACAATAAGAGCTGCAGGTGAGATAGAAACTCAGTTCCCAGACTCCAGATGAGGCGCTCTCTCCAGGCCAAACCTGCAGCACCCACCTCTAAGCTGAGCCAGGAGAAGGGGCATGACACAGACTCCGTGTCCTCGGGAGGAGACCTGGCTTTCCTGGGCATTGCTGTGAACACCCTGTGTGGCGAGGTGCCTCTCTACTACATCTAGGATTCTTCAGGTGAGCAGGGGTGAGACCACAAGGGCACCCTAAGCACAGTGCCACCTCTGCTGAATGAGCACTGGAGTATCCACTGAAGCCAAGTCATCTAGGAAGCCCAGGGGAGGGAAGCCCCACTCCCCAATACCGAACAATGTTCCTTTGCTTCACAGGGAGTTGGAACTCCCAAGGGGACCGGAGAACCCTCCCCCCTGCAAAGGCCCTTTTGCAGACAGCAAGGAAGTTGCTCTGCCCACACCACAGGGACTGGCCCGGGAGAAATGGGAGCTTGGAGGAGGATGGGAGCTTGGGGAGAGGATGGGAGTGAGCAGAGGTGGCTCCTATGGGCCAGGGAACTGCCACAAAAGAATAAAGCAACCTGATTGAAAAAAAGGTCGCACTTGTATTTTCCCGATACCCGTGAAGTCCTGCTGTTGGTGGGGGCCGGCTCAGGGAAGGGTAGGGTCCCGGAAAGGGTAGGAACGGACATTCCTCGGCTGTCCCAGAGCGCTGGGAGATTCCGTCCACCCCAGGCATGGGAGAGGGGACAGCGGGGAGCCTTCCGCGGGCTATCGGCGCCCTCCAGTGGTGTCAACAGAGGAGGGGGAGAGACTGCAAGATGGGAGACAGCGAGGGTCAAGAAGGGGAGAGACGGAGAGAGGCAGGCTGGGGGCCACGGTGGAACACCGAGGGACCTAGAAGCAGAGGCAACACACGCGACCTGACAGCGTTGTCCCGCCGCGAGGTGGGGGCACCCAGCAAGCCGCCGCTAGAGGGCCCCTCGCGGGAGCGCCGCCGGCCGGGCACACCAAGGGCCCGCGCCCCCTTCCCGGCCCGCGCCCCGCGCCCCCTCCCCGGCCCGCGCGACTCCTCTGCGTCCCCGCCTCGGCTGGCGCGCCGCCCGGCGCGGCTCAGCACAGTCCCGGCCCCGAGGGGGGCCGAGCTCGAGCGAAAACCCGCCCTCCAGCGAGCTCATTTCCCTAAAAAGGGGGGGGGAGAGGGAGGGACGGAGGGCGAGAAAGAAAGAAAGAGAAAAAGAAGGGAAGGGAGAGGAGCCGGCCGCAGCGCAGGGCGAGCGCGGCGCGGGGGGCGGGAGACAGGAAGAAGGGAGGCGAGCGGAGGGAAGGGGAAGAGGTCGGAGCGCGGGAGGAGCGCGAGCCAGCCAGCGGGCCGAGGGCAGCGCCCTCCCTGCCTCCGGGCCTCCGCTTCCCCGTCGCCAGCTCCCGCGTCCGAGCGCGACCCGCCGCTACCGCCGCCGCCTGCGCCCGCCAGCATGCCCGGCGTGGCCCGCCTGCCGCTGCCGCTGCTGCTGTGGCTACTGCTGCTCCCGCGCCCCGGCCGGCCACTGGACTTGGCCGACTACACCTACGACCTGGGCGAAGAGGACGACCCGGAGCCTCTCAACTACAAAGACCCCTGCAAGGCGGGTAGGCACCCTGGGCCGGCGGGAGGCGCGGGCCGCTTAGGTTTGGGGTTGGGGGAGGACAGTCCAGTGTGGGAAGCCGGGAGCTGCCTGGTTGGCAATGCAGTGGGGAACAAAAGAACGAGGGGGAGAAGGAGGAGGGAGTTCGGGAGACTTTTCGGACTGAAGTTTTACTGCTGTTCGTGGAAGCTGCCACCGCTGCTTCTTATCTTCCCAGAAGATTCTTGGAGCAATCTCCTTGGGTGCCGAGAGAGACCAGCCGGCAAGAGGGGCTCTCCCTCTTGCAGGAAACTTTCTGGCCAAACTCTCCGTGTGTGTGAGAGAGTGTGTGTGTGTGTGTGTGTGTGTGTGTATGTGTTTTCTTTTCCCTTCTGCCCCATCTCTGCAGCCCCAGAACATTGGTGTTTTCTAGCCTCTCTGGCTGTCCTGGCTGCCCTGGGGCTATGCATCTATCTGGCCCTGCGCTGGGCGGTCTGCATCTCCAAGGAACTGATCTCCTGGGCCCCCAGCCCAGCTCAAGTGGAAGAAGAAAAATTTTCCAGTGATTCCCTGAGATCGTGCTCTCTGGGTATCCTGTGGTCCTGACTGGCGGCAGCAGCTTTCTGGGACCCAGGAGACAGCTGTCAAAGTCAGAGAAGCTAGCCCAGGAGGGAAACCACCTTTGCTCCTAAGTGTCAGGAGACTCCTGCCAAGGCCAAGTTGGAAATAGGGGAAAATACACAAAGAGAACTCAGATGTTGTATATCAGCTCTCTCACCCCGCTGACACCAGCGGCTAATTAGCTGAGGTCAGGGCCCTGGTGTGTGTGTTTGTGTGTATGTGTGTGTGTTCTTTGTCCCTTGAAGACCCTGTGTAACCCCTTTGCTTCTATTGGATCCAGAAGGGGCCTGCCCCAGGAGTGACCAGATGGCTAGGCACTCAGGCCTTTTGCCTGACCAGATGATCCTGAGCAGGCTGGCTGCCTGGGACACTCAGGGGACAAGATATCAGAACTTTTCCTCGACTTCCTGCTTCTAGTTTCAGACAGTGTCCAAACAGTCAGAATCAGAGCCAGTGGCGTGGTTTCTAGAACTGGACTGCTTGCCTGTTGGCCACCAGAGGTTGGAGGGCAGGTCTCTCTGGTCTTGGCCCTGGGAACCCCATTCAGGGACTTTCAACGTCCTCACACCCCTCCTGGGTAAATGAATCCTACCAGGAGACTTGTCCAGTGGACAGAGAGCACGCTGCATCTCTCTGCCCTTCCCCAGGCCAGAGTAAACCAGGACTCCCTGTCATCTTTCTCACCAGGTAGCTTGGTAGGGGCATGAGGCGGGGTGGACAGACCTTGGGCTTTGGAGGCAGGCAGACTTGGGTTTCAGTGCTGGCCCCACAGCTCATTAGCTATACCACCTTGGCAATGGTAATAATTGCCATGTCTGAACGTCAGCTTTCCCACCTTTAAAATGGACTGATAATACGTCTCTCCATAGAGTTGGTGCTAAGGATTAAATATGACAACATACTTAAAGCACTTATTAGCACTTGACACACAGTCAGCACTAAATAAATGTTGGCTCCTACCACTGTTTTCTTTTTTTTTTTTGCAGCTTTTGGCTGGGGCTGGGTTTGAACCCTCCACCTCCAGCATATGGGGGGCCAGTGCCTTACACCTTTGAGCCACAGGTACCGCTCCCTACCACTGTTTTCTGTGCCTCAGACTCTGGCTTTATTTATTTACTTTTCTAAGGGGGAATGGGGCTTGGTGGTGCCTCCTGGCTCTGTCCTAGTATCTCTTATCCATTCAACTGATCCACTGAATGCCTAAGATTGGCCAGGCCCTAGGCTGGATGTCCTGGGAGTTACAGAGATATGCAGGTCAGGCCCTTGCCCTCAAAGAGCTTATGGTCTAGGAAGGACCCAAGACATGGGGACACAACCAACAACAGAACAAGCTGTATGTGTCAAGGTGCCACATTAGAGGGTAGGGTGCTGAGAGCTCAAGGAGTCTCTTGCCACTCTGTGACATAGTGGTGGCAAAAATAAGCAGTCACAGTAGGCTGGGACAATTTGTGCAGTCTTCATAGAGGAGGTTGGGTTGGGGCAAGGCCCTAAAGAGTGAGTAGAAGTCATTCTGATGTCTTTCCCTTCTAGCTGGAAACAGGAATGATTTTTTAGAACAGCAAGAGGCGGAGGGCTCTACCCCCAGTCTCAGATTTCATGCTAGGGTGGGGCTGGCTGAGTTGGAGCTTCAAACTGAGGGCTCTGGAGAAAGCACTCCATTAGGGTGAAGCAAGGCTGATGGGGCACCAGGCCAGGCCTGGGGATGGTAGAGGGCTGGAGAGCCTGATGGGGCCAGGCTTCAAGTCACCCCTCCTTGGATGTGACTGATGCCCCTGGCCCACTGCGCAGATATGCCCTCCCAGGCACTCTCACCCATCACCCCACGTGTCCTAGCCACTCTCTCTGGGTGGCCCTTCTTGGCTGTCTTTGCTTTTTGTCCCCTGTGTTCCCCGACCCCCAGGTGTGAAAGATAATGGTGGCAGGTGTGTCAGTCCCTGCTTTCCTTCCACAGGGCTGCTGTATGCTGACCTCTGCTTGCTCAGCCCTCTCCAGCTCTCTCCTCTTCCTCCCCCTCCTCCTACCCCAAGGACCAGGAATGAAAGCTCCTTTGACTCCCCCAGCTTACCTGTGACCTCTCATGCTGTTCCAAGGGATAGCCCAGCCCTTTCATTTGAAGTCACCTCTGGCCATTATCATCCTAGTTATGGTTACTATTGTAGTAAGGGCAAAATTAAGAACTTTTCTGTCCTGGAGAGGTCCCTAAACCTTCTAGCCAAGACCAGAACCAGGGGCAGGAAGTCTATCTGGATTGTTTGTGTGCTCAGGGCTGGTCCCATCCAGCTCCCGCTAGCCCTTGCCCAGGGAAATTTTGAAGCAGCCCTGATTTCCTGTGGGTTGACATGCCAAGCCGGGAAGGGGCTCCTTCCATAATATTCCCAGCACCGTTTGCCTACCTCAGGTGACTTGCCAAGAACCCCCAGCAGAGATCCTGGAGGCAGGAATTGGGACACAGTTGATCACATAAGCAGAGAAGTCCATGGAGCCTGACCCTGAGTGACCCCAAGCCACCTGGATCTCAGCCGGCAGGGCAGCCCAGAGTCTTCAGGAGGTGAGGTGGGGCAGGGGCTCGCCAGCCTACATCCCCATCCCCCTCCTGGGGGCCTTGTGGCCCAGGTTTGGACTTCAGGGGGCTGCAGAAGAGTAGGATATGGGCTCAGGGTTGAGAAGCAATCACTTTTCTCACCAGACCGCATTCCCCCTCCAGACAGCTGGATGAGTCACCCCACCCACCTAGCCCCTGCTCCCTGAGTCACCTCTCATTTAGGTGCCCCAAGGGTGGAGGAAAAGACTTATACTCTCCCTGGGCTTCAGAGGCAGCAAATGAGATTCTCCAGGAAGAAGAGACTGTTAAGGATTTTAGTTTCTCCAGAGATTTTAGGAGAAGATCTTGGGAGAGGGGAAGGGCAGGGAAGGCACCACTTCTCAGGTCATTAAGACTGCCTAAGGATCCCCAGGGGACTCAGCTAATATCTCTCTCTCTCTCTCTTTCTTCCTCCCTCTCTTGCGTCCCTGTCCATTTCTAAGGATACCCTTCTCCTTTGGGGGTGTGGCCTGGGAAATGTGGCACACACCTGACATTATTTGTTCAAAAACACAATAAATTGCAGAGAAGTGGTTTGCTCAGATTTGCTTGTGTGTCCGCCCCTGCTTTAGGGGCAAGTCTGTTCATCTGTCCCTGTGAGTCCTCCTGAGTACCTATGAGTATAAACATACACCTTTACATGTGTGGATACATGTGACCACATCCATGCACATGTTTGTGGGGGCTTGGGTGTGCCCTCCCCCAGCTGGAAGCTAGCATTTGTGTAGTGGGATATGTGTGTGCCCTGCACATGTGGCCTTGGAACTCATCACCCCAGCCAGGCTGTTCTCCCTCCCCACACAGAATGGGGGTGCTCACCATGCTGGGGGGGAGGAGTAGGAATCCTCCCTGGGCCCAGGCTCATGACCCACCTCTGTCAGGACTGCTCTTGGCTGATTTACAGCCAGAAAACAAAACAAAAACTTTTGATTCTATGTTGAAAACAACTGTTACCCTGACCCTGACCCCAGGGCTTCCTTTGGGTAAAAAGAGGCATCCTGGGCACTCCAGCATCCAAATTCCCTGGCTTCCCCAGAAGGGAACCCAAATACTCAGCAGGGCCCTGTGAGGTCCAGTTCCTGGCCATGAACTGGCCTGCCCACCTCATCTCTCCCCACCCCCACTCTGTTCCCATGCATTCTTCAGCCATGACATCCCCACCCAGGGCGCCCGCTCCGGATGAGCTCTGCTTGGCGGCCAGGCCCTGGTCCTGCCCTGGCCCCATGTACCCCTGGACCCACAGGCCAGTTTAGTCCTGGGGCCTCTGTACTTGGGTTTTATCCAGCCATGGGAGAGAATAGGTGAACCAGCGTACCCTGGGAAGGCATAGAGCTGACCTTGAGCTTACAGGGTTGAGATAATATTAAAGTGGCCATTTGGTGAGTGCTCACTTGCTCCAGGCTCCGCGCTAGGTATTTCATTTACATGCCTATTTCATGCAGTAATCCCGGGGATTCTGTTACATGGGAGAAAGTTGAGATTTAGAAGAGTTTACATGACTTGTCAGTTACCCATTGCCAAACTGGGATTCAAAGACAAATCTGTCCAACTCCAAAGACCTTGCCCCTTCCTCTGTGTGCAAAGACGAGTTTAAGTGTCCAGTCTAATGTATATGGTGATGCTGGCAGGTGTGGGCGCCTGGGGGTGCAGCATCTATGCAAAGGTGCAAAGTGTGTAAAAGCGTAGGGGCATCCGTGTGGCACATGCACACCTATGTGAACATTGGCACATGTGAATCTACCACCAGCCCCTTGGAGTACCTCCTGTGCCAATCAGCTGAGAAATGTCATTTGTTGCCATCCCATCCGTTGAGCCAAGGCCACCTACCGAGGGTGACATTTTAAGCAAGAAAAGCTTCATCATGGGGTAGAAGAGATTCTGGGACACTTACTGGCAGGTGACCCTGGCCAAGTCACTTCCCCTCTTAAAGTGTTCTGATCTCTGCAGTCAGGGAGGTGGGCTGGAAGGCAGCCATTAGGTTCTCTCTTGAGAGTCTGTAATGGGACATTCCTCACCAAAAGCTGTGAGGTGGAGTGAGGCTTAAGGGGGTGTGTCATGGGTGGGCCAGGATTAAAGAACTCATTCATGTGAAAGCCCTTTGTCAATTGGAAAGCACCACCTAAATTTCAACAGACATTTACGTAGGGTGTTATTATTGCTACTACTCTGGGCTTAATGAATTCAGAGTGCGCAGCTGGTTTTTGAGAGCTGGAGCTTGTGTGTGTGCGTTTTTTAGCATGGTCTGTGACTATGTATTTTTTTGTGGCTGTGTCTGAGTGTCTATTTTTGTGTCTATGTATTTATAACAGGGGCTCTAGAGAGTGCGGTAGTTACTAGACTTGGGATGGGGAGGCCTGAGTTATAAATCCAGCCTTTCCAGAGACTAGCAGTGTGGTATCCATTCAGTCATTTATTGGGGGGGGGGGCTCAGTTTTCTCATCTGTGAAATGGAAGTTTGGTCTAGATGACTGCTAAATTCTCTCCCATATTCCGTTGATCCTGTCTAGCAAGGGTGTTTTTCTGTACATGTATTTGCAGATCAGAAGAATATCAGGATGGTACTCCATTCATTCCAACAAGCATCCTTGAGGGCCTTCCACCTGGAAAAGCTCGGTGCTAGGCGCTGCTTGAGTTTTCAGGGATGTGTGTCTGTGACTCTGGTGGCTCTGTGTTCGATGGCATGGGTGTGGATATCACCCTATGTCTGTAGGAACACCAGCTGCATGTGTCTGATTTGGTGCCTGATGAAGTCAGTCTGTGTGTGTCCACCCGGTGGGGCCAACTAGGGAGGAGAGACCTGTGCGAAAGGCCTCAAGGTTAAAACAATTTGTGTAATGCAACCGGCAGGCCTCTGCTGCACTCTGCCGGGATGAGAAGCAGATGTCGCCAGGGTGGAGCTGCAGGGAAGCTGCTCTGTTCTCACCCCCAGCCCAGCCCAGCCCAGCCCAGCCCAGCCCAGCTTGCAGCTTCCATCCAACCACCTTCCAAAGTGGTCAGTTCTACGGCCCTTGCTCCAGACTTCTCAAAAAGAAGATAGATTGCTCAGTCTTTTTCTCTGGAAGCATCTTCCTCGGCTTCAAAAATTGAAATGGCCTATTGGGAGGTCCTCCCCTCAAAGGGGCAAATAGGCATGTTAGGCATTTTATTTTATTTCATAGCCTCCTATTGATTTAACTGAAGTGGCATTTGCTGAGTGAACACCACGTGCTCAGCGCACCCCCCTTGGTTTTCTCCGTAGCTCCTATGGCTGTCTAGCAGTCTCTAGGTCAGTATTTGTTCACTTGGGTGCTCATGAAGGTTGTAGCTCCTCAGGAGCGAGGACCTCTCCAGTCCTGCTAATCATGGGAGTAGTGTCTGGGTCACAGTAGGTGCTAACTATTTGCTAAAGAGTGGTGGAATAGGCTCGGCGCCTATAGCTCAACCGGCTAAGGCGCCAGCCACATACACCTAAGGTGGCGGGTTCGAATCCCCAGCCCGGACCCGCCAAACAACAATGACTGCTGCAACCAAAAAATAGCCGGGCGTTGTGGCAGGCGCCTGTGGTCCCAGCTACTTGGGAGGCGGAGGCAGGAGACTCGCTTGAGCCCAGGAGTTGGAGGTTGCTGTGAGCTGTAATGCCATGGCACTCTGTCCAGGGGGACAGCTTGAGGCTCTATCTAAAAAAAAAAAAAAAAAAAGAGTGGTGGAATAAAGGATACACTTTATCTGTGGGGCTAACAGCCTGGAGATTGGGCATCAGCTTTGGGAGAGTTTAACTGAAAGTGAGTGTGAGTTTCCCCTAAATCCCAACCCCTCCCCACCTCTGTGCTCCTCCTTGGCCTTTGAAGTCCAAGTGTCCATGAGGGCTGGAAGTAGGGCTGTGAACACACTGTACCCAGCTCTGGGTAAGAGGATGGACTCAGGTCTGGCCTCTGCTTTTCTCTCTAGCTGCCTTTCTTGGGGACATCGCCCTGGACGAGGAGGACCTGAGGGCCTTCCAGGTGCAACAGGCCGCAGATCTCAGGCAGCGCTCACTCCGCAGGTCTTCCGTCAAAGCTACAGGTATGCCGGGTGCAGGCCAGCCTTCCATGTCCCAGAAATGGGTTCGAGACTTGAGAAAACAAGGAACCTCCCTGTTCCCAGCCAGGCCCTCCTAGGACAGAGGCCATGAGCTTGACCCCAGCACATGGGCTTATCTTCCCTTGGGATGTCTTTGTCCCTTCCCTAGAGGAGAGTAAATATAGACATCCCCGGGAGCTGAGAACCAAGATTCTCTCTGCTTACAAAGTACAAAGCACTTTCAGAAGTATTATCTGGCCTGACTTGCCCAGCCACCTTCAAAGGTGGGTGTCAGGACAGCTCCTGTCGTACAGGTGCAGAAACTAAGACTCACAGAGGTAAAGGGACCTGCCCACAATCCCACAGCTAGTCAGTGGCAGTGCTGGTGGGAAGAACCCAGGGTTTCTCACTTCGAAGCCAAGATACTTTGCCCAGCATCATAATCCCACCTGCCTTCTCCTGTTGCCATTGTCCAAGCTTCTGCACATCCTCCAAGCCCCATGTCAGGAGCTTCTTTTGGCTTTTCCCCAGTTGCTCCCCAGATATGACTGTACCTCCATTTTCCGTGCTCTCTCAGCTCTGTGCTTACGCTGTTAGTGTCTCACTTATCACACCATATTGAAATGATTTGTTCCTAGGTCTGTCTCCCCAGCTGGACTCAAAACTCTTCAAGGTCAGAGATGGGTCCTTCTTATCCAAGATTGTGACCTAAGCAGCTAACAACCCACACGGCACTGAGGGAATGGGAGGCATAGCACCTGGGCCGGGTCTGTTCTTTTCAGCCCCTCACTGCTCTGCAGAGGGGTAAAGGCTCATCACTGCCCATGCTGGTATTTAGGACATTGTCCCGAGGACACACATGTGGCTCTCCCATGCCCAAAGGGTCAGGTGAGCCAGGCAGTCATCCTGTCCAACATGAGGGAGGATCCCGGCATGGGCAACCTGTGGAGTAAAGATCAAACTACCCCAGTGGGCAGCTGGCACTGGAGGGTGACCTGACAGCCTGGTAACAAGTGAGACTTATGCGACCTTAGCTGGCACTAGCAGTGCCGAGGAAAGGCACACCAAGTGATGTTGGGCAAAGCTTTGGCCTTAGTTTCCTCATCTGTCAAATGTAGATAATGTCGCTTGCCCACATCCCATAGAAATGCTGTGTCAAAAGCAAATATCAATCTGGGAAAGTGAAAGAAGACAAAAGTTCTGTATGCTCCACAAATATCAAGGTTTACTAGATGGGAAGGGACATTTCCTAATCTCACATCCCTTCAGGGATGAGTACACCTTTGTTCTGTTTTGTAATTATAGTCAACTCTTGCTATTTATGGTAGTTATGAATCGTTACAGAATAAATTTATAGTCGTTATAGAACTTTATAGGGTAGCCATCACCCTGAACACTGAATTAGGGAATATTAAAACATTGCTGCTGGGGTTAGGTTCCTATGAACCTCTGGTCACAGCATTTTTATCAACTGATCAATTTATAACCTTGATTTATTGTGTGTTTCTATTGAAAGATACCTTGTTTGGCCGGGCACTGTGGCTCATGCCTGTAATCCTTAGCATTCTGGGAGGCTGAGACAAGAGGATTGCTTAAGCCCAAGAGTTTGAGGTTGCTGTAAGCCATAATGCCAGGGCACCCTACCTAAGGTGACAGAGTGAGACTCTGTCTGAAAAAATCAATAAAGACAGGATGTTTAATATGTAGTGGATTCATTAACATTGAACTCACAGCCAACAGCACTATAACTCACACTTCAAATAAGCTTACCTAATACATAGTGTCTCTGTAAGGAACATCACAGCCTTCTTGCCCTTGAGAATACTAGACAGCACTTCACCGTTACACGTGAAGGCCAGTTTATATAGCTAAATCACCAACAAAAAGCATAAGTGCAAAACTTATGCCACTAACTAGACCTCAAAAAGGACACCTGTTTACAGTACAAGAGCTGAAACAAGAAGGCAGAGCACCGACTTGTTCTGCCTCAGCTGGAACACGCGGGTTGGGTAACTCAGAATTTTCACCACTCCACACGTCCACAAATAGCCGTAAATTAGCAAGAAGGCTAATTTGCAAGTATAGAATCCATGAGTAACGAGGCTCAACTGCATGGTCTCTCTTTCCTCCCCTCCACTCACTTGCTACCAATGCCTTCCTCTTTCAATTCTAGGAAACTCTTCTTCCCCCAGCTGCCAGCACGCCAGCGGGCAGCCTCCACAGGAGACCTGTGGGAGATGGAAAGGCCGGTCCCGGAGCCGGCGGGCAGCGACATCTAGACCAGAGCGCGTGTGGCCCGATGGGGTCATCCCCTTTGTCATCGGGGGAAACTTCACTGGTGAGCATGCTGTTGCAGGGCTCAGGGCACAGCCTGCACCCAGGCCTGGCCTTGTGGCAGCCCTGCCACACACAGAGACATGGATGCTGCCTCCAGCCTGTCTGTCCTCAGAATGTCTGCAGCTCCTCAGGGCTGGGTGGAGGTGGGCCTGCCTGGATGCTGTGGCAGCCTGGCTTCCTTCCTCCCTGCAGGCAGCCAGAGGGCAGTCTTCCGGCAGGCCATGAGACACTGGGAGAAGCACACCTGTGTCACCTTCCTGGAGCGCACAGATGAGGACAGCTATATTGTCTTCACCTTTCGACCCTGCGGGTGAGCAGGG
The DNA here is from genome assembly GCF_000181295.1 of Otolemur garnettii. Lineage (NCBI taxonomy): Eukaryota > Metazoa > Chordata > Mammalia > Primates > Galagidae > Otolemur > Otolemur garnettii. The sequence continues at coordinate 6,908,069 of NW_003852469.1, read as the reverse complement.
AACCCTGGGCACTATACTCTTGGCCATTGCCCCAACCAGGTTCTGCCCTGGGCACTGCCTCTGCCTCCAGCTGGGCACAGCCCTCAGTCTGTCCTTCCCCTCCTGCTGTGGGCACAGGAACTGCCCCTGGATGTGGCCATGACCTCCAGCACACAGCCTGGGCATTGCGTGCTCAGGGCCCTGCCCTTCCCTCCACTCCCCTGCCAACCGGCAGCCTGGCCCGGCCCCTGAGTGGATGCACTCCCCCAGCTCGGGACCGCCCCCCTGAGCTGGCCCCGCCCTCCAGGTGCTGCTCCTACGTGGGTCGCCGTGGTGGGGGCCCCCAGGCCATCTCCATTGGCAAGAACTGTGACAAGTTTGGCATCGTGGTCCACGAACTGGGCCATGTCATCGGCTTCTGGCATGAGCACACGCGGCCTGACCGGGACCGCCACGTCTCCATTGTGCGTGAGAACATCCAGCCAGGTAGGCACTTCACCTTGCTGCCCACCTCGTTGGGTAGCTCCCACCCCAGTCTCTACTCCTAGAGCCCTTGGTGGCAGTGGGAGCTACCCCTTCCAGCCATCACCATCGGTCAGCTGGCCAGGCCTCTCTGGCATCCCATGTCAGCTGTGGAGCTCCTTTGGGCCACTGGAACATCCTAGGCAGCTAAACCCAAGGGCTGGGGCATAGTGGGCTCATCCTGTCCTGGGTGCTGCCTCAGGCCTGTCACTCTTGCTGTCCCCAGCTCTGTCTTCTGCCTGGTCTGTGCTCTGGGGGTTTTTCTCTCATCTCTGCTTGCTGTCCTTGTCCCCTCCCTCCCTGCTCTCCCCCTCTTTCCCTTTTCACTGCTCCCTTCTTGGCTGTGGTTCTAGAAATAGATGCTTCCTGCCTATTCCCTGAGACTTCAGCCCTCCATTCAGACTCCTCTGCTGCACAGGAGTCTTCTAGAGAACCTCCCCAGACCCTCAGGTTGGGGGCCTCTCAGGCACAGGGTGGAACCCATTCCTGCATAGCCCTGCCTTGCCCTCCCCACACCCTCTCCACTCTCCGCAGGGCAGGAGTATAACTTCTTGAAGATGGAGGTCCAGGAGGTAGAGTCCCTAGGGGAGACCTATGACTTCGACAGCATAATGCACTACGCCCGGAACACATTCTCCAGGTGAGAGCAGGCCCAGGCCTCTTCTGGGCACCTGCCCTGCCCTCTGCAGACTTTTTCTGTCTCCCAGTCCATACAAGCCAAGGACCAATGTGGCCCTCCAGGTGGCTGTAGCCCTACAGCACGGGGTCAGTGGGTGGGTGCTGCCCCACCACCACTGTCCTCTCCCTTGTTGGGTCTGTCTGTGGCAGAGCCCAGTGCTGTGCACACCCAGGGCCCCTGGCTGAGGAGGCTGAGATCCTGCTGCTCTGTAAGCCAGGCAGTGAAGGGCAGCCCCCAAACTGTACCAGCCCGGAGGAGGCTGTGTGTTCCTCTTATCTGTCAAGGGGATGGGATACACTTTTCTAACTTATTCTGCAGAGGGAAGCATCCTTTGCTAATCAGTCATCTGCCTTTTTATAATTGGCCCATTTGGGCAAAGCCTGACCCCTGCCCTGGAATGACTTTTGTCCCCAGCTCCCAAGCACACCCTCCTCACTCACCCCCTGTTCTCAGAAGTCACAGCCAGAACCCCCTAGTTGGAGGCCCGACCTCCCCTGCCCTTGCTCTTCTTTGTGGAGCATGTTCAGTGCTGCTTCCTCCGCCCCCATGGCCTGGCCTCTCCCATGCCTGGCTCTTTCCTTATCCACTGCCTTGTCCCAGACAGTGCCTCCCCCTCCCCAGTGCTCCCTCCAGACCCACTCTCCCTGCCTACAGACCTGTGGGAACGGAGACCAAGGAAAGGCGATGAGATCATTCCATCCCACACCCATGAAGCCCTCCTTACCCACCAAATCCCACCCCACCCCCTGCTGTGTTCACGCAGCAGGGTGTGAGTCAGGGGCCCTGGGGAGGGGGAGGGCTGCCTGCTTCCCCATCTTCCTGCTTCTCCCAGATGGAACACTGGGATGTAGCAGGGAGGACCTGGGGACACAGGAGACACTGATGGGTTGAGGCTGGTGAGGCTGTCCCCAGAATCTGGTCTAGTGGAACCTGCCCTTTGGCCTTGTTCTGATGTCATCAGACATAGCCTGTGCCAGCAGGGTGAGGAGCTGGCCCTGGGCAGTCCTGGCAGCTCGGTCAGGGCTAAATTGGCATGAGAGGCTGTAGCAGAGGGCTGGGCAGGGCTAGAGACGTTTAGGGCTAGGGCATGAGAGCCAGCCTGAGCTGGGGCCCCAGTGGGTCCCCAGGGCATCCTAGGCCTGTGTCCCTGATCTCTTAAAGCATTCCAGGGGCTCCCCTTAGCTCCGTGGTGTGGCTGCCACGGAGCAGGGTGGCTGCTGGTCAGTGGGCAGCATAATGACAGGGTGAGACGTCTCCACCCGTCCCTGACCCTGCTGAGGAATGTCTGGGCTCTGTAGGGTCGCGACCTGTGGTGCAGACAGGCATGCTATCCCCTCCCTTGCCCACCTACCCTCAGATTCTCACTCTCATTACTCTCCGTCCTCAGGGGCATCTTCCTGGACACCATTGTCCCCAAGTATGAGGTGAATGGGGTGAAACCTCCCATTGGCCAGAGGACCCGGCTCAGCAAAGGGGACATTGCCCAGGCCCGCAAGCTCTACAAGTGCCCAGGTTGGGGCAGGGCAGGGACAGGTGGGGGGCAGGGCCTGAACGGGGCAGAGGCCACCAGCAGGTTCAGCTGCCCATCTTAGAGGATGGTGTTTGGAGGGAGGGGACACATCTAAGTTAAGGAACCAAACTGGGGCCAGGGTCAGGTGTGGCGACACACTGAGCCACCCCCTTTTGAGGGTCTGGGAGCAGGAGAGCAGTGGCGCAGAACATGGAGAACAGAGCAGTTCAAAGGAGGGAGTGGCACTGAGGAGGCCCACCAGAGGAGCTTGACCTTAACTCTGGAACCCATGTTGCCTTGACAACAGGGCATCGTTACCCTGGCAGCACCAGGCCGGAGGTGGGGTGGTGTGTGTGTGGATGTGAGCAAGAGGGGGTGGATCTTAAAGAGACAAGACTATCGCAGACACCCCTCCTTCAGCCATTCTTCTCTCTCTGGAGGGAAGCCAGGAACCTGGGGTGAGTGAGCCAGAAGGTGAGGGGACACGTGCCCACTGCCAGACACCCAGTTATTCCCTTTCCTTGACAGCCTGCGGAGAGACCCTGCAAGACAGCACAGGAAATTTCTCTTCCCCTGAGTACCCCAACGGCTACTCCGCCCACATGCACTGCATCTGGCGCATCTCTGTCACACCTGGGGAGAAGGTAACTGCTGTCTTGGGCCTCTTCCTCTCCTCTGCCAGGAGCCCAAGTGGAGGAGACCCTATCACCTCCCCATCCAGAGCCCTGGCTGGGGTGGCTTCCCGAAGTGGGGCTCAGCGTGGATGCTGGTGACCTACCTGGTTATCATAAACCCATTAAGCCCACAGTCCACAGTGAGGAGAGGCTCCCAGCAGGTCACAGCTCTCCACCAGTACCTAAATTAGCTCTGCTTTGTAGACAGCATTTACTGCACACTCTTACCGCACAAGTTTGTTTTCATTATCCAATTCTTTTTTTTTTTTTTGAGACAGTCTCAATCTATCACCCTGGGTAGAGTGCAGTGGCAGCACATCTCACAGCAAACTCAAACTCTTAGGCTTAGGCAATTCTCTTGCCTCAGCCTCCCAAGTAGCTAGGACTACAGGCGCCTGCCACAGCACCCAGCTATTTTTTGGTTGTAGTTATCATTGTTTGGCAGGCCTGGGCTGGATTTGAACCCGCCAGCTCTGGTGTACATGGCTGACTCCCTAGCCGCTGAGCTACAGGTGCCAAGCATCATTATCCAACTCTTGAGTGCTTTTCTAAGTGCTTTTCATATAATAGCTTTCTTAATTCTTACAGAGACCCTATGTCTTTTTACAGAGGTGGAACTGAGGCAGTGGGAGGTTAAGTAACTTGCCCCAGGACAAGGAGTGAGGAGGTAGTGTGGGGTTCAGTCCCAGTCTTGCCCCTGTGGTCTTGAGTAAACTGCTTGGTCTAGGTCCTCAGTGCCCTCATCAGGGCTTGGGCCAGGGGCTCTGACCATTAAGGAATGATGCAAGGGGATAATCCTGAGCGGTCTCCTTTCCCCCCTTCCTCCTCTTGTGCATGACAGGACCCTCCACTCTTTGCCATATGGACATGATTTTCTGAGCCCAGCTCTCTGCCATGGCATCCCGTTTCTTCTCCCTCTGCCTGTCACTTGCTGTACAAGTTCTGATCCAGAGAGGAATCTCAGCCTCCACCTGCCCTCTCACCTTACAGAAAGCTCCTGGTTCTCACACTTGCTGCCACCATGGGGCTGGCTTTAGGCAAACCATGGGAGGGGGTTGAAGCTATCCCCATCCTCACGGTCTAGCTCAGATCTGACCTCTGGTGAGCTTTCCCTGCCTGCTGAGCAAAGGAAGGGTCCCCGCACCTATCTGGTCCAGGGTCCCACTGTATGATTGATTGGCCCTGTTTGAATACTTAAGGTGATGAGGGGCTTACTACTTTCAGAATATTCCATTCTGCTCTCTGGCTAACTCTTAATGTTACAAAGTCTGTTTTTCCTGAAACTTCCCACTTGCTTCAGTACTTCCCTCAAGAGCCATTCAGAATAACTGAACTCCCTTTCCATGTCAGCCCTCCTAAGGTGGGAAGGCCATCCTCGTGGCTTCTTATATCCATCCACAGGCTTTTCACATGCGGTCAGGACCACTCCACCAACCCTGGACCTTCTGTGTCCCTTGTATTTTTGTTGTTCCCAAGAGAGAGCTATGAGACTTTATTTCCCTTAATCGGAACGTGGTATTTAATGCATCAGTACAGCCCCTGGCTGGGTTGCATTTTATTATTGGTTACATTGTTCATTCTCACTTCTCTCTAGATCATTCTGAAACAGAATCCTACCATCTGCAGGTAGCCGTCCCTCTCACTCTGCTATGAGCTTGCTTCATAAGCACGCCTTCTGGGTTCTTCACTCCGGTGTTTTTGTTTGTTTGTTTTTTGTAGAGACAGAGTCTCACTATATTGCCCTTGGTAGAGTGCCGTGGCGTCACACCGCTCATGGCAACCTCCAACTCCTAGGCACAGGCTATTCTCTTGACTCAGCCTCCCGAGCAGCTGGGACTACAGGCGCCCACCACAATGTCCGGCTATCTTTTTGTTGCAGTTTGGCCGGGGCTGGGTTTGAACCTGCCTTCGTCAGTAAATGGGGCCAGTGCCCTACCCACTGAGCACAGGCACCGCCCTTCACTCTGGTTTTTGATTATTGTGTTGAACAGCACACCAACCAAAGCAAATCCAAGATCTCCCTCCAAATGGACCTTGGTCTGTTAAGCTGCAGGCTTTGGGCAGAGTTATTCCACCAGCTATGACATCACTTAATGTCATTACCATTCAGCCACAGGTCACCACCTGTTGACAGAGATGTGTGTTCCCTTTGAGACCACACCTTTGTCATCTTTCCATCTCTCACCGAGGAAATGGTTAGTAAATGACCAGTGCTAAGATGGAACGCCTTACCAAATTAAATCTGCTGTTCCGCCAATTGATAAAATCTCTTTTAAAAAGGAAGACAAATTTGTTTGACGTGCCTTATTTCAAGTGAACCCAGAGTGGCTCCTAGTAATCAAGTGTTTCTTTTCTATATGGTCACAGACCATCTGTTTAATTGGGGATCGTCATTCAGTTCAGTGGTTTGGAATTTCCAGATTCCACTCCTAACCCCCTTCCCAGCACGAACACGCCCTTCGAAGACTGGGAAAGCTTTTGCTCTGGGTTCTCAAGATTACACACACTGATCACATCTGCAAGTTATTTTTCCTCTGATGTCATTTGTGAGTCTGGAGACAAAAGCCAATATAGAGGTGCTAACCAACTCTTTGCCTTTTCCTTTACTGAGTTTCTCTACTTCTTTCCAAACAATGCTTATTTCTAGTTGTTGTAATTTGAAGATCATTCTCATGTATAACAGATTTTTATTGAGTTGAGGGGTCTGTCATCTCTCTTAGTCAATGCTATGCTTTCTTCCCTAGAAAATGAAGCCATCCCTCTTGTTCTTTTTCTGAATCTCACTTCAAAACTGCAATACTGACTTAGTATGGTGGCTCACACCTATAATTCCAGAACTTTGGGAGGCCCACTTGGGAGGATCGCTTGAACCCGGGATTTCAAGGCTTCAATGAGCTATGATCATGCCACTGTCTTCCAGCCTGGGCAGCAGAGTGAAACCACATCTCTTTAAAAAAAAATTCCAATCCTTTTTTCTGTTTTGTTCTGGCCCTGCCCTGGCTTTCTTCATTCCTCTCCCAAGGGCCCTCATGACTGCAGCCTTTAGAAATTTTACCTACAGATAATAATAATAGCCTATAATCCCAGCATTTGGGGAGGCCAGCATTCTGGAACTTGAGGCCAGGAGTTCCAGACCAACTGGGCAATATAGTGAGATCCTATCTCTACAAAAGAATTTTAAGAAATTAGCTGTGCATAGTAACCCCAGCTACTCAGGAGACTGAAGTGGGAGGATTGCTTGAGGCCAGAAGTTCAAGCTTGCAGTGATGTGATCATAGCTTACTGCTCTCCAGCCTAGGTGACAGAGTGAGACCCTGTCTCTAAAAAATAACAATAATATTTAACAATTATCGAGCAAATGATTGAGTAGGTATGTGTTAAGTTATTTGTGTGTATTATGTCTTTTATTTAGCACAACATCATGGACCAGGTACCAATGTTATCCTCAGTTCACATGTAAGAAAACAGACCTGGAAAAATTCAGTAACTTGCCCAAGATTACACTGAACTGGGTAATGGCACAAAAGTCTATGATTGCAAAACCATGTGTGTTCTAATGCCCTATTGCATTTCTTTTTTTTTTTTTTTTTTTAAACAAATCCTGCCTCAGGTTTATTTGTACAAATAGCACAGGAGGACCTCAGCCCCATACAGACAGCAGCCTAGAGGTCACACCAGTCCTTTTGTCCTTGTGGCAGACAGATGCCTCTATTCTGGAGCCTTTGTGGGGGCCTGGGCACCTTTGGGAGCCTGAGCTGGAACTGAAGCTGGAGCTGCAGATGAAGCAGCAGATTGGGCCTTCGTTTGATCCTTGGCCTTAGCCTTGGCCTTGGCCTTTGGCCGGCAGAGCCTGAGACCCTTGGCAATGCGTGCACGAGCACGCTTCCCAAGCTTGGGGTGGGCAATGTAGGCAAGTCGACT
>NW_003852469.1:6883774-6900735 GCF_000181295.1 Otolemur garnettii | reverse complement strand
CTTGATAGCTTCAGCACGTGCACTCACAGCCTTGGCATTGTTGGCCTGCATCTTCTTCAGGCCCTTCTTGTTGTGCTTCTTGGCAAAGCGCATGTTCCTCAGGAACTTGGGATCTACCCCCTTAAGAGATTCATATCTTTGCGATCGGGGTTTCTTGATGCCATTTCTGTTCCACTTTCTGGACTGGTTGTGTGTGGTGTGGTTCTTGGACTTGGCCATGTCTGCACCGCGACCCGCGACTGCCTCAGCGCCTACCGCCCTATTGCATTTCAACAATTATTTGAGTGCTCTTCAGCAAACCTACATGCCTACTGTGTGCCCGGCCCTGGGTCAGGCACTGAGGATGTCCAGATGCACAAGAAGGTTGCTAGACCCGAGGAGCACAGAGCCAGGAGCAGTGCTGCCTTCTCCCCTGTTCAGGAGTTTTACTCAGCTGGCAGAAATATGGCAACTTGGTCAGGGTTGGTGTCCTTCCTGCTGTTCCTGGCTGACACAGGCTGGCCCTCATCTCTCTAGCAGACACATGGCCTTACCCCAGGAGCCTCTCTGTGCCTTGGACTCTCTCCTCACATCATTCCCAGAAAACTCCCAGCCTTTTTCTGAGTTCTGCCTGGAGCTGCAGGGAGAGAAAGTGGGGTAGGGATGAAAGTTCCAGGTTAATCAATGCATGGTTGTAGTGATCTGTAAAGTAAAAACTGTCCGTGGTCCTGGCTGAAGCTGTAGAGTTGTAAATGAATCTCAGACAAGATAAACTTTGGAAGGCCTGGGGAATCAGGGAGTCCGAAGAGGCTGGTGTCACAGAATGATAACGGCCACTCTGTTGTTAGGCCTCTTTACACCTATGATGTCCTTATTCCCCACAATGATTTTACACCTCAGGTGGTGTTGTCCCTAATGTACAGAAGAGAGGGTTGAGCCTCAAAGCCCCTAAGAAAATCTGCCCAAGTTCACACAGGTAGTAGTGATGAAAACAGGCATTCAGACTCCAAAGTCTATGGTCTTTCAACAGTAAACCTTAAATAAAGCCACCTGGTTTAGCAGATGGACTTTGGCATCGATTTTCGCAGCGGAGAGGTTGTTTTTCACTTGCTTCCAGTCCTCAGTTTATGGTCAGAAATCTGCGTGGCAGGTAAATCTCACCTGTAAGTTACACATGTCACGGGCATGCCAACAAGCCAGGGGACCTCTCTGCAAGCCCACACTCACATAATTAGCAGCTGGTCCAGAGAGGACTAGCCACGAAGCAGAGCCTTCAGGAGGAGGAGCATGCTTTGGGCAGGGGATCACGGTCAGCAGATCACACACTGCAGAGGAGCCAAGAAGATAAGAACTCCTGGAGCTGGCAGTATCCACCCTCATTCCCATCCCTGCCTTCTGGCCGCCTCCCTGCTCTTCCCAGTCCAACCCAAGTTCTGCTGCCTCTATAACGCCTTCCCTGACTCCCACCTCCTGTGCCCCAGCCAGGCCACAGTAACTATGAAGAGCCTGTGCTGGACCTTCCCCTAAGTCCCTGCTTCTGGGGTGCAAAAGAGCATGGGGTTCATAGGGTACAGGGAAAGTGTTCTTAACACAGCTCTGACCAGAAGTGGCTGGCAGGCCCAGGGAGGTTCCCCAGAGTAGAGCCGAGGGGTGTAGGCTGAAGAGCCAGCACCTGGGTTTGCCTCCTGTGCTATTTACCAGCTATGTGGTCTCAGGGAAGCTGTTTAACCTCTCTGTGCCTTTGGTTCCCCCTCTATACAATAGCTAATGATCGTACCTCCCTCCTGGGGTTGATAGGATTAAACCAGTTAATATACGTAATATTCTTAGAGTAATTCCTAGCATATTGTGGGAATCACCCAGTGTTGGCTGTGCTCATCCTTCCAGGAGGCCCTGGTTATCTTCCCCAGGCAGCCTGTCTGCCTCTACTTCCAGGATTCTGATCTGAACCATTTTAAGCATTAGGATGTCTTTGGCCAACCCAAATCTAATCATGAAATTAACATTTATTGAGTGCTTGCTGTGAGCCAGAAATTTTTACAAACTTTGCACACATTAATTTGATTCCCCTAAGCCCTGTGAGATAGATATTCTTACCATTACCCTCTTACAAATAAGGAAGTGAAGGCACAGAGGAGTTTGACAGTGCAACTCAGAGTGTGAGCAAGGTCAGACTGGAAGCAGATGATGAGTCACTGAGGGAAAACGTGCTTAGCCGGCACGGGGTGGCTCCCACCTAGGATGAGAAGCAAGGCGTCCTATCAGGTTCCCCTGGAGTGCATGCAACAGGCCTTCAGGATATCTCCCACACGCAGGCACACTGGGACACTCTGCACCCTGTGTTGCATTTAGTCCCACCAACTCCCCAGTGGAATCATCGTGATCACCTCCAGTTTTCAGACAAAGACACAGAGGCTCAAAGAAGCTGAGCCACAGGCCCAAAGTCACCAGCCAGGAAGTGGTGGAGCTGGCCAAGTTTTCTTTGGCAAAGGGCAGTGCCCCTGACACCAGAGCACAGCTGTGTCCACATGACAGAAGTCGGCACAACTCTTAATTAGACACCTCCGGTCTCAATATAACCATCACTGTGCCTCCCTGTAAGATGCCCCAACTGCCAGCACAGGTCTCCTCTGAGTGAGGTGACCTCCGGTTCCTCCTACCCCTTAGGAGGTCTTGGGTGGGCCCTTCTGGGTTCCACCAGCTGGGTGTGTGGTTTCTTCGTCAGTGGGTCGAATTCATCCTCCCTGGGCAGAGCCAGGGTTGCTTTTGAAGATGAAAGTGGGCGCTCATTCTTAGCATAGCTGCCAAGCAGAATTGGTTGGCAGGGCCCAGGGAAGTATCGGTGAAGGGTGGAAATTTAGGATCCAGAATGTCCTCACTCAGCCCTCTGCATCCTTCTTCCATCCAGCAAGTCCTTTTTTTTTTTTCTGCAGTTTTTTGGAGCTGAGTTTGAACCCGCCACCTCCAGCATATGGGGCCGGCACCTTACTCCTTTGAGCCACAGGCGCCACCCCATCCAGCAACTCTTTTAAAAGTGTTTTTGTTGTTTATTAGTTATAAAGACATCATGTGGGTTGTCAAGTATTTGAACAATCTAAAAAGACATAAATTAAAAAGTGAATATTCTCCCCTTGATTCTTCTCCAAATCCCACTCTTCAGAGGGGACTAGGCCTTGGTAATACTTTAGTGCAGGGGTCCTCAAACTTTAAACAGGGGGCCAGTTCACTGTCCCTCAGACCATTGGAGGGCTGGACTGCGGGCCCGGGATGAGTTGGCTGCTAAGCAGGACAGGCAGCGGCAACAAAAACACCCAGTGGGCCGGATAAATGTCCTAGGCAGGCTACATGTGGCCTGCAGGCCGTAGTTTGAGGATGCCAGCTTTAGTGTGTCCTCCCAGACCCTTCTAGGTGTGTAAATGTATGTGAGCATGTGTGTACGTATGTATGCATATACATACCAGGCAAAGAGGAATTGTGCGTGCACACGTGTGGTCTTCTGCCACGTGTCATGCACACAACAGTGAATTGTGGTCATTCTCTGCGTCAGCACACGTAGACCTGTCTCAGTCATGTTTATGGCTACTTAGAATTCCCTCTTGATGGGTGTTGCCTGTGGCTCAGTGGGCAGGGCACCAGCCCTATATATCGAGGGTGGCAGGTTTGGACCCAGCCCCGGCCAAACTGCAACAAATAAATAGCCGGGCATTGCAGCAGGCGCCTATAGTCTCAGCTACTCGGGAGGCTGAGGCAGGAGAGTCGCCTAAGCTCAGGAGTTGGAGGTTGCTGTGAGCTGTGTGCTGCTGCAGCACTCTACTGAGGGCAATAAAGTGAGACTGTCTCTACAAAAAAAAGAATTCCCTCTTGATCTCCCTTAATTTAATTATTCAGTTGCTCCCTGAAATTCTGTATTAGTGGATGTTGATTTTTCCTACAGTTGCATTATTACGAAAATGCTATACTCAATATCTTTAAACTTCCATCTGTATGCACCTGAATGAGTATATCTGTAGAGCAGATTTCTAAAAGAAAAATTTTGCTCAAGAAATTAAGTACTTGCTACATGCCATGTGCTGAGGACTCCACAGCAAATGAAATAGAAGCCTCGCCCTCGTGCGCTTTATGTGAGGAAAGAGAGAGACAGTAAACAAATGCGCAGTAGGTCCCATGGAGGTGAGAGTTAGGGAGGAAGTCAGCAGTGAGGGTGTGTACTGTTCCATGCGAGATGATCTGGGAAGCAGAAATGGGCAGAAGTGAGGGAACACACCAGACCGGGGGCTAGGAAGAGCTTTCAAGGCAGCAAGTGCAAAGTCCTTGGGCCAGGAACAGGCTTGGTGAATTTGAGAACCAGCAAAATCCACGTGGCCCAAGCCAAGTAGAGGAAAGAATAGGAAGTGAGGTCCAAGAGATAATGGGGCCAGATGATAATGATAATGGCCTTTGAGGGTATGGTGAAGACTTGGGACATTATTCTGAGTTTTGAGCATTAAAGGATTTTGGGGCAGAGGGGAGATGTGATCCAATTTACACCAGAAAGGTCTGCTCTGGGCTTGGGTTGTGGCTGTAATCCTAGCACTCTGGGAGGCAAAGGTGGGTGGATTGCCTGAGCTTAGGAGTTCTAGACCAGTGTTAGCCAAAGTGAGACCTTGTCTCTAAAAAAAAAAGCCTGGTGTTGTGGCAGGCACCTGTAGTCTCAGCTACTGGGGTGGCTGGCAAACCCAAGAGTTTGAGGTTGCTGTGAGCTGTGACGCCCTAGCACTCTACCGAGGGCAACATTATAAGACTCTGTCTCAAAAAAAAAAAAAAAAGATCTGCTCTGGTTGCTGTGGTGGGGAGCAGAGTCAAAGGCAGGGATCATTGGATTAATTCCAGAAAAAGATGCTGGTGGGGCCACGGCCAACAGGGCAGAGGAAAGGGGCAGGTTGAGGAGGGGTGCAGAAGTGTGCCTGGCAGTGCTGTGTGCCCAGTGCAGCCAAATGGTCTTGAATTCTCAGTGAGACGAGGCAGGTCCAAGGCAGTCCAAGGCAGCATGGTAACATAGCTCTCTCCCGGCCACTTCCAGCTGTCTGAGTACAGGCGCTGAGGTGAGTGCAACAGAGAAGCCAAGGTGAGAGTGGAGGCAGTGTGGAAGGAGGCCTGAAGGGATAGACTGTCAATTTGCTTTGAAGCCATGTGCCTGCCTGCCCCTGGCCACTTCCACTAGGAACACGTTTGGTCCTTTTCTAAAAAGATAAAAGATGGGGTGATGAGACTCTGTCCGGCTCCATAGGAACAACTAGACCAGCCACAGCTCTGACCCTGGCTACAGACAGCAGTTGGCAGCACCCACCTTGGAGTCTATTTCATCCTGGCCTCTGCTTTGTCTGCCTCTAACTCTCTTCCTGTCCCCTTTCCCAGCAGGGGACCCCACTTTCACAGGACAGGAGACCCCTTACCTGTCTAGTCTCCACACAAAACGCTTCCTTGGGATCTCTGATGGAGCTTTTTTTTCTTTTTTGGCCAGGGCTGGGCTTGAACCCGCCACCCTGGGCATATGGGGCCGGCGCCCTACTCCTTGAGCCACAGGTGCCTCTCTCTGATGGAGCTTTGAATATACAATAGGCTTTGGGCTTACTCTGGAAACTACCAAGGAAGTAATTTCTGCCCTGGGAAGTGTGCTCTTTCTCCTCTGAAATGCCCATCTGCTGAGGCAAATTGGTCCTTACCAGGGTGTCAGCCATTCCTCCTGCTTCACCTGAGCACTTGCTGTGCTGAGAGCCTGACACAAGTACTTAGGATAGATTTAGGATAGATGATACCTGGCATTCACTGTGGCTGGATTTTTTTTTTTTTTTTGATAGAGACAGAGTCTTACTTTATCACTCTGGGTAGAGTGCCTTGGAGTCACAGCTCCCAGCAACCTCCAGCTCTTGGGCTTAGGCGATTCTCTTGCCTCAGCTGGGACCACAGACGCCTGCCACAACGCCTGGCTATTTTTTGTTGCAGTTTGGCCGGGGCTGGGTTTGAACCCACCACCCTCAGTATATGGGACCGGCGCCCTACCTACTGAGCCACAGGCGCCGCCCTAGAGTCAGAGGTTTTTCTGGGTGTGTCTTATCCCTCCAACTAAGCTCCCTGGGGACAGGATTCAGATCTAGTATCCCCACAGCAGTCAGCCCTTGGTAAATATGCAGTTAGCGGGGACTTGGCCTTTCTTTCCTCTGCCTCTCCTCCTTGGATCCCTCAATCCCATTTCAGACGCCTCAGTGCTGTCATGCCACCCTGGGAAGACCTGTCCCCTCTCACTTAAGTCTGCAGGATTTAAGTTGACAGTGAGGAGAGCTGAGCTGGGTGTTTGAACCAAAGCAGCGGCCCCTCACTGGGGGAGTGGTTCTATGGGTCCCCAGGCTCTTGTGTGTTTTATGAGGGGAACAGAGAGGCTGTGCATTTTCCACGCAGACTGGCCTGGGAACATTGGGGGAAATGTTGACCGCAACTGGTAGGCAGCTGCGGAGAAAGGCTGGGTGAGGAGCTTCTTCTTGGGACCCCCTAACTCTTACATGGCAACCTGCCTGACATAAAGGGAGCCAGTGGTGGTGGGGCTGGCAGAAACTGGCACGGCATGACCCTCTTCTTCTATCCTGCACCCCAGATCATTCTGAACTTCACATCCATGGACCTGTACCGTAGTCGCCTGTGCTGGTATGACTATGTGGAGGTCAGAGATGGCTTCTGGAGGAAGGCACCTCTCCGAGGTAAGGGCACTGGCCCACCCCTGCCTGCTTTGCACCTGGTTCTTTCTCAAACTACCCTCACCACCCTCTTCGTGCTCCTCCAGGGCCCAGCTCCCGGCCAGGGGCCACATCCTGGTGTGGGAACCAGGCATCCTGGGGTAGTCAGCCCATGTCACTAACTAGCTGTGTGACTTTGGGCAAGTCCCTCCCCCAATCTGGACAGACCGTTCTATGCATCCCCATGGCCCCAGGCTCCCTTTTTTCTCTGGGTGATTTCAGAGGCTTGCCATTTTCTCTGCCTGCAAGGCCTGGTTTTCTAGTACCCACAATGCAGCCTGACTCAAAAGAGACTCGCTATAAACCTGCCAGCCCTTGTCTTAACTCACCACAGAGGGCCACATACCTGCACAGCAGCCCGACCTTGTCCGCACAGGATACTTTGTCCCTGGTAGTGGGGAGTGCGGGGGCTGAGTCAGTGGGAGATAAATAAATGGGTCAAAACTTCAGAACAGAAGGCACTTTAATGAACCTGGAATTAGGGCAGAGGGAGGCAGGTGTTCCTAGAAGGTATTTGCATCCCTCCCAAGGAGCTCTATGAATCTCTCTGAGCTAGACACAATCCGAAGGCGTCCAGGACTGTTCTTCAACTCCACAGCCTGTGCCTAAAGCAACCCCCAAATTCTCGCTAACCTTCTGTTTCCCCCTGGTTTCTGATATTTGAACATTTCTTTTTAGTCACTCAGAGCAGCTGTCATTACAACACTTCCTCCTGCAGACGTGTTAGTGTTTCCAAGATTGCAGTTGCTTTTTCATAACTTACATTCCTAGGCCAGCACCCTCTGTCCCTTAGCTGAAAGTTGGGAAACACCCAACCTTATTAGGAACACACAAATCATCCCGAGTCGATTCTTGACTACAAAGAATTCCACAGATGGCCAGCCTCACCCTCTTGTGTTGACTCTTGTTGGTTTTTTATTTCAAAAGGGACGTTTCCTCCCCCTTTTCAGTGCACTGTGTGTGTAATTTATCAAACTGTTAACTTTAATGTGAATTATATATATACCAATATACAAATAACTTCAAGTATCACTAACAGGGATTTGGGGGATTTGAGTTTTTTACTTATTTCCAATCCCTTCAGGAAACTCTTAGCCAAAAGCCTCTGTCAAAGGGGACATTTTCACATCCATTCCCCAGATTTGGTGATTTATTTGGGATCCTGGGGCATCTCCAGCCTTTCAGCAAATAAGAACGTGTCTGTGAGAGCAGTTTGTAACGTGCAAAGAAAGCTGTTGTTTATTTCTAATTATTACTTCTTTGCGTGGAGACCAAATGATGGCAGTATACTTTTAGGTAAATAAAGGATGTGTATGGTCAGATATATGAGGATCCACCTTTCCTCCTAGAAACAGACTCATGTTCTGTCCCTCAAGTGGTGTCTGGCTCTTCAGAGCCAAATTGGACCTTGGACCAGATGGAAGCCAGCTGGAGGGTATCTTAGGACCGTGTGCCGATCAGGGCTAAGCCCTTGACTCTCCTGGGGAGGTGGAGCTTCTGGCAGGAACTGGCTCCTGGCTCATGGCTGCTCCATCTACACTGTCTATGCAGGCCGGTTCTGCGGGGGCAAACTCCCTGAGCCTATCGTCTCTACTGACAGCCGCCTCTGGGTTGAATTCCGCAGCAGCAGCAACTGGGTTGGAAAGGGCTTCTTTGCAGTCTATGAAGGTACTAAGGAAGGGGCAGGGGGAGTCAGCCATGAGATCCCTGGGCATCCTAGAACACACCTGAGGGGCAGGGTTGTGAGTCCCCAGAGAAGAAGCAGAGAGAGCATGGGATTGGCTGGGGCTGGGGTAAGGGCACTGGGAACCAAGAGTGGGAGGCACGTAGGAAGGGCTGGAGGAGTGGGGTACCCTCAAAATCAGGGCAGAGCATGCTGACCAAGCCCTTCCTACCTCACCCTGTGTCTCCAAAGCCATCTGCGGGGGTGATGTGAAAAAAGACAATGGCCACATTCAGTCACCCAACTACCCAGATGATTACCGGCCCAGCAAAGTCTGCATCTGGCGGATCCAGGTGTCTGAGGGCTTCCACGTGGGCCTCACGTTCCAGTCCTTTGAGGTAGATCAGAGACCCTGTGCCCCAACACTTGAGTCTCCCATACCGTTGCCACCCTGGGACATGCCCTCTCTGCAGAGCCCCCAGGGGTGGGTCCCTGGCAGCCAGAGCCCCTTCCACTGAACAAGCCCTGACCCCCAGATCGAGCGCCATGACAGCTGTGCCTACGACTACCTGGAGGTGCGAGATGGGCACAGCGAGAGTAGCACCCTCATCGGCCGCTACTGTGGCTATGAGAAGCCTGACGACATCAAGAGCACATCCAGCCGCCTCTGGCTCAAGTTCGTCTCTGACGGGTCCATTAACAAAGCTGGGTTTGCTGTCAACTTTTTCAAAGGTGCCTCCTCCCCTACCCGCCCTCACGGCCAGTCCTCCTCCATGCCTTCTTCACCCACTCCTTCACCATTCAGTGAGGCACACAGGTGCCATTGAGACCTTGGGGCCTGCCCTGGGTCTGGTCAGGGCTAGCTGGGGAGAAGAGGTCATCCAATGAGTAGAGGCAAGATGTGCCACAGCAGCTCAGGGAGGAAGCAAGGTGGCATGTGTACCTTGGGCCGGACCTCCTCTCTGAGCCTCGGTTCCTCATCTGCAAAATGGGCACAGTGACAGTTCCTCCATCACAGGCTGTGTGTGCAGATTGAAGGAGAAATGAAAGGAGGGTCCTTAGAGAGGAAGGGCACACGAGAGGCACCAGGAAACAGTGGTGGCCCAGCCAGCCTGTGTGGTCAGAAAGAAGGCTTTATAGGGTCTGCTATGGGGTTCTGAGCCACCTTGGAGTAGACAAGTGGGGCTCACTGCAACTGCCCCACCTGTAATGGGGTGAGGGGTGGTTGTAGGAAACCCAAGGGACCCTGGACTTGACCTGCAAGCAGAGGCAGGAAGAGGGACCCATGCCCTGGCCTAGAATCTGTGATACCCTTTTCTCCCAATGCAGAGGTGGATGAGTGCTCTCGGCCTAACCGTGGGGGCTGTGAGCAGCGGTGCCTCAACACCCTGGGCAGCTACAAGTGCAGCTGTGACCCTGGGTACGAGCTGGCCCCAGACAAGCGTCGCTGCGAGGGTGAGTGCCCAGACTGTCTCTGACCCTGTTCTCTCCCCAGCCCTCCAGGTGCAATTTCTCATGCCCCAGGACAGATCCCTTCCTCAGAAAGCTGGAAGGATACCCTGGTACTCCTCATAACTCAAGGATGAGAAATGCATTTTACATCCACCCTTTGAAAGTACACTGTGACCAAGAGTAATGCACTCTGGCCTGGGATTCTGTTTCTTTTCATTCTTATTCATGGTTTGTAAATGCTGATCTTGACCTGCTAATTGATGTCACCACTCACTAAAAAGTTTTGATCCTCGGCTCGGCGCCTGTGGCTCAAGCAGCTAAGGTGCCAGCCACATACACCTAAGGTGGCGGGTTCGAATCCCTAGCCCGGGCCCGCCAAACAACAATGATGGCTGCAACCAAAAAATGGCCCGGCGTTGTGGTGGGCGCCTGTAGTCCCAGCTACTTGGGAGGCTGAGGCAGGAGACTCGCTTGAGCGCAGGAGGTGGAGGTTGCAGTGAGTGTGATGCCATGGCACTCTACCCAGGGGGATAGCTTGAGGCTCCGTCTCAAAAAAAAAAAAAAAGAGTTTTGATCCACAATTTGGAAACCGCTGTTCTTGGACAGGCACTGAGTTTCAGCCTCTGTGTGTATGCTGCGGAGATGCTGGTGACAGCACTCCCAGGCTAGTGGCTCCAGTTTGCTGTGTCCATCTTACTGCACCCCTGAGCTGCACCAGTTCCCGTGTGTGCTAGGACTGCCCTATAGGCTCACTTCTGAAGACTGTAGCTCAACTTGCCTCCTACCTGTCTGTCCCATGGGGACAAGACACAGGCTGCTGGGCTGTGGGAATCCATAGACTCCTATCCCCTGCTTATTGCACCCCACTATAGCACCAGCCCTACCCCAGCAGGGACCCCCACCATCACCCTATAGATGATGCCACTTCTCTTGTCCCCCTAGCTGCCTGTGGCGGATTCCTCACCAAGCTCAATGGATCCATCACCAGCCCCGGTTGGCCCAAGGAGTACCCCCCCAACAAAAACTGCATCTGGCAGCTGGTGGCCCCCACCCAGTACCGAATCTCCCTGCAGTTCGACTTCTTCGAGACTGAGGGCAATGATGTAAGTGCCACCAGGGATGAGGAGGGGTACAAAAATGTGAGGCACAGGTACTCAGCCTGGGTGCTTCCTACCCTCCGAGAGAGGTTCAGGTGGAAATGCTCTGTGGATGTCAGAGGAGAGACTGCTCCCAATTCAGGGAAGCACAGCAGGCTCAGGGGCAGGGCCATGGAGGCCAGGGGCCTTATGGCAAGTGGGGTGAAGGCCTGGGCAGTGAGGGATAGTGTGGGGCAGGCTTGGACGTGCACAGGGACCACAGGAGGCTCCGATGTGGGGAGCAGAGGCTGAAAGATGCAGGCAGAGAGCTCCCTGGGTGGCGTTGGGGTGGTACTTCCTGCAGGAAGCAGTCCCAGAGCTGGGCTCTCTGCAGGTGTGCAAGTACGACTTCGTGGAGGTGCGTAGTGGACTCACTGCTGACTCCAAGCTGCACGGCAAGTTCTGTGGCTCCGAGAAGCCCGAAGTCATCACCTCCCAGTACAACAACATGCGTGTGGAGTTCAAATCTGACAACACCGTGTCCAAAAAGGGCTTCAAGGCCCACTTCTTTTCAGGTAATCCTAGACTCCCCAGCTCCCAGCCCTGCCTCCCCTCAAAGGACAGGGCTCCCCTCTGCCCGCTCCTGCACCTGGTACTCCCCAATCCTCTATGGTGCCTGGCATCCAGAGTCTGCCCCCTGCCTCCCCAATGGCCCCCTCCTATAGGCCAGCCCCTCCAGCATCTGACCCCCATTATTCTTGAGCCCTCAGGGAAATAATGGCCCGGGGCCTGAGGATGGGCAGACATAAGCATACAGATGTGAAGGAGAGGGGGGTCCAGGGGTAAGGATCCACACCAGCCAAGGCTGGAGAGAGGGAAGGTCCTGAGAACAGGGAACTCAGTTTGGCTGAGAACCTGGAGTGGATGGAGAGGAGGGTGTTTGCCTTGGACCATATGGGACTGATTCTCTGGCAGTGACTGGACTTCTCATAAGATCCTGCACAAGCCACACAGGCTCTTGGCAGGGCCTCCAGAAACATGAGCCACACCCCTCCTTCTATATCAAAACCTCTGGATGCCCCCTTGACCACAGGCATGGGTCTCAGACCCTGTTAGTATATGTGAATTGAGAACTACCCCATGCAAGGCTTGGGCTTCCTTGGCCTCATCTGATGCTTGGATGGCCTTATCTTCGGATAGACTAAGTGGCAGCAAATAGTCCCCTGCCCAGCCTCTCTGAGCCCAGGAGACCTCTCCCCTGAGTCCTTCACCCTGGGATAAGGCCATAGGTGACTAGTGGTCCTCCAGAGGTGGCAGGAGCTCCATGGAATAAAGTATAGTAGGAGAGAGCCAGGGATCAGCAGGCTGGCCAGAGCAAGTGGTATCATGGAGGAGCAGCCCAGGGCTCCTCACCCCATCATGCCTGGCAGGCCAGACAGGGGTGGGCAGGAAGGCAGGATGCCCATGGCCGAGTCCACGCTGCCTTCCTTTTCCCCTCCTTCGCCCAGGCTCCTGCATCCTCAAGCCCCCCATGCGGCCACCCTGCACCCTGCCTGCCCCACCTGGATGCGTGCACCTGCCCCTGTGCACTGGTCCCCCGCTTGGCACTGCCAGCCACCCTGCTCTGCTTAAAGTGCCTGCAGCCCCTGGCCACGGCTTGCTGAGACCGCCCCCTGCAACACCAATCCCTTTCTTCCCTGTGCCACCTGGGATTCCCAGGAGGTGCTCACCAGAGGGCCGAGGGAATATAACACCTGTTCAGGAGTGGGCTCTGCCCCCAGGGAAACCATTACCTGCTTACTCTCGTCTCTTCTTGCCCTTCTGTTGCTCCAGTCTTGGAGGAGGCAGGGGACTGGCACTCACAGCTGTCAGGCCTGAAGTTACCGCCTTCCTCCCCCACCCTCTGCATAGCACTGTGCCCACCCCCCCAGCCCTGCACAGATACACACACACATGCACACCACACATGTGCGCACACACATTGCTCCGCCGCATAAGAAACCTGCAGAGGACCCCTGCCAGTGGGCATCCTGGTTGAGCCCTCAGGGCCTGGGGCAGCTGACCCAGGCCCCCCCCAGGAGGGGGGCTGTTTGGACTTTTGGGACACCCATCGAAGAGACCTTAAGCCAAGAAGAAGAGCCTGAAGACTTCCAGTCTGACCCCAGCCACCTTCCGGGGCATTTGGGCACTGTAGGGTGAGTGCCATCTCCTTGCCTGGGCCCATGCCACCTCCCCACCCTGCCCCTCTTGCAGCCTGCTCCCCTGGCTCTGAGGGGAGGCTGCCCATACCTGCCCCCAGATGCTGAACCAGCCTTCCTGAGGATTCACCTCCACCTCCCCTCATTCATTCAGCCATTCACTTAACCTGTTCATTCATTCATTGGGCAAGTGGTTATTTTACCAGTACTATGTGCCAGGCATGGGACCAGGGATTGGGGTACAAACATGAAGATGGAGTAGGGATCAGAACACATCAGGGAAGTTTTTGCTCAGTCTGTGATCTGGGCCCCTGGAGCTCCTAGCACAGCTGTCAGCCGGGACCCCATCACCCCAAATTCCTTGATCAGGATGCCCTTGATCAGGCCCCCTCAGATGGGGGGGACTTGGGAGGGATTTAGGATCTCTACCCTGGGGGCCAGGGGAGTCTAGAGGAGAAGCTGGGTCCTCTGGGAACCAGTGCACCAGCCCTTGGGTCCTTCTGACGGACACTAGGCATAGGAGAATTTCAGCAGACATCTACTTCCTGGTTCAGCTCTAAAATTCTGGGTGTCCACTGCAATCCATACACTCGCCCTGAATGCCTGGCTCTATGCCAGGCACACCATTTCCCAAATGACCCCAGACAGACCTGAGAGTGTGTGTCTGTGGCATACACATCGGTTGCTTCTGTGAGTCAGTGCACACCTGTATGTTATGTGAGTGCATGTGCAGGTCTGCCTTTATAAGTGTCATTCATCTGTGTGTGCCCAAGTTCCCGTGTGTGTCCGGGCCTATCTCCATGTTTGTATCTGTGCCTGTTCCCTCACTTGTATGGGAGGACACGGTGTGTCTCTGGTATGCACCTCCACACAGGCCGGGGGAAAGGTGGTCACGTGTGTGTACTTAGCTGTGTGTGTATCCACATTTGTATGTAGGTCTGTGCATGTGTGGGTGGTGTGTACCACATGCACGTGTGTGTGACTGGGTCAATGTCTGTGTTACATGTTTGGGCGACGGAACATCCACGCACAGGGTTGTGTCTGCAGGTGTGAGTGTGTGTGTGTGTGTATCTGTGTCTAACACATTCTGTAGACGCAGCCGCCAGAGCAGAGCTTTCCCGGAGCCCTCTCCACGATTGCTCCCTATTTCTCTCCTTCCTCGATGCTGCGCCTGCCACATACCTGGCCCATACGTCACTCTAGACCTTCTCCCTGCCATAGGTTCTATCTCTGTCCCTGTCGCTGTGCTTCCCCCACTGCTAACCCAGCCCTCCGTGCTCTGGCTGCACCCAGACATGGCCCTGCATGTGTGTCCCCCTGCCCCTCTCCTCTGCCCCACAGACTTGCCTTGGAGGCCCTGGGTCTGGTTTTCACAGCTGTCTGTCCTTGGTCCCTGCCCTCCACCCCCACTCCTCGGTCCCTTTTCTCCTTCTCTCTCTCGTTTCAGAAAAGAGGCCAGCTCTGCAGCCCCCTCGGGGACGCCCCCACCAGCTCAAATTCCGAGTGCAGAAAAGAAACCGGACCCCCCAGTGAGGCCTGCCAGGCCTCCCGGACCCTTTGTTACTCAGGAACCTCACCTTGGACGGAATGGGATGGGGGCTTTGGTGCCCCCCAGCCCCTGCCTCCACTCTGCCACCCCGGCCTGCCTCCCTCTGGCCGGACAGAACTGGTGCTCTCCATTCCCCCTGCCCCTCTGCACGCGGACAGGGGGATCTTCCCTGTGCCCCCCCATTTTGATGGTGTCTGTGACATTTCCTGTTGTGAAGTAAAAGAGGGACCCCTGTGTCCTGCTCCTTTCTCTTGCAGTCTGCTTGTCCGTGTGTCTGTTTTTCCACTTGTCCATCTGTCCAGTAAGCAGGTAATGGTAGGGGGTTCCCAAGCTGGTCCAGTGTGGACTCCCAGCCCTCCTCCACCCCACTGCTCCTTTCTCTCCTGCAGCTGGGCCCCGCTCAGCTGGTTCCACTTGACGCAGTGCCCTGAGGACCCCTCAGTGCCTTGGCCGCCCAGTCCCCGCCCGGCCTGGCCGGCTCTGGCTGGCTGCTGCTCTCTCCTGGTGGGGGGAAGCCTAGCCAGGCCTCTGATCCCCTGGGGCGACCAGACCTCACACAGACCTGGCCTGCCCTTGTTTGCTCCCCTACAGACAAGGATGAGTGCTCCAAGGATAACGGTGGCTGCCAGCAAGACTGCGTCAACACGTTCGGCAGCTACGAGTGCCAGTGCCGCAGTGGCTTCGTGCTCCACGACAACAAGCATGATTGCAAGGAAGGTGAGGAGTGTCCGGGCTGGAAGGGCCAGTGCTGGAAGCCCAGGGAGCTCAGGGGCCTCTAGGTCCCCTCAATTCACCTCCAGATGGTGCACAGATCTCCCTGCCTCTCCCAAAATATCAGAGTAAGAGCATTAGGAATACAGGCACTCACATTTCCAGTCTCTTCTTCAGGTGATTAGTGCTGCTTTTTTTTTGGGACAGAGTCTCACTATGTCACCCCAGTAGAGTGCTGTGGCATCACAGCTCACAGCAACCTCAAACTCTAGGGCTCAAGCGATTCTCTTGCCTCACCTCCCAAGTAGCTGGGGCCACAGGTGCCTGCCACAACACCTGGCCATTTTTTGGTTGCAACAGTTATTGTTGTTTAGCAGGCATGGGCCAGGCTCAAACCTGCCACCTTCCGTATATGTGGCTGGCGCCCTACTCACTAAGCTATGGGCGCTGAGCCAGGTTAGTGCTTCTTAAAACCCATGTCCAAGGCTTTCTCTTTGTAATGACCTCCTCCAGCACAGAGACAAGAGAGGTTCAGAGCACAGGCTCTGGAGCCAGCTGGCCTGGTCCAGCCCTGCCACTTAGTCAGCTGTGTACCCTTGAGTAATGGCTTGCCCTCCCCATGCCTCAGTGTGTTCCTGCGTAAAATGTAGGTAATACTAATACCTATCTCTCAGGGGTATTGGGGCACTGTGAAGTGGTCCAAGCAATGCCTGGCTTATAGACATGACTTCACATCAGACTTTTGATCCCTGGGGATCCCTAGAGCAAGGCCACTACCTTCCTTTTACTGAAGCCCTGCACGTACTTAATAATAGCTCTTATGCCACCACTGTTATCACCAATACCTCTTTGGACATGATGCAGTACAGACCTGCTCCAGGTCAGTAATTTCATCATGGCCTCTGCCTGCTGGACACACACAATCCCAGCCGCGCAACACAGACTTGGCACTACTACAGAATGTCTGTGTGACTTTGGTGAGTCCCTTAACCTCTCTGAACTTTGCAGTTTCCTCATCCAGGGGATGACTAGAAAAAAAAAACAACTTTTTTAGGGCACTAAGCTCTGAGCCAGGGGTCCTCAAACTACGGCCCGCAGGCCACATGCGACCCGCCTAGGACATTTATCAGGCCCGCCGGGTGTTTTTGCCACTGCTGCCTGTCCTGCTTAGCAGCCACCTGGTCCCAGGGCCCACAGTCCGGCCCTCCAACAGTTTGAGGGATGGTGAACTGGCCCCCTGTTTAAAAAGTTTGAGGATCCCTGCATGAGCACTTAGCACAGTGGTTGGCAAGCGACTCTTTTCACCACGATCAGGTGGACAAGCCAGATATAAATGGGTGAGCTGCTGAGCAGAATAAACAGATGAAGCACTCAGCAGTGAGCCAGTGGATAGTGAGGGCCTCCAGCCCAACAGGTGTCCTGACTCAGGTGTTGTCTGAACTGCATTCTGTCTCTGTACTCTTGAGAAAGAGCAGCATCCACAAGATAGCCAGGAGGACAGAGGTTAAACTTCCTGCAAAGATGGCCTGTCCATCTGTCCATCTTCTTTTTTTTTTTTTTTTTTTT
>NW_003852469.1:6853757-6883639 GCF_000181295.1 Otolemur garnettii | reverse complement strand
CGCCACAACGCCCGGCTATTTTTTGGTTGCAGCTGTCATTGTTGTTTTGGCGGGTCCGGGCTGGGGATTCGAACCCGCCTCCTTAGGTGTACGTGGCTGGCGCCTTAGCCGGTTGAGCTATAGGCGCTGAGCCCATCTGTCCATCTTCTGATCATTTTAGAAGCACTCTGAGTCCCTTCCTCAGGTGATAGGCTAACTACAGATCTATCTGTAGAGACCCAGTGCTATGCAGTTCTGTAATGGATTCAAGAAAAGAGTCTGTCCTCTCCCCGGGGGATCACGGTCCATCTGGGGAGAGATGTGGATGACAGAGAGCATGGAAAACCAATGTGGAAAGTGGCAGGGCAGTTGGCCACATGGAACGGCAGATGGGTAATGAAGACAACTCATGTGTGGGGAGACGGGAATGTGACCTCCTCCACCAGTGACTCAGAGGGCTTTGCTCTCTGGGCCCATGGCTGTGTATTCATTCTGTGAGCCTCTGAGCCTGGCACACCAGTGCACACCTGCCCCCCATTCCTGTTTCCTCCACAACTGCAGTGCTTGGCTCTGCCCACTCAGATTGCATGATCATGAATAACGATCATTGGCACTTGAGTCTGAGTTGAGGAGGCTATACTTGAGGGGTAGAAGCCAGATTGCAGTGGATTGAGGAGCTATAAGTAGTGAGAACATGGTGATAGTAAGAGTTCTGGAAGGTGAGCTAAGAAGAAAAAGAGAGAGGATGGGCTGAGGCTAGAAGGGCACTAGAGGTATCTTTCAGGATGCACCAAGGTCCACAGGTTACAGGACTGGGAGAGAGCATGATGGTGGTCTCTGCTTGTGCACAGTCCATCCCGACAGGAAGAGAGGACACCATCTTCTCTGAAGCTGTGGGGTGGGTGCAAGGTAGAGGGAGTGAGGGGAGTTTGCTGATGTGGGCCAGAAGTTGAAGCCATTTGTTTGTCAGTATCTGAGGTCCCAGCTTTGCCAGGAGGTGGAAGAGAGAGGTCTGTAGCCAGGAGGGAGGAGCTGGGAGTTGAGATGGAAGCTGCAGGAGGGGGCTGAGGGTTTGCAGGAGTTGCTGAAGGTGAGAGATGGAGCTGGCGAGAGGGTGCCAAGTGGTCTGAGGGCCCAGGAGAGATGGGGGCCCAC
Organism: Otolemur garnettii; assembly: GCF_000181295.1. Lineage (NCBI taxonomy): Eukaryota > Metazoa > Chordata > Mammalia > Primates > Galagidae > Otolemur > Otolemur garnettii. The sequence continues at coordinate 6,882,505 of NW_003852469.1, read as the reverse complement.
GGATAGGGTTGTCTAAGATGCTGCGAATAGAGGGGTGGGGTGTAAGGCCATGGAAGGTGCCAAGGAGCAGCTCAGGTGATCAGCCGAGTCAACTGAGGAGGAAACACGAGGACTGTGGTGTTTGCTCTGAAGTTGGATGACCATAGTTAGGAAAGCGAGGGCCCAAGCACCTGGGGGAGCAGGGGGTGACCTCAGAGAGGGTGGTGTGCTATGGCAGGGAGAAGCAGAGGCTGGTGACATGGCCCAAGGCAAGTTCATGAGGAAGGAAGTAAGAGGCAGTGGGGCCGAAGAGGTCAGGGAACAGAGAGGACAGGTGGACTGTCTATGTGTTTGTTGATATCACCTTGCAAGTTGGCAGGAGTGGGGGTGGGGAGAACTGAGTCAGATGCCAAAGTCTCCTGTGACTGGGGAAGCTGCCGGAGGTCAGCAGATGGCAGCTTCGAGGTGGGGCAAGGGGGTGTAGCCCCACCACCACCGAAGTCCAAGGGAGTTACCCAGGGAGCTGCAATGGCCGCTTCAACGCATGCTGCCATGCAGGGCCTCACCTAGGGCTGCTGTAGGAAGCATGTGGCTAGCTCTCCCAGGTGCAGGAATTGCATGGAAGGGCAATGATCTCTGCCCTCAGTCCAGGTTGTAAGCAGGGGCAGGAGAAGGAAGGAAGGGGGAGGTGGGAGGCATCAGTGTACAGAGTTCTTGCCAATCCTCTTCTGTCACTTGCTTCCCCTGCAGCTGGCTGTGACCACAAGGTGACATCCACCAGTGGCACCATCACCAGCCCCAACTGGCCTGACAAATATCCCAGCAAGAAGGAGTGCACCTGGGCCATCTCCAGCACCCCTGGGCACCGGGTCAAGCTGGTAAGATGCCCACTCCCCAGCACACGTGGGCACCCCTTCCTCAGCACCATCTCCAAAGCCCTGCATGAGCCAGAGGCACTGTCCAGAGCCATGTAGACTACAGGCCAGGTGGCCTGGCTGAGCCCACAGGTGCTGTTCCTGTGAAAAAAAATCCAAGTCTGACCTGGACAGAGGCCCCTTTCCTGGTATATATTGGGGTATCCCGACCATTGCCCCATTCCTGGGTCCTCCCTCACTGTCATCTCCAGTAGAGGCCATTTCCATGGGTGTCCCTGTCCCACCTGCCTTCCAGCCATATTCCTGATCTTGGCTCCTCCCTCCTGCCCTCCAGACCTTCGTGGAGATGGACATTGAGTCTCAGCCTGAGTGTGCCTATGACCACCTGGAGGTGTTCGATGGGCGTGACACCAAGGCCCCAGTTCTCGGCCGCTACTGTGGGAGCAAGAAGCCAGAGCCAGTCCTGGCCACAGGCAACCGCATGTTCCTGCGCTTCTACTCCGACAACTCTGTCCAGCGGAAGGGCTTCCAGGCCTCCCACTCCACAGGTGAGGCCCGCCGTGGGCCAGTGCGCTGGGCAGCTGTGTCCTCATGCTGTGAGTTGTTGTGGAGGCATCCACTGAGCCTGGCATGGGGTCCATAGTTACACCCCATCCCTGGCATGGGGTCCATAGTTACAAACAGCTTATGAAGACTTGAAGACAGACTGTGCCTTGGGAGGGGGAGGGAGACCTCTTGAGCCCCCCAGTGCCATAGGCCACCTGCGCCCCAACCCCCAAATGCTCTCCTTCATTCATCTCATACATATGCATGGGCACATGGCACACACAAGGCAGCGTTCTAAGTGCAGGTCGCAGAAATGAAGCAAGCAGATGAAAGTCCCAGCCTTTGAGGGGCTTGTCTTGCACCTGTTTGTTTTTTTGGTCTTTTGTTTTGTTTTGGTTTGGTTTGATTTTTTGAGGCAGAGTCTCACTTTGTCACCCTTAGTAGAATGCCATGGTGTCACAGCTTACAGCAACTGTAAACTCCTGGGCTTGAGCAATCCTCTTGCCTCAGCCTCCTGAGTAGCTGGGACTACAGGTGCCTGCCTCAGCACCTGGCCAATTTTTCTATTTTTAGCAGGGATGGGGTCTCGGTCTTGCTCAGACAAGTCTTGAACTCCTGAGCTCAGGCAGTCCACCTACCTCGGCCTCCCAGAGTGCTAGGATTACAGGTGTAAGCCACTGCCCATTTGTTTACTCAACAGCCATGGGTTGCACTCTCACTCTTCAAGACAAAGGGGCACGTGACCATGAAACAGGCACGAGCCTATCACCCCTGTCCACCCAGAGCTCACAGTCCAGAGCGAGATGAGTCAGACACAGGCCACTGCAGCTCGAGAGCAGGCAGGGAGGCACTTGAGCCAGCCAGGTGTGATCTGGCAGAATCATTCCACAGCCCCAACACAGCCCAGGGTGTGCACAGGTGACAGCAGGTCACTTGGTTTGTCTGGAACCATGGGTGTATGAGGACAACAGTGATGAGGGGGCAATATGGTTGCAGAAAAAGACTGGAGAAAGGCCAGGCCTGGGAGGCCTCAAGTGCCAGGCCAAGATATGCATGAGCTTTGTATTCTCCCTGTGGTCCTGAGCCACCGGTCAGGGTATCCCCAGAGCTAAGGGGTCCACAGCATCCCTTACCCCTTCCACCCAGTCCCTGACACAGCCCCATCCAGCCCTTTTCTGCCCACTCTGGGAAGACTGAGCCTGAGCACCAGGTACATAGAGAGAAGCCACAGGGCACAGGTTGGGGGCGGAGCTCTCTGCCCAGAGGCCTAGAACTCTTCTGACCCTCAGACCTGCTATGTTTGGCCCACACTGTGTTTTTTAAAAACTTGAGCCAATGTTTAAAAATCAGGAGTTTTCACATAAAAACCCAGATGTACAGTTTCTCTTTTGAAAATGGAAGCTCTGGCAATGCTGGGCCTACATTTTTCCATGACAGCCATCAGCTGGAGCAAATCAGCAGAGTCCCCTTTAGACAGAATGTACAGTCCCTGGCACCGGTGCTCCGAGCTGCCTCTCGCTTGGGCTATCTCACTCTGCGCATCCCCAGGGTCCCCTGACCTCCACAGGCATCTGTCCAGAGGTGAAGTGGTAGAACACTTGTTCTGGGCCAGGACCCAGCCCTCCTGTTGCTCACCATGCAGCCTTATCCACGGCCCCCTTGCCACTGCATGGTGGGTGATCAGGGGGTGGTGGCCAATCTTGTTGTCCCCTGCAGAGTGCGGGGGCCAGGTGCGGGCAGACGTGAAGACCAAGGATCTTTACTCCCACGCCCAGTTTGGTGACAACAACTACCCTGGGGGGCTGGACTGTGAGTGGGTCATCATGGCCGAGGAAGGCTATGGCGTGGAGCTCGTGTTCCAGACCTTCGAGGTGGAAGAGGAGACAGACTGCGGCTACGACTATATGGAACTCTTCGACGGCTACGACAGCACAGCCCCTAGGCTGGGGCGCTACTGTGGCTCGGGGGTGAGCCCCTACCCCTTGCCCCCAAGCCCCGCATTGCCCTATCCTTCTCACCCTAATCCTGAGCCGAGAGACTGAGTGGGAGGGTGAGCACAGCACAGGACTGGTCCTCTGCAGGAGCCCATAAGACAGTCTGGTTGGGGGTGCTGTTCAGAGAGGTCACACTGTCCTGGTCTACCCAACCCAGGAATCCTGGTCCTTTCTGGGCAACTCACAGATTCCTGCAGCCTCTGGGACAGGCCCTGCCCCAAGCCAGGCCTGCTCAGAACCAGGTGGCAGGGCCTGCAGGAGAAGGATGATGCTCCCCTGCCCCCTACCCTTGCTACTATCCCAAGGCAGCTCACCAGGGCAGGGGGCAGAGGTTGGCGCCAGAGCCAAGGACAGGGGCCTGAGCTAAGCAGCTCTCACCAGTCCTTCCGGATTAGCCATAAAAACACCCTTGTGTCTTCCTCTGCCAGTTTCTCCTCCTGGTGAGAGGCCAGCTTGTCCCAAAGCCCTGGCTGCTGCTATCCAAGCAACCCCTGCACATTGCTTCTTGGTCCATAAAATGGCACTTTCAGGTGCAGCAGGCAAGGCTGCTTGACGGGCCCCTAACTAAGGCCACAGGCTGACCAATAGAGCTGTGTCTTCTTTTATCCCCCCTTTTTATCTTTTTGAACCCTTTTGTCCTTCAGCGAGAGCTGTCTTCCCTCCGCTTCTCACTCAGATACACTGTTCTACCATCCCCTCCCTGGCCCCCAGCCTCTCCCATGCTCACGCTCCAGGCAGCCTGGGTGCCCTAGGGAGGGGTAAACCTCCTGGTCGCTGCAGCAGCTGCTGGACCCAGAAGTGGCCTCCCATCCCCTCAGGAGCAGAATACTAGCTTCGTGTGGCCAGCAAGGGCTGGGACAAGGTGGAGGGGGGAGCAGCTCAGCTGCCCAGGCATCCACCAGCTTGCTACCAAGCTGGCACCCCCTCCCCGCTTTGCCCTTCCTTCTGAGTCAAGCACTAAATCGGTGTCCCCAGGTGTTTTCTTTCTTTCTTTCTTTCTTTCTTTTTTTTTTTTTTGAGTTTAAGTTTTTTTGTTGTTGTTGCCTTTTGGCCAGGGCCAGGTTTGAACCCACCACCCTCGGTATATGGGACCAGAGCCCTACTCACTGAGCCACAGGCGCTGCCCGGCCCCAGGTGTTTTCTTGTAGAGACTCCCCCCCAGGCTGGAGCCAACAGGAGGGGACCTGGGGAAGGAACGCTGTGCCCTTCCTGGTACAGCCACTGGAAATGTCCCCAAGGTTCTCAGAAATGATTCCTTCTATGCCTAGAGGGCCAGGGCATCGGCACAGATGCTCAGTGAGCTGATCATACTCACTGTGAGTGGGCCTGGGGGAGCTACCAAAGGGGCATCACCTTGGCCAGGACTTGGGGGTGGGGGCTGTGGAGTCCAGATCCATGGGAGACCACCTCTCCCTGCAGTGTCTGCCACACCCCAGCAGAGATACAGCTGTGCCATTTTCTCTAACAGCTGGGACCCCAAGAAGACACACCACCCGCAGACCCCTCCCTTTGCAAAGCACTGCCACATTTGTCCTTTTCTTTGTCTCCAGCCGTCTTCCTGGGCCTGGGGTACAAACAGCCTTTGCTCCTGTTTGCAGTTGAAGGAAGTGAGGCCCAGAGAGGAGAGGTGACTTGCCCAGGACTACACGCTAACTAGTAGTTAGTAGTGGAGCTGGGTTTAGAAAGGAAGGCTGACTCTGAACTTAAGACAAGCTCCTCTACCCCATGATTTCTGCTCTCCCCCAGAAGCCACATTAAACTGCTACTAGTGAGAAACTCTCTGCTTCAAGGGCTGAGGGAGTGTGGTGACAGCCAGGGAGTCCCAGACCTTCCTCAGGGACAGGCACCTTGGGGAGGGAAGGGAGGAGCCCCAGCCTCATGCCCATCTCTTTCCTCTGCTAGCCTCCTGAAGAAGTGTACTCGGCAGGAGATTCTGTCCTGGTGAAGTTCCACTCAGATGATACCATCACCAAAAAAGGCTTCCACCTGCGCTATACCAGCACCAAGTTCCAGGACACACTCCACAGCAGGAAGTGACCACTGCCTCTGCACGGGGGGCGGGAAGGGAGGCCTGCTTCCCTTGGTCACCCAGACCGGACAGTGGCGGAGTGAGTGGAAGGTGACATGCTGTCCCTCTCACCAGGCATCAGGGCCTACAGGGCCCATGGGCCAGGTGACACTGTGCCCAGGAGGTAAAGGAATTGGACTCCTTCATACCAGGGTAAGAGGCCAGGGCCAGGGAGCCAGAGCTATCACTGAGACACTTGAAGTGACCATTCCTCTCTGGGGGCCCTGCCTAGTGGCAGGAGGGACTGCCAGTAGCCCCCGCTGCCTCTCAGACATCTCTGAACACCGTATTGTGTATAGCCAGTGGCGTAATCTTCATTGTAATGGGCGTTTCCCACCCCTGCTCCAGCCTCGATTTGGTTTTATTCTAAGTCCTCACTTCCCCCTCAATTTCCTGGGGCACCAAGGGTCTGTGCATGTCCCCCCAGGATCCTCAGTGGGGGACTGATAGGGAGGGGGTGGAGAAAAAAGACAGGGCTTATCTCAGGCCCAGTGGTTGGTCAGCCACACGGGGCACCCCAGCCAATAAACCGAAAGTGTTACAGCCAGTACCCTGTGCCAGATGCTGTCTGGGATGCAGGGGGTGGGGGTGGTGTCTCATTCCAGATGTGCCGGCTCCCTGTGTGTCTGAGGCACATGGCAAGGGCACCTGGCTGCCCTTTTCTCTTGTGACTCCAGACCCCCTGAGGGTATGATTTCACCCTTGGGCACACACATACTCACAGCTGCCCATCATGGCCTAAACACACACTGTCTGTGGCCCTCCCGCACAGGGGGAGGGGTAGAAAAATCTGTGAAGAAGCTCTTGGGTGGGGAGGAAGGAAACATGTGAAAGGGGTTCGTGGTGTGTCCCCATGAACTTGGGTTTTCTGTCTGCATCTGGGGAAGGCAGGTGGGCTGTGAGATTATGTAGCTAGGGCAGTGCACAGGGTCCATAAAAGCTACATCAGCTAGGCCAGGTCTCATAGTTGGCCCCCTGCCTGCCAGGTCAGATGCCAAGTACCACCCCTGTGGGTCCTCTCCTCCTAGAGACAAGAGCCAAAGCTCAGCAGCCACTGAGCAAACATTCCAGCTCTGGCTCCTCTCTCCAGGCGACCCAAGGCTGTGTCTTGTCCCCTCCTCTTTCCTGCCATTGCCCACTTATTCCCCCAGCCAGCAGTGAGGCCCAGACCTCTGCCTCGCAAAGGCCAGGAGGAGAGAAGCTTCCCTTCCCTTTCACTGCATGGACCTCACAGGGAAGGAAAGCTGAGAAGGGACCCCAGCTCTTATGCCAGGGCTGACCACTCCCAGATACTGGGGTTCCCCGAGAGCCCTTGGTAGACTGCACAACCCCTGGCTCCTCCCGGCTGCTGCTGCTGCTGTACAACACTGTCTGGCTCTTAGGGGCCCACTCCCAGGGAGCAGAGGGCATAGTAGACCCCATCTTGGCACTTTAAGTAAAAAGCAGCAGTAGAAACCAGACAGGCTACTCATGTTTGATGTGTATGCCAGGCCCTCTTCTTCCAGGAAGTCTGCTATGGCTGCAGCCCTCTTCTCTGGGTCTGACCCTAGGTGCGATAGCAGGAGACGCCCAGAAGAGTTACTGCTGACTGTGCCAGTGAAGTCACAGGCTGTGATGGGCTGGCCACCCCTCCTTGCGGCTTACTCCTCAGCCCTCCAGGTTCTTCTAAAGCTCAGAGGACCACAATTCTAGCTCACAAGCCACATGCCCAACCAGCCATAACCCCACTGAGATGGAGGGACTCCAGCCCACAGAGATACACGTGGTCACCTGCCCCTAACAGCGTCCTCATGAATGGCAACCCATGGCCATAGGAAGGCTCTGGATCAACTCTGCAGCCATCCAGACACGTTCCAAGACTCCACCACCCACATAGGTGCAGACCCTGCTGAAGCCCCAAGGACCCATGCTGGTGAGTCCACCCAGCCTTCCTAGGACATGTCTCAGAGGCAGGTAGAGCCCTTGAGGTCCAGGCTGGGTCCAGCCAGGGAAGCTCTGTGCCAATAACAGTAAAAGGCACAGAGTGTCTTGGAGACCCACAAGCAATGCAGAAGCTTTTTTGCCAGCCATCTGGACCACCCTGTGGAGTGGACGCAAATCTCTAAGACTGCTGAGCAGGTCCTCATAGCAGCGTGGGGTTCCCTGTTCTTTTCAGACAAGAAGCAGGGGCACAGGCCTATCTGGACACCCACATGTTCACCCTGCAGGTGCTTGCAATCGGTCAGTAGGCAGCCCAAAGCAGAGTTGATGGCCAGGACAGAGGAGAATAGGAAGGCAGGGAGGAAGAGGAACATTTCAAGGACAGGAGCCAGACAGGACCTGAGGAAGCCATGACGGTGGGGAAAGGGCAGGAGTCTCTCTCCTGGGGCAGTGGGGGCTGCACAGGATCTGGCTGAGGCCACTGAGATGTATTTAAGAGCTGCTGTGTCCTCTGGGCCCACTGGGTTCTAAACAGGGCCAACTCCAGTGCAGCTGCCCATCTGCTCAGCTGATCCCATGGCAGTAGAAGGCACACCTGCTCCTCCAAATGTGCCCAGGCCCCCCAGGTCCCCAGGGCCCCCTGGGTCCTGACCACCTGTCAAGCATTGAGAGAGCCAGGATGGGGCTGCCCAGGTCCAGATAAAACATCCCCAGAGCTTCAGACTTCTATCTGGGAGCACCTATGGAGCCCTTGGCCATGAGGACAGCACAAGCCTTGGCAGTCAGGAGACCTGGCTCCCACACTTGGCTTTATGATGGTGGCCAGCTGCTGCCTCCCCCAAACCTATCACCTGTCCCTAGGACGCTTCCTGCCATGGCCAGAAGTAGGCTCAAAAATCCAGCATCTAGTCTCCAAAGTAGTCAAAGGACAGGGGCCAAGATGCAGAAGCAACTGGGGCCCGCAGCAGAGGTGCAGGGATTCCAAGGCGACCCACTGGCTCGACTGTAAAATCAGCGATGTTGAGTGTGCTCTTCCCTGCCCCTTCCCCAGCACGCAGGCTTCTCAGTAGTGTAAATGTCACAAGCCTGAGGGCTGACAAAGCCCATTTTGAACACTACCTCTACCATGTGGTGGTGGCTGTATGGCACTTAGTGAGTCACTTAGCCTCTCTGAACCTTGGCGTCGTCATCTATACACCTGGGGTGATAAAACCACCTCGCAGGGGTGTGGAGAAGGAATGAGATAACCTTTAAGGGGAGCCTGTCCCTCTGCCTGCCAAGTAGACAGTTCTTCATAAATGGGCTGGCTTCTGTCTCCTCTCCCAGACAACAGTCTGGTTCCTGGGCTACTCTACTCCTGTGCCAAAAGGAAACTTCTGGGTACATTAGTTTCCAGTCAGGCATTAGGAGCTTAGTGCAGAATTCTGCCTGCCAGAGGGGCAATGCTTACCCACAGCAAGGAGGGGCTCGTGGGGCAGCAGGGGACATATTTCTGGCGAGCTGGTAGCCTTTCTGGTCACCTCCCAAGTCACACCCTGTACTTGACTGTCCCCGCGCACAAGGCTGATTCTAAGATCTGTGAAAAGATTTGCTGCTCCAGTTTGCAAAAATAGTAGTGCCTGACTGGGAGAGCTGGGGAGAGGGCAGCCAGATGTTTTCCCCAGAGAACCAGGAGCCCAACCCTACCCCTACCCCAGCCTCCTGCCAACCAGGGCTGCTGGTCTCAGGCCCCAGCCCCTGCCTTCCCCCCACTGTCCCCTCCCCCACCCTGTGAACATCTGGTTCCAATCTCTTCCAGATGCTGTGGCCAAGCTGTTTTATGGCCAATCACCTCAGCTCGGCTTCCTGAAGGCCTCCCTCCATTTGGGGGAATGGTCCCTCCTGGTCCCTTTCCTTAACAGCACCTCTTTTCTTAACATGGAGAAGGGACACACACTGAGGCCAAAGAAACCTTGAGGGTCCTCAGAGCTGGCTCCTACCTGCCTCCACTTTGTGGAGGGCAAGGGACTCTCATACACCCAGGATAGTTGCTAGCCCAGGAAGAATGGGACCCACAGAAGGTGTGGCCAGGGGAGTACATCCCAGTTGTACAAGTGTGTGCCACCACATGTGTGTGCATGTACACCTGTGCCACAGAACACCCTGCCTGGAACCTGGAGCCTCCCCTACTGCCTCATTTTCCCTCTCTGCCTGGACTGCAGACAGAGCCAACTCAGAGACACTCAGCTGGATGGGGGCAGCTATGGTTCAGGGTTGTCCCCCACCTTGGGGCTCTCCATGGCCTCCTAGGCTGGCCTCTAAATCCAGTGCAGGGGGTTGGGCATGTGCACGCCCACATAGAGTAGCTCCTTCCCCCAGGTCACATTTGACCCCAGGCCAGAAAGGACCCCAGGGAGGAGTAGAGAGACCAGCACAGGAGAAGACAGGGAATGACTTGGGATCCACCCTCCTCTCTCTGCAGGCCTGCATAGTCCTCCCCTACACCATTTGGAAGGGCTCCAAACGGGGACCGGAGGCCTTAGTGAGGCCTCCAGTGGACTCTGGTGGATACTCTGACCCTGCTATGTCTGACTTATGCTTCAAACAGCCCAGGGCTGGCCGTGTGCCAGGGACTGGCCATCTGGACAGAGCAGGGACCCCTTCTCCTACCTCCATTCACTGCCTTTCTCCCACTACAATCCCCTCCCAAGAAACCAAGACAGGTTTACACAAGGAAGACTGAGCCTGCGCCTCTGGAGAACTCGGGAAACCTCTTGACTGGGTATAGGGGAGTCCTGTGCAGGCCTTGAGAGACAGGAGGGTGGATCTGAGTCATACCCACCCATCTTCTGCTGTGCTCCCTTCTCTAGAACAAGCCTCCCTGGCTTCTGTGACTCCATAGCTCCCCCTGGCGGTATTTGGGAACTAGGCAAGGTCTTGGGTAGCCAGAAGCAGCATGGAGAAGGCCCCAGGAGGACTACTGCCTGGATCTTACTGCCAGGTGGCCCCAGCACACATTAGGGGAGACAGGCACAGGTGAGAAACTGGGAAGATTCCAGTCTCTGAGTCAAAACCTGGGCACGGTTGTCTACTGGCTGTAAGTCAGTGGTTCTCAACCTTCCTAATGCCACGATGTATTTTCATTGTTACAAAGGGGTTGCGACCCACAGGTTGAGAACCGCTGCTCTTAAGAGGTGAGTGGTCTTCTTTGTGCCTTGGTGTCTTCATCTATTAAGTGGGAATACTACTGCCCAGGGCCATCGTGAAGGCCAAAGGAGCTGATGAGGGTGAGCACCAGCCCGTAGTAGGTGACTGGTGCATAGCGACATCCCCCCAGGCACATCTGCCCTTAGCTTTTCTCTGTCTCCCAAAGAGGCTGCAGCCAAGCTCTGGATGACACATATTCATGTGGACTGGAGTCAGGTGGTGCTGCTGAGGTGCCTTTGACTTTTTTGAAGCTTTCCTTCTCCAGATAGGACCATGTCAGTATGTCCCTAACAGCAGATGCAGAGCTGACTCAGCAATGTACATGGTGAGCCCTGCGGGGAAGGGGGGAGGGCACATTCAGGCTCTCTGGGGAGGGAAATTCCATGGTCTGATGCGGTGGCAGCCTGCTCCAGCCTGAAGGGCTCCAAACGGGGGCTGGGGGCCTTGATGAGGCCTCCAGGTTGCTAAGGTCCTCCCCTCGGAGCCTCTTTCCTCACAGGGGAAGCTCTAGGTGGAACAAAAGGACTCCAAGGTCCCTTCCACACTGGAGATGTGACTTTGTCCCCTGTGCCCAGGCTCCCAGCGGGACATAGGTGCTTCCTTGGAGATGATCCTAGGTGGCCTGTCCTGGGGGTATCCCCCTTTGATCTCCTCTGTGGATTGTGCAACTCACCCACCCTACCCCTCCCAGGACCCAAAGAGAGGCAGTCTGAAGCCTGAATGTGTGTCTCCCTCAGGTTCATAGGTTGAAATCCTAACTCCCCAAGGTGATGGGGTTAGGAGGTGGGGCCTTTGGAAGGTGATTAGGTCACGAGGGTGAAGCCCACACACATGGCATTAGTGCTCTTATAGTAATAAAAGGAGCCCAAGGGAGCAAGTTTGCCCTTCTACTGCGTGAAGGCACAGTGAACAGATGGCTGTCTATGAACCAGGAAGCAAGCCCTCACCAGACACCAAATCTGCCAGCACCTTGATCTCGGTTCAGCCACCAGAACTGTGAGAGACAAATGCCTGATGAGCATAAGCCACCCAGGTCCTGGTATTCTGTTGCAGCAGCTGGAAGGGACTACATCAGACGAGGCCCTCAGGCCATGGTGGTTTATTGATACACATCGCAAGCACAGCACAGGCAGGTGTGCCCCAGCCTGGGGAGGATGCGGGGACAGGGAGGACAGTGGGCCACCCCTACAGCAATGCTGTCAGCACAGGGGGAAGGGCCTGGGGCCCGTGTTCTCTCCTTCTCCACGCATCTCCCAGAGCCTCCAGGCCTCCTGAGCCACCCACACCACTCTCTGCCACTGCAGAGAGGCCTCCGGCTGTCCCCTGCCCCTCACTGAGGCATAGCCTTGTTGGCCTGCCAGCCGCTTCTGTCCTTCACCACAGAACTCCAGCTGCATGCCTGTAGTCTCTGTCACCTCTGAGGAAGTCACCGTGGGGGCTGCTCTCTTCTCCACCTGCTGTCACCTCTATCATCCCACAAGCAGCATGCCGCCTCCAACAGCACCTTCCCTGGGCTCTACACCTGCTCTGCTCTTCTCAGGGAGTCCAGCCTCACTGCCCTCTGCCCCATACAACCGTGGGGAAAAGCAGGCAGGCCCAGGAAAGACTTGACCAAGAACTCCCAAGGCAGGGGGGCAGGGGCTCCCAGCCCGTGGAGTGGCCAGGGGAGCAGACAGGCCAGCGTGCAGGGGTGGAATGATGGGTGGCAGAGGATCCGCAGCCCAGGTCACGTGCGGGCATGGCATAGTCACTGCCCTGTGGCAGAGTGAGCAAAGTGCACAGCCAGGCAGGGTGCCAGGACTCTGCGGGAAAGCCCTCAGTTCCATGCCAGGCCCCATCAGGGCATGAAGTGGCCCACTCCCAGCTAAAGAAGGGATGCCTCTGGGTCTCAGGGGACTCCTTCCCCCTCCTCAACCCCAGAGGCTGCTGTCCCAAACTCCAGCGCTCCGAGAAAAGAGAAGGTGTACTGGGGTATGTGTCATCTCCAGGTAGAATGAAGGAAAAATCCCAGCAGCCCGAAGCTCCCAAAGGCAAAAAAACAGAGGATCTCTTTCTAGAGAGCAGGAGGAGTGTCCCTGGTGGGCAGGTGGAGAAAGAGAGGGACAGCTCCCCCATGCAGGAAGAGGGTTCTCTAGGGCCAGGAGAAGCCAGGACGTCATGGCGGTGCAGGAGCTATTTATAGGAGCAGGGGCCCAGGCCTACAGCAGGAAGCCCTGAGGCCCAGCTCAATGGGGGGCATTCTATGGTCGGCCCTGAGTGGGTGCTGGGGCTGAAGAAGAGCACCCCACAGCTCTCCGCATCTCCTCCGGAGAGGCTCCCTGGGAGAGCCCCACAGGCGGGCAGTCCTGGGGAGTCGGAGGCTCAGGTGAGACAGAACAGCAGGACGAGGAAGCCAGAGGAAAGGGGAGATTCTCCAGAGATCCAACCCACCCACCAACCTACTGAAGCCAAGAAGCCTTGCCAAGTCCACCAGGCCTGGGGTGGGCCACACTTACCAAGAGGACCACCATCTGTTGCCTCAGTGCCAAGGGGCAGGGAGAGGGAGCAGGGGTGCAGGGGAGAGAAAGCCAGCTCCCTGGACCTGGGCCACCCCTCTCCACCTTCCGGTCATCTCTCCCTTGCCCCCCAGCTCCCTGGGAGTCCCTAGCGGCCCACACTGATGTTGCAGGTCTTGCAGCTGGGGTCCTTCTTGGCATCGGCAGTGGACAGGCTCATGAGCTGGTGCCCGCTGATCTCCCCCAGGGTGCCCAGGGACAGGTCGACGGGTTCGGTGTAGATGATCTCCAGGATGAGGTCCTGGGCATGGCGGAAGACCAGCTCCCCATCCTCCACGCTGCAGGTCAGGAACTTGTTGCAGGCAATGTCCAGGAGGGGCAGGCGGTCACGGCAGAAGCGGTCCCCCAGGGAGCCCTTGGGCGCCAGCACCAGGATGGCATAGTGGTAGGCCGTGTACATGCAGTAGAAGTCCGCGAAGTAGAGATTGGTGCTGGGGTTGAAGAGGCGCTGGGCTGGGATCTGGAAGCGCCAGCGGCCATAGGGGGAGTCCTGGGGTGGCTGGCCCGTGTTGAACTCGGTGTTGCAGCTGAAGAAGACCCCATGCAGCATGCCGCTGGTGGGGGAGCCATGGCTGCCACTGTTGTCCTTCAGGTAGGGCTGGAGCATGTTCCCACAGTGGGTCCTGCCACCCGGGGAGAGAAGATGCTCAGGCTTGGTGACTACACGTGGCCATGAAGGGAGAGGGCCAGCCCAGCTCCCAGCCCTCCCCCCGGCCACTCCTATTAGTCACAAGTAAAGCAATTGCAGAATGTAAGAGCAGGGAGAGCCCCACTTCTCCTGAACCTGTCCCTCGCCAGCTTGAAACCTTTTAATGACCTTGCAAAAGTAAGGGTCCACACCGTCTGGTCTTTCTGGCTTCCTTGTCATTTCCCATCTCCTAATACTCACCTGCCCACCTGCCTCCACACTCTCCCACCTGCCCAGACTGACTTCCCTGCCCACCCACCTCCACCTGGCTTTGCAAACTCCTCATCATCCTTCTAGTCCCAGAACTAGTGTCTGCTACTCTCAAAAACCTGCTGGGGACCACAGGCTCTCACATTTGACAAATATGTGGCCACCTACTGTATGCAAGACACGGAATTTTGTTCAGCAGTCACATATACTCATTGCATTAAATCTTTCCACACTATCTACTTGACTGACTCTGTCCTCAAAAAGGTGGACTGGCTTGGCGCCTGTGGCTCAACCGGCTAAGGCGCCAGCCACATACACCTAAGGCGGCGGGTTCGAACCCCCAGCCCGGGCCCGCCAAACAATGATGGCTGCAACCAAAAAATAGCTGGGCGTTGTGGCAGGTGCCTGTGATCCCAGCTACTTGGGAGGCTGAGGCAGGAGACTCGCTTGAGCCCAGGAGTTGGCGGTTGCTATGAGCTGTGATGCCATGGCACTCTACCCAGGGGGATAGCTTGAGGCTCCGTCTCAAAAAAAAAAAAAAAAAAGGTGGACTGTGCCTTTATCTTTATGTCCTGGCACCAAACAAGCTACCTGGCACACATGGGTGCTCCCTGTCTCCCTCTTTCTCACTGGTGACAAAGCTCCACATGGGCCACTGCCTCTCTTCTTTAATACCACCACCAAAGCCCCCAAGGCCCTCACTGCCCTAAGGTAAGGTTGAAATGCCTCACCCCAGCTGACCATATGGACAAAGACAATCAGAGCAGCAGCTCGCCCTGGCCGAGCTTCAGAAGGACACAGACTTGGAGCAATGTCAGCAGGCACGGAGGAGGGTGGACACCCCTTGGTGCTGTCTCACTCTTGCCTTGTCCTGGCTGTCCTGAGTGACAAGTGACTTGCTGGCTCGACCAGACAACAACCCACTTTCTCTCTGGGCCTCACATTCATCTGTATTCTGGAGTGTTGGATCAGATCACCACATTTCTAATATTTTCGGATGGCAGATCCCCTCTCTTTTTCTTCAAAGGAAATTATACATAGGCAGGACATAGGCAAATACATTGAGGTGGCTGCTGAACAGTGGGTGTGGGGCCCATCCACTGATTCCCTCCCCACTCCAGCAGCCTCCCCAGTGCCCAGTTTAGAGCCACTGAGCTGGGTGCTGCCTAGAAGTCTTGGTGCTCAGAGCTCTCTCATTCTGTGCTCTCCTTGCTACCTGCCCTGGGCCCAGTGGGGGCAGACCCCCATGAAAGGATCAAAGCCTGAGTCTCACTTGCCTGAGCTTGTTAGTACAGTGCTGAGCCAGATGGCCCCTGTCCCTAGAGCCCACACCTCCCCTTTGCCCAAACCCCAAGTAGGGTCACTTCAGAGCCAGCCTGATGATGTGAAGGCATGGGGAGGCCAGAGCCCCGCCGGACCTGGCGTGCTGGAAGTACTCCTTGTGGTGGTTGCGGTAGAAGACAGAGAAGCGAAGCATGCGGCCTGCGATCTGCTCGGCCTTCTCCTGCAGCTGGGCCAGGTGCTCCTTAGCATAATCTGTAAGAGCCCAGGTGGGGGAGGTGAGCCAGGCCAGCTGAGTGGTCACAAATGCTCCTGTCCCTCCACTCCCACCCCACAGTACATGTCAGGCCAATCTCTGTCTGATGGGGACAGGGAGAGCCACACACTGCTTGTTCTTATCACCTCTGCATCCTTGCTGCCAGAGGCTGTCAGAAAGGGGCAGAGGGCTGCCCAGTTATCACACTGGGGCCTCAGAGGCTGTCATCCCAGAGTACCCTTGTGTGCAAAGAGCACAGGCTGGCAAAAGAAGAACTCAAGAGGGCTCCACGCCTGTGACTCAAGCAGCTAAGGCGCCAGCCACATACACCTGAGCTGGGGGTTTGAATCCAGCCCAGGCCTGGCAAACAACAATGACGGCTGCAACCAAGAAATAGCCAGGTATTGTGGTGGGCACCTGTGGTCCCAGCAACTTGGGAGGTGGAGGCAGGAGACTTGCTTGAGCCCAGGAGGTGGAGGTTGCTGTGAGCTGTGATGCCACGGCACTCTACCCAGGGCAACAGCTTGAGACTCTGTCTCAAAAAAAAAAAAAAAAAGAAGAAGAACTGGAGAGGGCAGAGTGTGAGGTCCTTTTGGGAGAGCCCCCTACCACCACCACATCCAGCAGATAAGAGGCTGACCACCTGGAAGCCCGTAGTGATTCCAGGTGGGTGGTCATGAAGAATCCAGGGAAAGCTGGGCCTCTGCCTAACCAGTAGCCCTCTGCCTAAGCATTTCAGGAGACACAGGGTAAAAGGCTGGAAACAGGATAGTAAAATTGAACCCTCTGGGCCTGCAGCTGGGCCTGGGGCTGGCCCTGGGGTCCTGAGGCTCAAGCAGGGCTGCTACCAGCCTACACAGCACCTTGGTAACAAACTAGAAATAGGTGCCCTTCCATCCTTGCTGATGCATCCCGGGCCAGAGTGCTTGGATTGGCAAGAAGAGTGCAGCTGTCCACAGCTCCTAGGTTTGAATAAATATCCGCTACACATGGGAGGCAAACCAAGAAGCTTTTCCCCCAAGGAGTAGGAATGCCTCTAGAGAGTGGGGTTTCACAGCAGACTGGGAAAAAGCACCACTCAAAAGACAACAGCAATTCAAGGAGATTTGGGGCATAGACCTTGGCAGAGGATGAAACCAGCAGCCACGGAGGCCTGGGGCTAAGAATGTTCCCTGCCCCTTCCTTATGACAGAGAGATCTGGAGCAGTTCTCACCGTGGACACCAAAAGAATGGAATATCCTAGGGCAGATCCTGGGTCATCGGTGACCAAGCACACTTAAGCCTGGTGTTTGTTCATGCTAGAGTCAGCCGGGTTAGTTCTATGCGTACTAAGGGTGCTTGCAGGGTCATTAAACAGGGTCCATTTTCTCAGGCTAAGTGGAGGCACAGGACTAGCCAAACATGATCGCCCCACTGATTACAATGACTGATAAGCAAAGTGTGGTCTCTCCATACAAGGGAATACCATCCTGCCTTAAAAGGGAAGGAAATTCTGATATGTGCCATGTGAATGATCTTTAAGGACATCATGCTATGTGAATGTCACAAAAGGACAAATACTGCATGATTCCACTGATATGGGGTCCCAGAGAAGTCAAACCCATAGGGACAGAAAGTAGAATAAGGGTTGTCAAGGGGGAAATGGGGAGTGGTTGTTTACTGGGTAGAGGGTTTTGGTTTTCCAAGATGGGAACGTTCTGGAGATTGGTCTCACAATGATGTGAATATACTTAACACTACTGAACTGTGGATCAGTTCATTTAAAAAGGGTCAACGTGGTAAATTTTATGTTATGCGTAATTTTACCGCAATGTTTTAAAAAGATGCTTGCACCGAACAGGAAAGTAATTCTATCCCTTTTTTGGAAGTGGTGTTGCCAGCACGATTAGCAGTCTCCCATCTGCCTGTGATGTGAGGAGAGAAAAGGCAGGCTCTTTGAGGCAGGGAGGGTTTCCCTACCCTGACGTCTGAGCTTCATGCCTGGTGGACGGCAGGGTTCATAAGTGTTTGCTGGGTCACCATAAAGCCCATCTTGACCACAACTAAGCCATGTGTGCCAAAGCAGCAGGACAGCAATGTCACAGCAGGGACTTACCTCCAGTGCAGAACTCAACCGTCTCACTCCAGCCAGACACCAGGTACTCGCCATCACTCTGCTTCACTGCCGTCTGCACGGCCACACTGTACTCCGTTCGGGGGCTCAGGAACCAGTGGCCTCTCACTGTCATGGGCAGTGGCACTGCCTTGGCCACAAGCTTGGTGGGGACATCCTGAGAAATGGAGTAGAGACAGACAGCCAGAAGTCAAATGGGGGGTCCCACCTGATCTTGGCATCCCTGCTCCCAAAATGGTCCTCCTGAGCACGGCCAGAGTGTGGGGGATCTGACAGCTCCACGTCCTGACCACCATTTCCTTCAGAAGCCAGCAGGGGCCACCAGGAAGACTCTCCCCAGCCTCCGCCCCTCGTTGAGCCCCCTGGCGCCCTGTTCTCTTGGGAACTGAAGGAAAAGGCCTCAGGGGAGAGGGCCCCTAAAGTTGAGGGCAGCAAGGCCTCGGTTTTTTGAGGGAGACTTGGAGAGCTCTGCACACTGCTGCAGTGCTGTCTCCACGGCAACCGCAAATGCTGAGAAGCCAGGGAGGAAGGAAAAATATGCCTTATTCTTTGGGGGGGAGGAGGGTTAAGGGGGTGGTGTTGAACATTCACGTCACCGTGGCAACTGGCCTGCCAAAAGACACCCAGAACGGGAGAGCCAGTTCCAGAGAGAGAGGGTGAGTAACCCACACCAGCGCTGTGGTCCAGGGAGCCAGCTCCTTCCCGCCTCACTCTCCCCTGCCTCTGCCAGCCTGTGAGGATGGGAGGCTCCCCCCACCACTGCCACCCTGGCTTGTAACCCCAGGAGAGGACACACTCAAAGAGGGCTCTCACACATACCTTTTCTAAACCAAGCAAACAGCAGGCCAGTGGGTGAGAGGGAGAGCTGGGCACCACCCCTGCCAGAAGCCCATGGTGCCCACCCAGCCAACAACAGGGCTGCTCCCCGAGTTGGGCTTTGTCAGGACCTGAGACACCATCCCCACACGTGATGCCTGCGGTCCCACCCCACCCGGGCTCTCGGCCCCTGTCTGAAGTCCCAATCATGTCGCTGATAACAGTTCTCCCGCTGTGCCAGGCCCCATGCCAAGCACCACGCAAACATTACTCATCGAATCCTGTCAGTGACCCTGTGAGAGTTGGCATTATTATTCCTTTTCCACCAGGGAACAAACTCAGGCTCAGAGAGGCCAAGTAACTTTCCTAAGATGACACAGTAAGAAGAGTTTGGATGTTAACCAGGTCTCTGACTCCATAACATCACTTCCAGGTGTGCCATTATCCTCCCTCCTCCAAAAACAGGTGCTGAGGAGAGGTGCCTGGGCACCTTCTACTCACCCGGTGCTTGAATTTGTTGGAGTTCTTATTCTCCTTCTTGTTGAGGTCAATGAAGTAATGGGTGACCCTCTCCAGGTCACTGTCCTCCATGGCCCAGGAGATGCGGAAGGAGTCACAGGTGATGTTGTTGATCTCAATGCTGTGGGGGGTGGACAGCAGCTCCATGCTCCCTCTGGTTTGGCTCCTGCGGGGACTGATGGGAGGGGAGGAATTAGCTCTACCCTCAACCCCATGGAACTTTCTAGAATGTTCTCTTCCTAATATCCCTGTGAGGACCCAGGCAATGCACCAGCCTCAGAGATCTGATGGAAAAGAATGCACAGGGAAAGCTGGAGGGGGGGAGAATGAAGGTGGGAGGGGTGTCCCGGGGGGGGGGGAGTTCTCTGCTCCCCTTGGAGGGGTCTGCAGAGCAGACGGCACCTGACAGGTGGCAGAGGCAGTGGGAACACGGCAAAAGCCGGGTGGGGACAGATTTGCAGCAGATGGAGACGAGGAGGGTGGAGGCCCTCAGCCAGCAGGCGTGAAAAGAGAAGGGGGTGGGGGTGGAGAGACAGGGGAGGGTGGAGGACAGGCAGGAAGCACCTGCTGAGGACCCAAGTTGCACTAATTGGGCAGGTGACAACAGTGGCAATTGAGGCCAGAACCCTTGGGTTCGAACCCTTTCTTCTCTGGGGATGGCTCAGCAAGGTCTGGAGAGCTGGAGGACAAGAGCCACACAGGTGCACATGGAAATATTCATGGTGGGAATGGACAGCAGGGGCCACAGCCCACTTTACACTCTTTTTCTACCTACAACATTTTTGACAATCACTCTCTCTTTCTTTCGGCTGATCCTGGCTTGACTCTTTTCAATAATTAGTTTTAACCTCAACATCTACTAGGAACTGACCACATGCTAATAACTTCACAAACATCTCATGCAAGCTGCACAATAGGGATGTACTATTATTATTCCCATTTTACAGATGAGGCAACTGAAGGTGGGGGTACTAACCTGCCTGTGGCCACACAGTAGCAAACAATTTGAACTCCAGAGCTCTTTATCATGAAGCTGAGGGCATGGCCCCTCGTGTGCGTGGGAGGGCACACCCATGGCAGGTGTCCATGCATAGGTGCACGTGGCATTTTCACTATTGTCCCCCTTCCATCTCGTCCTTTCAAGCAATTGCATTTTCCCTCCCCTGCCTCTCCTGCTCCTTTGGTTCTACCTTTATGCCTGGTGCTCTTCCAGGTATGAAAGGGCCACACCAACATCAATCTCAGCTGTGCTTTATCTGGGAAGAGCTGACTCTGGACTTGGCTTTGGCCTGGCTGACCAAAGCTCCCGGAGGAAGCAGGGAGTATGAGAGGGAGTGAAGTGTCTGGGAGGAGAGCAGGGGAGGGTGGGGCTTTCTCCAGCCGGCATTTGGTCTCATGTTCCCTTCCTTTCCTCAAGCTCAGCTCCTGGCTCACCTGTTTTCCCAAGTGTCATCTCTTTCTCTCTTCTCTTCCCTCTTTTTCTCCTCCCCTTGCCTAGGAGCTAGGGGTGCTTGCAAAAGCAGGTACTTTTATTTATAGCTTCCAGAAGATCCCACCCACACTCTCCCGTCAATTAAGGCTGCTCCAGAGCCTGGCACCTCTAGATTAACCTGTGGGCTGCCTGGGTGGCAGGTTCAGGTTGAAGGCTAAGGCTGCTGGCCCTCACCTACCCCAGGGTGTCACTCAAGTCCCACCCCACAGCCAAATGTCAGTGGCTTCGTGCACAGGGAATCCTATGGCACCTAAGCATGGGAGTGCTACTGGGCCCACCCTGAAATAAAACAGATGGGATCGGGTGTCTAGAAACAACCCTTCAGTAATAAACCAGCTTGTAATTCTTAGGGACAGGTGTGGAGCAATGGGGAGTTACCACTTCCCAGGCTCCCACTGAGGAGCTCCCAGGGAGACACATGTGTGCCCCTCCCACACACACACATGCATCCATGCCCAAGAGCACAGACACGCTCCTGCCCATTTGTGACGCAGCCCACACCCGCCCCCTCAGTAGGCTCCTATTCCTGCCTTGATACCCCCTCCCTTCAGAGCTGTCCCAGAAATAGGGGGAGCCATGTTTGGTGGTTGGAGTCTCCAGGACCTGGGTGGATGTTTGTTCTTTCTCCCCATGGTTCTGGGAAAGCTGAGGTGACACTCCCCACCCAAGCTTTGCGGACAGGCTGTGAGAAGGCCAGGGTGGACCTACGGTGGGCGTGAACCCAGCTTCTCTATACTCAGATGACCAGGGAAGGGCAGGGTATGAGGGACGGGTTGAGACAACACCCTGGAGACACCCACACTCCCTTGCAGATCCACCCCAGAGGAGCAGGCACACACCCACACACAGGCAGGCACGCACACACACACGTGCGCCCCACACCTCCGCGGACAGCTTCTCTCCCGCACACCCACGCACCCAGGTACGTCTCAGCCACCTTCCACATTCTAAGAATGCCCCATAATTTTCCCTCCACATGCAACCAGACGTGTTCGTGTCCACAGGCTCACGCACACCTTCTTGCAAAGCCATATTTGGGGAAAAGAGGCAGCCACAGGCAGCAACATGCGTGCTTGCCACCTCCACAAGAAGGCACACAACCCACATGCCTGCCAGCACACACATGTGCGATGGCACACACGTCAGCCCCCGCCCGAATTCTGGTCTTCTCTCTCCAGTCTTCTCCAGGCTCAAAGACCTCAAAGACACAGACTTTGAGACAGTGTTTGCCTCTGGCCATACTGCCAGCCCTGAAGCTTCATGCCAACAGGTCCATCTACCTACGCAGGTTTGGCCACAGACCAGGGCTTCTGCCTACGCTTCCCACTGCCCACCCTGACCTGTTCTGGAGCTGCACCTCCCACCTAGAAGCCCCCTGGTTGCATGCACCTCCCTCAGCATGTACTCCCACACACAGCAAATGACATGTCCACGCCTAAAGGCATGCCCTCACCCACACATGCCACAAGCTACTCAGATAAGTGCCCCCCCCCATACCTCAGGTAAGCAAGATAGGGTCCTAGGCATTTCTCACACCAGTCAAAATCCACCCATGAGCAGCCTGCACGCACACAGACCCACCTGCGCAGCGAGCCACCGGGGCACACCGCCGCACGCACTGACACCCCTTCCCTGTGCCCGTTCAGAAAAGTCGCCTGTGCCAAAGGGAAAGCTTCCCCCACCCGCCGTCCCTGCTGGCATCGCTGACTGCAGCAGAATGGTCACGGGGTGACTAACTGTGGTGCCCCAGAGACTGGATCCAGCTGTTAATCCCCTTGCTGAGGACCCGGGGGAAAGGGGGCAAGGGCATCGGGCCTGGAAATCCAAGTGGGCAGCCGGGGCAGCGACAGGACCCCAGTGTCCCCAGCTCCCAGCCCCTCAGGAACCATAGCAGGACGCTTCTGAGAGGAGCACTCACCTGGCTCCCCTGGGCTCTGCAGAGGAAGACCTGAGAGGAAGGGAAGGGAGAGACCTCTGTGCGGACAAGCTCCCCAGGCAGGGGACAGCGGCCAGACGCCTGGGTCACAGGCAGCGGCGCGGTCTCGCTCCGCTCCCCACGGCCAGGGAGCCTGCTTCCATGCCCCGCAGGCAGCTCCCGTCTGGCTCTTCAATCGCTGCTGCTGCTGCTGCTGCGGCGGCTGCCCCCGGTGAGACTGAGATGATGTTCCCAGCCCAGAGCGAGAGGAGAGGCAAGAGCGAAATCAAAGCAGCGTGGAGGAGAGAGAGAGAGGCAGAGAAGGCGAGAAGGAACGAGAGAGCCAGACCGAATCTGGCTCCACCAATGGGATCAGTGGCTGCGCAGCGTCAGGTGATAATAAGCGAGCTCAGTCCCTGCGCGCCTGGGCTGGGAGGGGAGAGGGCAGAGGGTCTCTCAGGGAGCGACACAGCCATCCCCGGAGGCAGCAGCTGCTGCCGCCTGTCCCCCATCCTTCCAGGACAAGCTGCCCTTAAAAGTCCCTCCAACACACTCCCTACTTGGAAATCTCTGACTTGAATATAGCCCCCAAACTTTAGGATGCCGGGAGAGGGGTGGAGCTTAGCCAAGGGCTTGGGCCCCTGAGCACGGATTCTGATTGGGGGAAGGGGAGGGGGTCTGTGTGAAGGAAGGGTCCGGATGCCGTGTGAAAGCCAGGGAGGCCCTGTCTTCAGTCTGGATCCTCTCCTTGGGGTCTTTTGCTGTTCCCTAGTTCTATTTTCTTACCAACTCTGTCAAGCGCTATCTTTATCTATCTGCGGTGCCACGGACCCTGATAGTCCTGCAAGAAGCCTCTGGCTGCTTAGGAATCTCCAGGGAAAGGGTCAAGAGGGAGAGGTGCATAGAGGAAAGAAAGCCGAGGTGGGAGAGCACACGGCGCTTTGAGTATTCTCATCCAACCCAACACTCTGGGCTCAGAGGAAACCAAACCCTCGGTACCTCTTCCAGAGAAGATAATACTCGCTCTCACTTGGGCAGGAGGCACCAAGGAATAAGGACTCGGTGTAAAGAACACACAAGGACATTTGAATTGAGCAATGACGGTGGCAAAGGGTGTGTAGGGGAGTGAAATTGGTGGGCTTGCAGCCAGCCAGATGCAGTGAGAATTCCTGCTCTATCACTTTGCAGCTAGGAAGGTCTTGCCGACTCAATCTTAGTCTTTTCATCTGTCAAATGGGTTCACATAAATCTATTGTCAACGTGAAATGAGATAATTAGTTATAGCACCCAACTCGGGGCCTGGGATGTAAGGAATTCTGACACACACACTTCTTGTGTGTCAGAATTGTTACCATCCTCATCGTAAATGGCAGCATCTGCCTTCAGGGAGCCCCAAGTCTTCCCTGGGAGAAGAGATGGGCATTCAGATGGTAGAACCACACATCAAGGAGGGTGCAACCCAACTACCGGGTACAGACAGGGATTTGGAGAAGGAAGAGCACAGCCCAGAGGAGGCTGTGGAAGCAGGAGTGGGGTGGGGTGGGAGAGTGCTTGGTAAGGACTGCAGGCAGACACAGGCCACGGTGAGGCTTCAGAAAGCCGGAGAAGGGGTGAGCAGAGCCTAAGGGACACTCACTGAGAGGGAGTCCAGGCTGCAAGCATTTGCAGCAAAGGTCAGAGGAGGTGACAATGTACAGAATGTGAGGAGTTCACAGAATGCAAAGACAAGCAGGAGCCAATCCCGCTTTAAATGGGTGTGAGAACCTGAGCGAGTTCGGTCAGATCCTAAGCCACAGAATGCGGTGTGGTGTGTTACACTGAGGCAAGATTAAGCACTCCCTTGGCCAAACAAGACTAGGCCCTACCCCCACACACGTACGCTGAGATGCTGAAACTCAATGGAGATACAATACAACCTTGTGGTTATGGCCAGCACCGGAAATCAGGACTAAAACCCTGTCCCTAGGACCAATCCGAGTGGGGCATGGGGCAAAAGGCAGGTTCTCTGTGACTTTGTTTCCTCTTATGTCAAAGGAAGACAGTCCCAGTGCCACCTCTGCCTCCCACTTTCTCAGGATGGCATGTGGAGATTGCATGAGGTCACGCGGCCAAGCAGGGAACAACAGCCCTCTGAATGCCCCTTTGTGGAGCTCCTCGCTGGCGTCAGGTGAAAGCCCAGAACTCCTGCCTCTTCTTGCCTCGGAGGACTTCTCTATAGATCATGAGAGAAAACTTGTGGTAAGAGCAACACGCAGCCTGCCAAGGATAACTAATTCCGTGTGAAAGCAAACAAACGACTGCCAGGATACGCTTCTGCGGCATTCTTATTTTTAATAACTTTTTATTACACAAGTAGTACGTGGTCATTGTAGAAAGAAGAGAAATTTTATTTTAAATGCCAGAGAGAATTAAAATCTCTCATTTCCCTACCACTCAGAAATAAAGATAGAATGTATGTATATAATTTATTAACAAAAATGATATAAAAGTATGAACACTGTTTTAGGAACTGGTTGTTCCACTTAACAGAGCTTTTTCTGGGAGGTGGGTAGATCACTTGAGCTCAGGAGTTCGAGAACAGCCTGCTCAAGAGTGAGTCCACGTCTCTACTAAAAATAGAAAAAGTAGCCAGGTGTTGTGGTGGGCTCCTGTAGTCCCAGCTACTTGGGAGGCTGAGGCAAGAGAATCACTTGAGCCCAAGAGTCTGAGGTTGCTGTCAGCTACGAGGCCACAGCATTCTACCAGGGATGACAAAGTGAGACTCCATCTCAAAAATAATAATAAATAAAAAATAAATAAATAAAATTGCTGTCCAGTATGGGACCAATCTCCTACTTCTCTATGATTATTTTTCCTTTTTTCCTCCCTATTCTTTTTTTTTTTTTTTTTGAGGCAGAGTCAAGCTGTCACCCTGGGTAGAGTGCCATGGCGTCACAGCTCACGGCAGCCATGAACTCTTGGGCTTTAGCGATTCTCTTGCCTCAGCCTCCCAGTAGCTGGGACTACAGGTGCCTACCACAATGCCTGGCTATTTTTTTTTATTGTAGTTATCATTGTTGTGTTAGCTGGCCCAGGCTGGGTTTGAACCCACTAGCCTCGGTGTATGTGGCCGGCGCCCTACCCACTGAGCTACAGGGACTGCCTTTTCCTCCCTATTCTAAACAATGCTGCAATGAACATCCATACAGCAAAATCTCTTCTCATACCTTAATTATATTTCCAGTAAAACATTTAAGGGTATGGACCTTAGTTGAATACTGATTTAAGCAAACTATTAAAAAAAAAAGACCCTACCTGGCAATTAGATAAATTTGAATACTAACCAGATGTTTGATAATACTTAGGAATTATTAGCTCTGATGATGATATTGTGGCTATTTTTTGGAAAAAGTACTCATCCTTAGAGACATACATTTAAGAGGTATGGATTGATGACATTATATCTTTGATTTAGATCAAAATAATTGGGAGAGTGGCATGGAGATGAAACAAGAGTGGATATTTGCTAAAGCTCAGTACTTTCAGGTGGCGCTTGTGCCTCAAAGGAGTAAGGCGCCAGTCCCATATGCCAGAGGTGGCGGGTTCAAACCCAGCCCTGGTCAAAAACCACACAAAAAATAAAGCTCGGTACTTTAAGATCCAAAAAGCTGTTCTCTCTACTTTTGTGCATGTTTGAAAATTTCATATTACACATTCTATCTAAGCTTATATTATAATGATAACAAAAGCATTTATTAGGCACCAAGGCACAGTGCCAGGCATGTAATTCTCATAACTTTGAGAGGCAGATTCATCAACCCCATTTTTAAAAGGTGGACGGTGGAAAAAGAGCCTCAGCCCTTAAGTAGTAGAACTAGTATTCAAATTCTTGTCTGCCTGAGTACAAAGGCCAGAGTCTTCATGGTGGAATGATGTATAGTGACTATAAAGTCTGAAGTAACAGAGAATGAGGCCATAAGTAAAAGATATTTACAGCCTTAATATTGCTTATGCCCTTCACAGACTCAAAATGTTTATGCGTATTTCCCCATGGCTGAACTAAGTACAGAGATTCAATGAGCCGATAAATATATACGCATCCAAACCGTCCATTAAAAAGCCACTTTGTTCATTTATATGTGTTTACAATGACAAGAGTGAGTAATGACTATTTGGAAGAACCACACGGGTTTCTCAGGGTTTATTTACTTCGTCCTTTGGAAATTATGTTTAGACATCCTACAACCCTCACTCTCGTCATCTATTTTGAGCTTACTAAAGAGCATTAAAATGATTCTAAAAATTAGGCACATTTCTGAACATTTACTCAATAGAAAAATGAATACGTATTTTAGTTTAAAAAAAAAAAACTTAAGTATTTAATCACTGTGGCTGGGGAATGTGGCTCACACCTATCCTAGCCCTCGGGGAGGCCAAAAAGGGAGGATCTCTTGAGCTCAGGAATTCAAGACCAGCCCGAGCAAAAGCAAGACCCCACTGTACTAAAAATAGAAAAATTACCTGAGCGTTGTGGTGCGCTTATAGTCCCAGCTACTCTGGAGGCCAAGGCAGGAGGATTACCTGATCACTGGAGTCTGAAGTTGCAGTGAACTATCTCGAAGGCATTGTACTCTTCCCTGGGTGACAGAGTTAGACCCTGTCTCAAAACAAACAAAAAGTAAAAAACCTCAACCATTGTGAAACATGGAAAAACGCTGAATTCTATTTAAGGACTCTGAAAAACTATAAAAGAGACGCTAATGAAATCTTGGAAGGGCCAAAGAAACTTCAAGAGAAGAAGGTCTAGAACGACGATGGTAGAGAATTGCAAGTGAAACCAAAGGGGAAAGACTCGTGCAGAACCATGGTATTGGACTGGTCAGTAAGTTACACCTGACGGTGAAGAACACAATGTGGGGACTAGGAAACACCACTACACACTGTATGGCAAGGTACTGGGACAGAGTTAGACATCCTGAATACAAGCTACTGCCAAGATGGAAAGGCGTCTCTCAACTCACTAGTAAGCATATTTGGCATGCTTACTCTATTAGGAGAGTTACTTACAGAAGAACCTGTAGAGAAGACAGGTGAAAATACAACTCAAAGATGGATTTTACATCACTGGCACTGATGTAAAAAATGTGATGTTAAATTACCTCCTGGTAACAATCTACCCTTATTTTTCTAAGGTACATCCAGGTTTTCTGGATGTTAAATTAAATTAAATTAAAGTTAAATTTAACTGATGTTAAATTACCTCCTGGTAACAATCGACCCTTATTTTTCTAAGATACATCCAGATTTTCCAATTTTTTTTTTTTTTTTTGAGACAGATCCTCAAGCTGTCACCCTGGGTAGAGTACTGTGGCACCACAGCTCACAGCAACCTCCAACTCCTGGACTCCAACAATTCTCTTGCCTCCACCTCCCAAGTAGCTGGGACTACAGGTGCCTGCCACAACACCTGGCTATTTTTTGGTTGCAGCTGTCATTGTTTGGCAGGCCCAGGCTGGATTCAAACCCACCAGCTCAGGTGTATGTGGCTGGCGCCTTAGCTGCTTGAGCCACAAGCACTGAGCCTCCAATCGGTCTTATTACAAACTAGAATTCATGCGTTCATTCAAAAGAAAATTTATTGGCTGCTTAATTATGTATCAGGCACTGTTCTAGACATTGGGAATACTGCAGTTGGGGCAGAGGGAGGAGGGAAAATTATTCATGCTCTTATGAGGCTTACGTTCTGGTGTGAGGAAGACGGACACTTAAATAAGTAAGTAAATAAATAAAGTCTATAGTCCATTAAGTGATAAACTCTATAGAGAAAGTGAGGTCAGTGAATAGGGATAGGAAACATCCTGGGATGGGAAGGGGTTTATGATTTTAAATAGGGACATCAGAGAAGGCCTCTTTGAAAAGGTGATTTTAGGATTAAAAAACAAACAAACAAACAAACCCTGACCGAACAGAGGGAGAGAGCCATGCAGAATTATGAGAGGGAAAAACATTCCAGGGAGCAGGTGCAGAGGCCCTGAAGCAGGAGCATGCCAGATGTGGTCCAGAACAGTGGGGGGAGGGGTGTGTGGCTGGAACAGTGAGTGAGCAGACCGTGCAAGGAATTGAGACCAGAGAGATGGTGGGTGGAGGGACAGATGATGCAGGGCTGCGTAGGCCATCCTGAAGCTTTTGGGTTTTACTCTGAAATGGGAAGCCATTGGGAAGTGTAGAGCCAGAGATGTGACCCAATGTGAAATATATCAGTTGTGGCTTGGCGCCTGTGGCTCAAGCGGCTAAGGCGCCAGCCACATACACCTAAGGTGGCGGGTTCGAATCCAGCCCGGGCCCACCAAACAAC
>NW_003852469.1:6837988-6853601 GCF_000181295.1 Otolemur garnettii | reverse complement strand
GGACAGCTTGAGGCTCTGTCTCAAAAAAAAAAAAAAAAAAAGAAAGAAAAGAAATATATTAGTTGCACTATGTGGAGACTAGATTGGTGGGCGGTAGGTGCAGATGGAAGGAGGCCAGTTAGGAGGCTATTACAATAATCCCAGCCAAAAATAATGGTGGTCTGGACCAGGGTGGTGAGAAGGAAAAAGATGACAGATATATCTGGAAGAGCTGACATGTTAGATGCAGTGCACGAAAGAAAGACAGGTGCCAAGAAGAACTGCAGGGTTTTTAACATAAACAACTATAGGAATGCAGTTGCCATTTACTGAGATGGGGACCATGTTCTACCAGGAGGAAGATTAAAGGTTTGGATGTAGGCTCGGCACCTGTGGCTCAAGCGGCTAAGGCACCAGCCACATACACCTGAGCTGGCGGGTTTGAATCAAGCCCAGGCCCACCAAAGAACAATGACAGCTGCAACCAAAAAACAGCTGGGCATTGTGGCGGGCACCTGTAGTCCCAGCTACTTGGGAGGGAGAGGCAGGAGAATTGCTTGAGCCCAGGAGTTCGAGGTTGCTGTGAACTGTGATGCCACCGCACTCTGCCCAGGGTAACAGCTTGAGGCTCTGTCTCAAAAAAAAAAAAAGTTTGGAGGTAATCATAGGTTTGAGATGCCTCGCAGACATCCAAGTGGAGGTATGGAAGAGGCAGAGATATACTTGTGGAGTTCAAGGAACTCCAGGCTGGAGATAGGCATTTAGGAGTCATCAGCAAATAGTACACTGTTAGAAGCAAAGAAACTGGACCATTGCCAAAGGAGTAAGCATGGGGGAAAAAGATAAGGATTCCAAAGACAAAATCTTAGAACTCTCCAATGTGTGGTGGTCACGACAATAAGGAGGAACCAGCAAATGAAAACTGCAAAATGAGGCAAATAAATTAGGATAAGTTATGCACCAGGAACATGTAATAGCTTGAACTTGGGCAGCGTTCTCATTCCACACATTCCTTTTATTCTATTGATGCATATTCAGAATAGTTCCTTATTTAGTTCGTATTTTCACTGCCCATCAAGAATTCACAAAAACAGGTTTTTGACAGAATCTGTTTATATCTTCGGAAATCTGCATTGAGGCCCAATAAAATCTTATTTGTTCTGAAGAGTTTGGTTGTTAGTTTTATTAAGATATGTATCAGAAAAGAAATTGACATCTTTACTGAGATGTGAGATTTGTGAAAATAGAATACGATAAAATGTTATTAATAACAAATTAAGATCTGCTAGAATCGCATCCATTACACAGAGTTTAGTTAATAATAATTTGTGAGTTTCCTTTTTTTTTTTTGAGACAGAGCCTCAAGCTGTCACCCTGGGTAGAATGCAGTGGTATCACAGCTCACAGCAACCTCCTCCCTCCTGGGCTCACGCAAGTCTCCTGCCTCAGCCTCCCAAGTAGCTCGGATTACAGGCGACCACCACAACGCCCAACTATTTTTAGGTTGCAGCCATCATTGTTCTTTGGCGGGCTCCGGCTGGATTCGAACCCGCCCCCTTAGGTGTATGTGGCTGGTGCCTTAGCCGCTTGAGCCACAGGCACCGAGCTGCGAATTTCCTTGGAGGCTAGAAAAGGAATGAGCACTCTGGGAGAGGAAATGGGGGAGCAAGAAAGCATAATGGTGCTGAAAGTGTGCATGTACATTAGCTTAATTAGAGGGAAGGTTGGAAATATTCTTGAAGGGAAAGTATAATAATCACTGTCAGGAATTTACCCCTCAAATGTCAAAAACAGAAGGCCCCATTTAAGTGTTCTCTCCTCTTGTCCTTTTGAGAGTGAAAAAAATGCTATAGAAATTCAATAAACAGGAACAGAAAGAAATGGTTAAATAAATGATGGGCCTTGGTACAGTGGCTCACGTCTGTAAATGGGACTGGATACAGTGGCTCACGTCTGTAATCCTAGCACTCTGGGAGGCTGAAGTGGGTGGATCGCTTGAGCTCAGGAGTTTGAGACCAGCCTGAGCAAGAGTGAGACCCTGTCTCTACTAAAACTAGAAAAACTAGTGGGGCGTTGTGACAGGTGCCTGTAATCCCAGCCACTTGGGAGGCCAAGGCAGAAGGATCACTTTGAGGTCAGGAGTTTGAGACCACTCTGAGCAAGAGTGCAATCCTATCTCTACAAAAAGTAGAAAAATTACCCAGGTGAGGTGGTGTATACCTATAATCCCAGCTACTTGGGAGGTTGAGGTAGGAGGATCACTTGATCCCAAGAGTTGGAGGATGCAGTGAGCTATGACAACCCCCTAGAACTGTAGCTGGGTGACAGACTGAGACTCTGTCTAAATTAATTAATTAATTAGTAAGACAATAATGTGGAGTACTATTTAGCCATTAAAATCATAATTTGGGGGCAGTGCCTGTGGCTCAGTGGGTAGGGCGCCAGCCCCATATACCAAGAGTGGCAGGTTCAAAAAAATTTAAAACTTAGTGGGGCATGGTGACACCCACCTGTAGTCCCAGCTACTTAGGAGGCTGACACAGAAAGATCCCTTGAGTCCAGGAGTTTGAGCCTTCAATGAACTGTGATGGCATAATTGCTCTCTAGTCTGTGTGACAGAACAAGACCCTGTCTCTAAAAGTAAATAGATAAATAATATTTTTCCAAATTTTCTTCAACACAGAATTTTTTAAAAACTAAACAAATAAAAAACAAGCTGCTAAAAGGCTGGTGAACCTCAAAGCCCAAGAGAATGAAATCAAAGTAATTTCGTGCAGTTCTCCAATCAGAAGTTAAAGGCTGCTGTGTGCAGTTCTGCAAGGGACAGGAAGGGTATTGGTTTGGTTTGGTTTGAGTATTGTAACACCAATATAGAGAAAAGAAGTTAAAAAAGGCCTAATTAGAAACCAGCATAGCTTGGGAGGTTGAGGCAAGAGGATCTTTTGAGCCCAAGAATTTGAGGTTGCTGTGAGATAGGACACCGAGGGCAACAGTGAGGTTCTGTCTCAAAAATGAAAAGAAACCAACACAGCAAACTATTATTAATATATGCTGGTGGGACTACAAACTAATACAACCTTTTTGGAAGGAAGTATGGAGAATCCTCAAAGAACTCAAATTAGATCTCCCATTTGATCCTGCAATCCCATTCCTAGGCATCTACCCAAAAGAAAAAAAATCATTTAGTAATAAGGACATTTGCACTAGGCTGTTTATCAATTTACAATCTCCAAAATGTGGAAACAACCTGAATGGCCGCCAACCCAGGAATAGATTAGTAAGCTGTGGTGTATGTATTATCATGAAATACTATTCAGCCATTAAAAAAGATGGAGACTCAGGCCAGGTGAGGTGGCTCACATCTTTAATCCCAGCACTTGGGAGGTTCAGGTGGTGGACTGCCTGAGCTCATAGGTTCAAGACCAGCCCGAGCAAGAATGAGAACCCCCCCCCCTAAAAATAGCCAGGCATTGTGTTGAGCACCTGTAGTCCCAGCTCTTTAGGAGGCTGAGGCAAGAAAATCACTTGAACCCAAGAGTTTGTAGTTACTGTGAGCTGCAACGCCACAGCACTCTAACAAGGATGACAAAATAAGACTGTGCCAAAAAAAAAAAAAAATGGAGACTTTACATCTTTTGCATTAACCTAGATTGAGTTGAAATAAATTCTTCTTCGTAAAGCATCACAAGAATGGAGAGGCAAGAATCCAATGTACTCAATTCTAATATGAAGGCAGTAGATGAGCTAATACAAGGTGGGGGGCAGGGGAATGAGGGAACAGGGGGAGGGGAGGAGAAAGGGTATGGGGGGTCAGGATGTATGGCACACCTTTTGGAGGTGGGTCACAATTACAAGAGGGACTACCTAACAAATACTATCAGTGTAACCTAATTCTTTGTACCCTCAATGAATCCCAAATAATAATATATATATAATTAAATTGGCAAAAACATTTAAAATTTTAACAGCCAAAACTCAAAGGATGTGGCAAAATATTATATATATTCTTACATATATACATATGTTCTCATTCATATTTCTATTCCTGGTGGTGATGCATTTTAGCACAACCCTTTTTGAAAGCAATTTAGGAATATGAATAAGGAACCATAAAACGTGCATGTTCAAAATGGTATAGTCACTGTGGAAAACAATTGGACAGTTGCTTATAAAACTAAGATACAACTACCATAAGACCCAAAGATTATACACGTGGGCCATTATCCCAAAGAAATAGAAATGTATGTTTACACAAACATTGGTACATGTATTTTCATAGCAGTTTTATTGTTAATAAACCCAAAGAGGAAAGCACCCAGATGTCCTTCAACCAGCAAATGGTTAAACAAGCCAAGCAATAAAAAGAAACGAACTATCGATATATCCAACAACTTGAATAATCTCCAGGGAGTTATGCTGAGTGAAAAAAGCAAGCTCAAGAAGTCGCATACTGTATGATTCCATTTATATAACACTTTCGAAATAACAAAATTATAGAACTGGAGAACAGATTAGTGGTGGGAGGAGGTGGGCAGAGGGAGGTGTGGATATAAAAGGGATCCTTGTGGTGATGGAAATGTCTTTTATCTTGACTGTACCAATGTCAATATTCTGGTTGGGATACTGTAGTACAGTTTTGCACAATGTTATTGGGAGAAACTGAGTAAACAGTACTCAGAATCTCTCTGCATTTTTTTTCTGATAATAGCATATGGTCTCGAAATCAAAAGTTTACTTAAAAAAGTTGAACATCTTCTTTTGGCCAATTATCCAGGGTCTGGAAATCTGTCCTAGGGTTATAATCCAAAAGAGAAAAAAGTGGTGAATACACTAGATGTTCGCTACAGATTATTTACAACAGGGAGAAGAAACAATCTAAGCGTCCAAATATCATCAGTCACCAGAGAATTATGCAGTCATTGATGAAGCAAGAAAAAAATGTTATTTGAGGCCCGTTGAGGTAGCTCACACCTGTAGTCTCAAGCTATTTCAGAGGCCAGGAGGAGTTTTGAGCCCCAGGAGTGCTAGAGGTAGCATGTGAGCTATGACGGCCCATTGCACTCTACTCTGGGCAAAGAGACAACTGGTCTCAAAAGAAAGAAAGGAGGGAGGGAGGAAGAAAGAACAAAAAGAAAGTTATATTAGCAGTGGCTCACACCTGTAATTCTAGCATTCTGGGAGACTGAAAGCATGTGGATTGCTTAAGCTTAGGAGTTGGAGACAAGCCTGAGCAAGAGGGAGACCCTGTGTCTAACACTTGGCCGGCGCCTGTGGCTCAGTGGATCGGGCGCTAGCCCCATATACCCAGGATGGCGGGTTCAAACTGCAACAAAAACATAGCTGGGGCTCGGCGCCTATGGCTCAACCGGCTAAGGCGCCAGCCACATACACCTGAGCTGGTGGGTTCAAATCCAGCCCGGACCCGCCAAACAACAATGACAGCTGCAACCAAATAGCTGGGCGTTGTGGCGGTGCCTGTGATCCCAGCTACTTGGGAGGTGGAGGCAGGAGAATCGCTTGAGCCTAGGAGTTGGAGGTTGCTGTGAGCTGTGATGCCACGGCTCTCTACCCAAGGTGACAGCTTGAGGCTCTGTCTCAAAACAAACAAACAAACAAACAAACAAAAAAACATAGCTGGGCATTGTGGCAGGCACCTGTAGTCCCAGCTACTTGGGAGGCTGAAGCAAGAGAATCGCCTAAGCCCAGGAGTTGGAGATTGCTGTGAGTTGTGATGCCACAGCACTCTACCTAGGGCGATAGAGTGAGATTGTCCCTACTAAATAAATACATACATACATACATAATAAAACCTAGCTGGGCGGTTATGTTGGGTGCCTGTAGTCCCAGCTACTCTGGAGGATGAGGCAAAAGGATTACTTAAGTCCAAGAGTTTGAGGTTGCTGTGAGCTATGACACCATAGCGCTCTACTCAGGGCAACAAAGGGAACAAAGTGAGACTTTGACTCAAAAACAAAACAAAAGTTATGTGTAAAGAGAGGATACAAAACTGTGGTACGATGCGACAGCTGTGTGGGAGGCACTGAATATATTTCAATTTTTTTTCTTTTTTGAGACAGTCTCAACTTTGTTGCCCTGGTGCCATGGCATCATAACTCACAGCAACCTCAAACTCTTGAGCTCAAGCAATCCTCTTGCTTCAGCCTCCCTAGTAGCTAAGATTACAAGCGCTGACCGCAACACCCGGCTAGTTTTCCTATTTTTAGTAGAGACGGGGTCTCACTCTTGCTCAGGCTGGCTTCCAACTCACTCGTTCAAGGGTTTCTATCCTCCTGCCTCTTCCTCACCTCCGCCTTCGGCCTCCCAGAGTGCCAAGATTACAGGCGTAAGGCACCACGCCCAGCCTATATTACAAAATTTTAATAGGGGTTCTCTACGTGGAATTCTAGCAGAAATGGTTTTCGTTCCTCAAACTCTCCATAATGTTAACATGATTTTAATATGGTTTTGGAGGGGATGTGTGGATAACATTAAAGACCTTTTATATTAAATTGCAAACGTCGGAGTCAATAAAAGTTATTTAAATCAGTTCCTTCAACAGCAGTAGAGCAAACTTTGTTTTCTTACTCCCTCCAGGTTTTGACCAAGAGTGCTCACAAGGGCCCGCATCGTCCTGAGCTCAAGGCGGGTGTGATGAGGCATCGGCTGGTCTGCGGCAGCTGTCTCGGGGCTGTCTCGCTGCTCCAACTCAAGACCCAGCCAGGAAAGAGTTCAGGGAAGGTGGCCCCGCGCCAGGGCGAAGCCGCTGCCCGGAGGTACAGTGACCACTCCAAGGTCACCATGGAGAGCCTGCGGCCAGGGTTCGGCCTAGCCCAAGCCCTCCTGGACTCTGAGTCCGGGTCTGGCTCTCTGCCCCTCTCCCCATCACAAGCCACGACCCCAGTGCTCCCAGGGGCTCCGCCACCGCGAATCCTCAAATTGCGGCGTGGCGGCCCCCCAAGCTTCTGACCCTGAGTTCAGTGTCCCCACCCCCCACCCAGGGCTAAGACCTTAAAGCGCCCCACCATAGCGTAACCCAGACCGCTCCCCTCATCCTTTTTCGCCCTCTCAACCCAGCTTTTCCCGACTCCGGGAAGAACCGGGAAGAGAAGGCGGAGGGGAGTGAGGCGCCGCCTAATAAATACTGTGGACCAGTCCCGCCTCCCGAACGTCACTTCCGTCCCGCGGCAAGATGGCGGTGCCCTGGTCCTGCCACGCAGACTTCCGCCCGGTGCGAAGACCGAGGGCTGGCAGCGAGTGGCGTTGGAGGTGAAGTCGTGACTCGCGGTGTGGAGCCGCAGCCTTGGTGCGTCCCTGCCGCGTGCCTGGCCTCAGTGCTTGGCGAGAGCGCAGCCCGTCAGCCAAAGACTCCAGCCGAGGTGGCCCGGACGGTCTCGCCACGTGGGAGGGGGAGGAGCTGAGATGCCACCGGAGGGACGCCCTGACGCGGGCGGGAGGCCAAGTGGGTGGGGTTCCGCCCAGGGTCCGCAGGTCGGTCCCCTCCAGTGGTTTCGTTGCACCTTGTTTCCTAGGCATCATGTCGGAAGGAAACGGAGCGGGCGAGCCCAGCGCTCCAGGAGGATCCCGGCCCCTCTTGTCTGGGGCGCGGGGGCTTATTGGGCGGCGACCGGCGCTGCCCCTTACCCCTGGCCGCCTGCCCTCCATCCGATCCAGGGACCTCACCCTCGGAGGAGTCAAGAAGGTACCCAAGGACTCATTTCTAAAGAAACCCAACCACCTTTAATTCTAGGCCCCTGGGATTCAACTAATATTCGTTTTGGGCCCGATGTGTGCCACGCGTGATAGTGGGCGTCGTGAATTTTGTCCCCAAACTAATGCCTACCTATCTTCAAGTTCTGGGGAGCCTGGCCTACCTTCTTTCAGTCTAAGTATTGGGTACGAGATGTTGAGATGATTCTCAGAGGTGATTGAAGGACAAAGAATACTAATTGGTTCAGTATATTTAAAAACAACTCAAACGGTATTTATTTACTTTTATCGAGCGCTTTAGAACACCTTTAAGAAACCCATGAAAGCCAGGCAAGCATAAGCTTTGCTTATAGTTTTGAAGGGTTCAGAATTCTCTACCATCCCAGTGTGCATACTTATCATTTAGAATGTAGTGAATTTTAGGCATGGCCTAAGAGCCTGTAAGGTCTCTCCCATTATGTATATGATTGTAGATTTCAAGAGCAGCCCTGAATGGGAGGGTGGGATGGGGTGGGGCGGAGAACAGGTTGACAAAAGCATAAAGCAGCCAGTTTTTAAAGACTTAACTTTGCCTTGGAAAATTCTGGTGCAATCTAATATATTATATAATTATGGGTGCAAATCTCCTGTCTTCCCTACTTAAGCCTTGGTGTGAGAGCTGTTCCCCTGTGATACTGACTGGTCTCTGTAATAGTTTGAAGACTAGAAGTGAGATTAGATAAATTCCTTCGTTTTTAGAATTCCCAGAGGCTCTCCTTTCAGAGGGCAGAAACTGAGGCTGTTAGTTAAAATGAGTTTTGGTGCCCCTGTCCTCTATGTGAAACTCCACTGCCACCACGGCCCTGAAGTTCCTCCTTTTCAGGCACATGTCTCTCCCTGTTAAACTCTGATAGCAGTGTGAAGTGTGCAGAAGAGAGCCATGGTAGTCTTGGTCCATAGAAGATGGCCTTTGGGAGTTTTAATTTTTCTTTGTACTTTGAGATCAGAATTTAACAAATCAGTGACTCTTGTATTTTACTTTCAGAAAACTTTCACCCCAAATATCATCAGTCGGAAGATCAAGGAAGAGTAAGTAGCTAGGCCTTCTCAATATTTGCCTTGAATTTGGGGCTTTGGGGAAGTAACTAGGTGGATAGCTCAGAAATTTAAATTTGTATCTTTAGTTCTTTTCATTAATGATTTTCTTTTTTTTTTAATTATTTTTTATTAAATTATAACTTTGTACATTGATGCATTGATGGGGTTCAGGGTACTGCTTCGATATACAATGTGAAATGCTTGCATTGAACTAAGTATAATTGTGATGGAGGTTACTTAGTTCACTAATGATTTTCAACCCTGGCTCCCAAGTGATTCTAATGTGCATATGTATAAAAAAAAAAAAATACTGGCTCTGCACCCGTAGCTCAAGTGGCTAGGGCACCAGCCACATACATCAGAACTGGTGGGTTTGAATCCAGCCCAGGCCCGCCAAACAACAATGACAACTACAACCAAAAAAAAGATAGCCAGGTATTGTGGTCAGCGCCTGCAGTCCCAGCTACTTGGGAAGCTGAGGCAAGAGAATAGCTTAAGCCCAAAGAGTTGGAGGTTGTTGTGAGCTGTGATGCTACAGCACTCTACCCAGGGCAACAGCTTGATACTCTGTCTAAAAAAAAAAAAAAATACTGATCCCTGGGGTTCCAGCTCTAGAAATTGTGATTTAACTTGTTGTTGTTGGTTTTTTTTTTTTATTGAATGGTAACTATGTACATTAATGCACTTCTGGGGTACAGTGTAGGGTTTTCACATGCAATCTGAAATACTTCCATCAAACTGCTCAACACAGCCTTCATGTCGTTTTCTCAGTTATTGCTTTAAAACGTTCACATTCTACTCTTAGAAAGATTCACCTGTACCCCTATAAGATAAACCTCAGAAGTGATCCCTCCAAACCCCT
Organism: Otolemur garnettii; assembly: GCF_000181295.1. Taxonomy (NCBI): domain Eukaryota; kingdom Metazoa; phylum Chordata; class Mammalia; order Primates; family Galagidae; genus Otolemur; species Otolemur garnettii. Next base: position 6,843,976 of record NW_003852469.1, on the reverse strand, counting down.
TCCCTCCACCCATTCCCTCCTCCCTTCTCCCTCCCCCCCCCATATTCTTAGGCTATTTGGTTATAGCTTTCATATAAAAGGTATAAATTAGTTTCATAATAGGGGTGTGTACATTGGATACTTTTTCCTCCATTCTTGTGATACTTTGCTCAGAAGAACATTCTCCAGCTGATCTAACTTGTTTATAGTAGATTGGGGTGACTCTTTCATAGCCAGAGTTGAGAACCAGTAGTTTAAGCAAAGATGTATCATGCTTTTCCTTAAGTTCCTTTGCATTACAGCCTTCCTGTTTTGGGTCAGTGCAAAAACAAACAAAAAACTACATTTTTGGATAAGAAGGTAAAGTAAAGCAAACTCAGAGGACCCTGCCTCATCAAGGAAGTGAGGAAAGTGCAAGACTTAGAATTGGGTTCTGCTTCTAGTGGCGTAGTTATTGGCTCACAAATTCTCCATTCACTTGGTATGAAGTGGTATGGGAGAGTAAACCCAGTTTTCTGAGTGACGGGAGGTAAGTGGTTTCCCTTAATCCATTTTTTCCAGGCCCAAGGAAGAAGTAATTGTCAAGAAGGAGAAGCGTGAAAGGGACAGAGACCGACAGCGAGAGGGCCATGGGCGGGGCCGGGGGCGCCCAGAAGTGATCCAGTCCCACTCCATCTTTGAGCAGGGCCCAGCTGAAATGATGAAGAAAAAAGGTACAAAGAAGGAATCAGGAGTGGGTTTCAGTTCAAACTGCCGGAGAGAAGGGCAAGAGCAGTGGAATCTCTCTGCTCCTGGTTTCGTTGCCCTCGCTGTGCCTCTTCCTTGTTTATCCCTAGTGACCTGACTGATTTCCCATAGGGAACTGGGATAAGACAGTGGATATGTCAGACATGGGACCCTCTCATATCATCAACATCAAAAAAGAGAAGAGGGAGACAGATGAAGAAACAAAGCAGATCCTGCGAATGCTGGAGAAGGATGATGTGGGTACCTGGATGCTGGGGGAAAGGGGCTTCCACGAAGCCAGGTCAGGGGCAGAATCACTCCCTAGTGGTGTCCTGGGATCCCGATGAGCAGTAGGAATCTTTGGTTAGAAGCAGAACTAAGTTGGGGTGCAATTCAGGTACATGTGCTGGCCGTGTGTCACCCCACGTACACATACTTTGGTTTTGGCAGTTCATTGATGACCCTGGTCTGAAGAATGACACTCGAAACATGCCTGTGCCATTGCCACTGGCTCACTCAGGGTGGCTTTTTAAGGAAGAGAGTGAAGAACCAGATAAACCTTGGCTGGCTGGCCCCAAGGAAGAAGACATGGAGGTGGACAGACCTGTTGTGAAAGGTACCAGTGTCCGTTAACTTCTTTTTTTTTTGAGACAGAGTCTCACTTTGTCACCCATGGTAGAGTACTATGACATCACAGCTCACAGCAACTTCAAACTCTTGGGCTTAAGCGATTCTCTTCCCTCAGCCTCCCAAGTAGCTGGGACTAGAGGTGCCCGTCACAATGCCTGGCTATTGTTTAGAGACAAGGTCTCACTTTGGCTCAGGCTGATCTTGAACCTTAGGCAATCTACTCACCTCAGCCTCCCAAGTGCTGGGATTACAGGCATGAGCTACCTCAGCTGGCCTCATTAACTTATCTTCGTTTTCACGGCCGCCTCCCAGAATCCCTTACATGAGCCTCTGAGATTGCTGCTCCTGGGCAGATCCTTTCTTATTTCAGCTGTAAAGCACATGAGCTGAACAAAAACACTAAATTCTCCCTCTCAGAGGGATTCACAGCCAGAGTTGAATGGGACAGCCCCAGATGTCCCTTTTTAGATAAGTCACACAGCTCTTGCTTGCACCTTTCCTTGTCCTTCTCCATAACCAGAGTCTCCCTCCAATTCCCAGCTGAGAGACAGGAGCAGATGGGTAAAGGTCTGGGAATAGTGAGGGCGGGCATGAGATAGCCCTTTCGTTGTGTTACCCGAGCAGTGAAAGAGGAGCCACAAGATGAGGAGGAGGAGGCCAAGATGAAGGCTCCTCCTAGAGCAGCCAAGAAGACCCCAGGGCTGCCGAAAGAGGTGTCTGTGGCAGAGCTGCTCAGGGAGCTGAGCCTCACTAAGGAGGAAGAGCTGCTGTTCCTCCAGCTACCAGACACCCTCCCTGGCCAGCCACCCACCCAGGATATAAAGCCTGTCAAGACGGAAGTACAGGGCGAGGATGGGCAGATGATGGTCATCAAGCAGGAGAAAGACCGGGTATGCTCAGCGGCGAGTCCTATGAGGGTGCCAGGGTGGAGAAAGGGTGACCTGTATAGTGAAAGTGTGTCACTCAGCCGGGACAGGAAGGTGTGCCACTCAGGACTTTTGTTCTTAGTACCAGCAAAGGTTATGTGGCTTTGTGCTTCTGACCCCAGTTATGTGTGTGTTTATGTTTCCTTTGCATCATGAAAAATTTCAACCATGTACAATTCAGAGAACATAAACTCCCAGGTACCATCACTCAGCTTCAGCAGTTGTTGATATTTTGTCCATTTGTTTGCTATGGGTTTTTGTTTTCGGCCAATGGCAAAGAGCCCCGAGAAAAAGCCCTTTGTAAGGAGCTTTTTCTGACCTTTGCTGCCAATGGCTCTCTCTGGGAGGTGGGATGTGGTTCGTTCATGAAAGATGGAGGGAAGAGCTGCCTGCCCAGCTTCTATCCCCTGAATTTCTCCACAGGAAGCAAGGCTGGCAGAGAGCACTTGTTCCCTGGCTGACCTGACCGAAGGTCAGGTGGGCAAGCTGCTCATCCGCAAGTCAGGAAAGGTGCAGCTCCTCCTGGGCAAGGTGACTTTGGACGTGACCATGGGAACCACCTGCTCTTTCCTGCAGGTGAGCACCACTGTAGGGTCAGCTGTTGAAGGGGTTGAGAAGTTGAGCCAGTTCTAAGTAGGGAGGTAGGGTTCTTAGGAGTGTCCTGTTCAGATTCACAGGACTAAGCTGTGGGACTAGGGAGTGTGGTTTTGACTCTCATTGCTGTCTCTCTCGATTGCCAGGAGCTGGTGTCTGTGGGCCTTGGAGACAGTAGGACAGGGGATATGACAGTCCTGGGACATGTGAAGCACAAACTTGTATGTTCTCCCGATTTTGAATCCCTCTTGGATCACAAACACCGGTAAAATGAGCAGATGGAGGAGGATGGCGATGGTGCCCACGGCTGCTGCCTGCTGCAGACGTTTTGTTCTCTAATCTGAGCGACCCAGAGGGGGCTGTTGAGCCCACCCACTCCAGCCTTTGTCAGCCGTTGTCCTAATTTCACCCAGGGCCCACAAGACTTTTTCCCACAGAAGCTGTGAATGGCACAATGCCCTTCACACAGCGTGGACACTGCACATCCTGGCTGCTAGGGACTTGTCTCTGCTATTTATTTTTATATTTATGTCTTAATATCTTACGCTGACTGCATCCTCCTGAGGGGTGCGGGAAGAGGGTCTATGGAAAAGTGCAGGCTCCTTCTCTTAGAGACAGTTGGGCCATGGGGCAGGAAGTGAGGGTTGCAGCTTTGGCTCGGGTGCCCTTCTTGGGAGGCAGCTGATAGGAGAGAGCTGGGATGGAGGCTCAGATGTACAAGCCCAGGCCCAGCTCAGCAGTTCGTAGACCCTGGACAAACTACCTAACCTGTCTGAGCCTCATATTCCTCAGCTGACAAAAATGGAGATAATAACCTACCTCATGGGGTTGGCACGAGGATTAATAGGATGTCATTGATGAAAACTCCTTGCACAAGGCCAAACCCAGTAGGGGCTCAATAAATGTTTCCCTCTCCTTTTCCTGAGTCTGTTTTCATGTGAAATGAAAGTGACTGGACTTACTCATTTCCCTACTTCTGCCCCTCTGTGCTTGCCCCGTGTCCCATCCCCATCTGGTCTTGGTGCTCCTAGTGTTCAAGTTCAAGCTGTTCTATGCCCTTTTCTCCTTGTTACTCTTATTTTGCTTTGTTTAGTGAGGACCAGTAGGCAGATCTCCTGCTTACTCTTAGCTAAGCAGTGGTTGTGTGAGTTAGTAGCTGTAGACTGATTAGAGACTCTAATAGCTGTACAGACTATTAGAGACTCTTCCCAGCACCCTCCTACAAATGCCTTTGCATGATACGGTGGGCTCAGGACTCATTCCCCACACCCCATCCCTGCTAGTCTTCGTCTAGCTTTCACTTATGATAAATATTTCTTCTGAGAAACTTACAAGTGTTCAACAGTGAATTATCACCACAGGAAGTCAAATATTGCCCATATATATATATATTTTGAGATAAGCTCTTGGTAAGAGAAGTAGGGACTTTAGAATAATACTTGGCAGATGACCTCCCACTTCAAAAGGTTTGCGTTTGAGAAGTCTTCTGTCCCTGGAAGAACAGCTTCTCTTCCTCTTCCCTTGACAATAGAGATGGAGAGATATTTGCAGGGTAGAGAAGCCTCAGACAGCAGCAGTCTGTAGCTATTAGACACTGTGGCACAGCTGCTCATTGCACATTGCCTCTGGAACAGGGATAAACCACAGCAGTTCAGTGAGAACTGCCCTTTCTTGGCCCCAAGGGTTTTGGATACATCTTCAGTCTTACCTTTCAGTTATTCATTCATCACAACTGGGGCTTTAACTATAGAGACCCTCAGGCTGCCCAGCCAGCAGCTCTGAGGGGCAATTGGGTATTTGGTGACCACACTGTCCCTTCTAAAGCTGAACGCTCAGGTTGGCTCTGTTGGATAATGTTCTGGTCTCTGCATGTTGTAGGGGACTGGAGCAGAAAGGGTCCCTCGGAAACACGTGCTGTGGAAGTTCTCTTTGCTCTGAGACTGTGCTGTGTGTGATTAGCTCTGGCTTCAGTACTTTTTCCCCTTAAATAGCTGATGCACTGCCAGTGGGTCTTCATTGTGATCCTCTCCTTTCTGTTCTGTTTCTTTGGTTCAGAAATAATCTGCTTTTTTTAGATGAGCTCAGTGGCCTGGTGTTGTTAGATGTTGGGTGTTTTGCAGTCTTTAGTTCTTTGACTCTTCCAAGAAGGTTTGGGAAAGAGCATGTACTGCTTTCATGTTCATTTCACCTGTTCAGATATCTTAGGCCTTGAACCTTATGACTACATGAAAGTCCTCATGGCCTATCTCTAGATCCCCTATGTGCAAATTAGATCTTAACCAATAAAAGTGTGGGAAAGGATAAGACCTGTCTGCTTTCTTGACTAAGCTGCGGAAGCATACATTTCTACCAACAAATACGTACAAATAACAGGAGGGAAAAACCCAAAGCCAAATTCATATGTTGGAGCAAATGGATGCGAATTTATTACTACCTGCATCTGTGTGTGTGTACATTTTGTTAACTACAGAAGGAACTATATATAGTCTTGTTCATTTTATTAACTACTTGATAAAATGACAGTGTGGGCTTTAATGTCAGGGTTGGGTTGGTATCCAACTCCACCCGTAACTCACCCTTCCTAAGCTCAGTTTTATTTAGTTTTCTGTAAGAATGGTTAATGGGTACAAAAATACAGTTTGACAGAATGAGCAAGATCTAATATTTGATGGCGCAACAGGATGACTATCATCAATAACCTACTGTATATTTTAAAATAACTAAAAGTAGAATTGGAATATTCGTAAGACAAAGAAGTGATAAATGTTTGAGGTGATGGATACCCCAGTGACCCTGTTTCATTTATTACACATTATATGTCTGCATCAATATATCACACATACCCTGTAAGTATACACAATTATTATGGACTCGTAGAAATAAATTTTTTTTAAAAAAAGAACAAGATGGGGAAGCGCCTGTAGCTCAGTGGGTAGGGCGCCAGCCCCATATACTGAGGGTGGCAGGTTCAAACCCAGCCCTGGCCAAACTGCAACAAAAAAATAACTGGGCCTTATGGTGGGCGCCTGTAGTCCCAACTACTTGGGAGGCTGAGGCAAGAGAATCACCTAAGCCCAAGAGCTGGAGGTTGCTGTGAGCTGTGATGCCACAGCACTCTACTGAGGGCGATAAA
>NW_003852469.1:6810710-6836324 GCF_000181295.1 Otolemur garnettii | reverse complement strand
TTTTTTTTGGTTGCAGCCATCATTGTTGTTTGGCAGGCCCGGGCTGGGGATTCGAACCCGCCACCTTAGGTGTATGTAGCTGGCGCCTTAGCCGCTTGAGCCACAGGCGCCGAGCCCATTTTTAACATTTTAATGTACATTCTTTCCACCTCTAAAATTGTATTTATAATATAAATTACGTGGTTTTATCATATGTTCTCTTTCACTCAAAAATATATACAGTTCTTTCTTAATGTAGCCCAGACTGGTCTTGAACTCCTGGCCTCATGGGATCTCCCTGCCTGGGCTTCCCAAAGTGCCTAGAGTGATAGAAATGAACCACTGAGCCCAGCTCTAGTTAAGGGCATCTGATGTTTCAGATACTTCTGAACTAGCTGAAAGAATTCAAGATAGTGGGAGGTTTTTTGTTTTGTTTTGTTGGAGACAGTCACACTTTGTCACCCTGGGTAGAGTGCTGTAACGTCATAGCTCATAGCAACCTCAAACTCTTGGGCTCAAGTGATTCTCTTGCCTCAGCCTCCTGAGTAACTGACTACAGGCACCTGCCACAGTGCCCATCTATTTTTTTTTTGGAGACGAGGTCTTACTCTGGCTCAGACTGGTCTCAAACCTGTGAGCTCAGGCAAACCACCCACCTCGGCCTCCAGTGGGTTCTAGCCAACCAGCTATGTCAAGTCACCTAAGATTACAGGCATACACCACCGCGCCCAGTCCACTATATTTTTCTGATGCATACATACCTGTGATAAAGTTTGATTTACAGGGTAGGTACAGTAAGAGACTAAGAACAATAAATAATTGGAACAACTATAATAATATACTGTAATAAAAGTTATATGAATGTGGTTTCTCTTTCTCTCAATATCTCCCTGTACTATACTCACCCTTCTTGAGATGATGTAAGATGATAAAATCCCTGTGTGGCAAGATGAAGCAGGTGAGCCACATAGGCCTTGCGACCTTATAAACACTTGTTGGAGGGCGGTGCCTGTGGCTCAGTGAGTAGGGTGCCGGCCCCATATACCAAGGGTGGCAGGTTCAAACCTGGCCCCGGCCAAACTGCAACAAAAAAATAGCCGGGCGTTGTGGCAGGCGCCTGTAGTCCCAGCTACTTGGGAGACTGAGGCAAGAGAATTGCCTAAGCCCAAGAGCTGGAAGTTGCTGTGAGCTGTGATACCACAGCTCTCTACCAAGAGTGACAAAGCGAGAATCTGTCTCTTAAAAAAAAAAAGACTTGTTGGGAGGTGGATCATTGGCTTCAGTGATCCTAGATCATCGAGTCGCTTCAGTGTCTGCCTACAAGTTGGGAGCAGATGATGCCAGGACTGTGGGGCAGGCGGCACCTACAGCATGTATCTGCTGGACAAAGGGATGATTCACACCCTGGGCAAGATGGAGTGGGAGGTGAGGAACGGCGAGAGATTTAAAACTGATGAGTTGTTTATTTCTGGAATTTTCTATTTAATATTTTCAGATCAAGGTTGGCCACAGGGGACAACCATATGCTGTGATGGATCCATCTTGGAAATAAATTGTCCCTCAGGCTCACACCCCCCTCTACTTATCACCTCCTTTCCGGCTCTCCTTTGTGGCAAAACCTCTTGAAAAAGTTGTCTTTACGCCTTGTCTTCAGTTCTTCTCATCTTACTCCAGCCAGCCTTTCACTGCTCTAGCCAACCAGCTGTGTCAAGGTCACCAGTGACATCCCCTATGCCAAACCCAGTGATAAGTTTTCAGTCCTCCTTTCACTGACTTGAGTCACATTTGACACAAGGGATCACTCCCCTCTTTGTATGTCTTCTTTCCTGGCTTCAAGTCACTGTCCCAACCATCCCCTCTTACCTTGCTGGATGTGTATCCCCTCTTTCCCTGTTACCTCCTCATCTCCCTGGCTCTACACGGGGGAGGGCCCCGGGCTCAGGCCTTCCAATGTTCCTCTTACCTGGCTCTTCTCGTGCCCTCAGCGATCTCATTTGGAATCACAGCTTTGAACCCTCTCTATTATTTATCTCCCGCCCCTCACTCCTGTCTCCCAACCTTACCTCCACCTGTCCACTTGCTATCTTCTAGTAAGCAACTCGACCCTCATTACCAGTTTTTGAGAAATACAGGAAACAGAGGAACATCATAAAATAACCTGTGAGAATGTAGTCAGCAAAACCCAGACTGTGTCTACAGGGCAAATACCCAGTTTCCTCAAGAAACAAAATTGTGGCCAGGCGAGGTGGCGCATGCCTGTAATCCTAGCACTCTGGGAGACTGAGGCAGGCCTGAGCTCAACAGGTTCGAGACCAGCCTGAGTCAGAGCAAGACCCCTGTCTCTAAAAGTAGCCAGGCATTGTGGCAGGCGCCTGTAGCCCCAGCTATTTGGGAGGCTGAGGCAAGAGAATTGCTTGAGCCCAAGAGTTTAAGGTTGCTGTGAGCTATGAGGCCACCACAACACTCAACTGAGGGCAACAAAGAGACAATCTTTCTCAAAAGATAATAATAATAGAGAAAAAGAAAGGAAAACATTGTGAGAACGAAGGAAGAGGAAACTAGCTTAATTAAAAGAGATGTAAGGTACAATGTTGATCAGTTGCAATGTATAGGCTTTCTTTGGTTATTGATTTGAGAACCCTCCAAAAATCCTGTCAGCACGAATGCTTCATTCAAAGTCCTTCACTGAGAGACCTACCTGACCAAACTTTAATGTGATTTCTAGAAGCCTAAAGCCACATCCCTGGGACAATCAAGCCCCCACCCTTTTTTTTTTTTTTTTGAGACAGAGTCTTAAGCTGTCACCCTGGGCTGAGTGCTGTGTCGTCTTAGCTCATAGCAACCTCCAACTCTTGGGCTCAAGCAATCGTCTTGCCTCAGATTTTCTATTTTTAGTAGAGACGGGTCTCGCTTTTTGCTCAGGCTGATCTGGAACTTGTGAGCTCAAGCAATCTGTCCACCTTGGCTCTTAGAGTGCTAGGATTACAGGTGTGAGACACTGCGCCCAGCCAACCAAGCCCCTTTTGAATTCCCCTTTTGAATTCCAGTTTGGTAAAGCTCAAGGATGTCAACGGAATTTATTGCTTGTTCTCCTTTTCTTTTCTTTCTTTCTTCTTTTTTTTTTTTTTTTTGCAGTTTTGTTTGCTTGTTTATTTTTGGCTGGGGCCAGGTTTGAACCCGCCACCTCCTGGTATATGGAGCCGGTGCCCTACTCCTTTGAGCCACAGGTGCTGCCCCTTGTTCTCCTTTCCTTAGAGCATCTTACTAGAAGAGCATGGCCGGTATGAATCCTTCCCCTGCCCCTTTGAGATCCCTGGAGTGTCTCAGGAGCCTGAAAGCCATTCCTTTGAAATGTAATTCTCAGGAAGGACAGGGCCTCTGTTTCCCAGTCTCTGCAGGAATTGTTATATCTTAAGAATAATTAGCAAGCAGACATAGCTGGCCTAATTGCATTTACACTGACCAACCCAGTCATTTTTCACTGGAGTAACTTTCTGCTCTGTCATCCCCTATCCTTTATTTATTTATTTGAGAGATAAAGTCTCACTCTGTCACCCAGGTTGGAACCTCTAACTCCTGGGCTCAAGCAATCCTCCCACTTAGCCTCCTGAGCAGCTGGGCCTATAGATGCGCGCCACTGCACTGTTGTTTTATTTTTCTAAGCTGTGATAATGGTGCTATGGTTTTGTTTTTTAAAATAATCTAAAGAGGGTGGCGCCTGTGGCTCAGTGAGTAGGGCACCGGCCCCATATACCAAGGGTGGCGGGTTCAAACCTAACCCTGGCCAAACTGCAACAAAAAAATAGCCAGGCGTTGTGGCGGGCGCCTGTATTCCCAGCTACTTGTGAGGCTGAGGCAGGAGAATTCTGTAAGCCCAAGAGTTGGAGGTTGCTATGAGCTGTGATGCCACAGCACTCTACCAAGGGCATTAAAGTGGGACTCTGTCTCTGAAAAAAATTAAATAATCTAAAGAAACCAGCTCAGTGACTATAGCTCAGTGGTTAGGGAGCCAGCCACATACACTGGGGCTGATGGATTCGAACCCAGCCTGGGCCAGCTAAACAACAATGACAACTACAACAACAACAACAAAATAGCCAGGGGTGGGGTGGGAATACCTGAGCGTTTGTAGCCCCAGCTACTTGGGAGGTTGAAACAGCAGAATCACTTAAGCATAAGAGTTTGAGGTTGCTGTGAGCTGTGACGTCCTAGTACTCTACCGAGAGTGACAGTAAGATTCTTGTCTAAAAGATAATAATAATAATAGTCATCATCATCATCATCATCTAAAGAAACCTATCCAGACTGTAATCACTTCCCCCCACTTCCAACGCTATCACTTTTGGCCAAACTTGCATCCTCTCTTGTCAGATTTTCACATTTGCCTCTTAAATGATCTGTCAGCTTCTATACCACCCCCTGCTCTCACCCCCAGGCAGTCTGTTCAATCTGGAAAATGGCATAGGACCCTTCTGAGCCTCCAAGACCTGTGTCCCACTCTCCTTCTGGGCCCCCTCCCCCACTCCAGCAGCACAAGGCTTGGTGCTTCTATGGCACAACCACCCCCCTACCCCACCCCCGAAACACACACTGAGACACTGGAGAGACTGACCAACACCTGCTGGCTGTGGGACTTTTGCAGTATGTTTTCCACTGCTGAGAACTCCCTTTCCCTAGATACCTGCATGTCTGGTTTCCTGCATTCCTGCAACTCTCTGAGACTCACTGTTACCACCCCTTCTGTAAGCTAGTAAACTCCCATAATTATGTAAATTGTGATTACCTATTTCCTTATTGTGCCTAATATTCCCACTAGAACACAAGCTATAGAGATGGTTTTCTTCTTGATTGTATCCCCAGGACTTAAAGTAGTTCCTTGCGCGTAATAGACACCAAAAAAATGTTGGTTGGAAGAATGAAGGTGTGACTATCATTGCGTGAAGGTTGTATGTGTGTGCTCAAGAATCCATAACCAGGCTTGGCGCCTGTGGCTTAAGTGGCTAAGGCGCCAGCTACATATACCTGAGCTGGCAGGTTTGAATCCAGCCCGGGCGCACCAAACAACAATGACGGCTGCAACCAAAAAATAGCCAGGCGTTGTGGTGGGCGCCTGTAGTCCCAGCTACTTAGGAGGCAGAAGCAGGAGACTCTCTTGAGCCCAAGAGTTGGAGGTTGCTGTAAGCTGTGATACCACAGCACTCTACCCAGGGTGACAGCTTGAGGGTCTGTCTCAAAAAAAAGAAAAATAAAAGGAATCCATAACCACATTTCTGAGCAAATGCAAGAAAGAAACTGATGTGGCTGGGATGTCTCCTAGCTTCCTCCCATGGGAAGAAGGTCCCTCATGCTTCCAAGGAAGAAGAAAAAGGATCTGACTGACTCTGTGGGTAGGGCTTTGAGCCTATTCAATGAACTGTTCTTGTGGCTTCCCTGCTGAGAGTTCAATTAGCACTGGTGTTTTGCATGAATGTTCCATGAAGTCTCATGAATGCTGAAAGGGATTACACTCATTGTCAGTTGCTACATATAGAAAAGAGCTCATATCTTTGGGACCCACCGCCCTAATGACACATCTGAGCTAAAAGTGTCTCTGACCATTTTTCTGACCACAGCTTGTGGCAAGGGGAGGCTTGGGAGTTCTGGCTTTGTTGCCTCCCTGATGTGGCTAAGAATTGCCCCCCTTTTGAAAAGAGGCTCTTAACTTGCTGTTGGGTTCTCAGTACAACTGAACACCTGACAAAGCATGTCACAACATGCTCCCGTAAAGTCCTTGGGACTAATATCCCCTTTTGGGGGGTCAGTTAACTTGAACTCAGCAGCTAACAATGTCAAAAGGGCCAAACAAGTCTCTTGTAAGATGGAAATGGTACAATCAAGTACGCAGCGGCCTGGTCCCAGTGACATTTTGGCAGTGTATGAAAAAAAATGGCAGTTCTTCTTTTGGGGGAAATTTTATCCTTTGCTCCACAGCCCGAAGCAAAGCCATTAGCTCAGTGGGGCTCTCAATTCACAGAGGTTCTCCTAAATGCCTGCACCTCGTTCACTGATGGTTTGGTGTCCAGGAGTGGCGTCATCTGTGTGGAGTTGAAAATGCTTGTGGTCGCTTCACACAGTGGACAGAACTCAAAGCTGTTCCTGTGGCTCTGGCCTATACTCCTTCGTGAGCTTTTTCCTGTTTTTACCGACTGTTACGCTGTTGATAGTAGCCTAGCTGTTTGATCTGTCACTTGGAAAACTACAGGCTGGCAGATCAAGGATGTCTCTTTGCGGGGCCACAAACGTGTGGAAACAAATCACAACTGCTGATTGAACCACCATGGACAGTCATGTAGGTTCCCATGGTGAGAGTCCATTCTCTGACAAGACCATCTGGAATCAGGTAGGGGATTGAGCCTGCGCTGCCCAGACTGGTCACCTTTGGACTGGGTACCACCACCACAGATGTGGTACCACGTATAGAGGACGCACAAGCTCCCACAGCATGCCACCTTGTGACTCCAGACAGAAGTCGAACCTTGTCTCTCAGTGAGGGAGGCTACATTGTATAGGAGGAGGCCATTGAGTCTGTCTAAACTTCACCCCCTCTTGGGGCTGCAGGCTCACTGATGTTGACACTTACACAGGTAACAATGTTGCTGTCCTAGTCCAATCAGCTGATTCTGGCCACCCTATTGTGGCCTTAGAAACTAATCTTTGTTTTAGGGAGGTTACTATAAAAGTTGTTTTGTTTTTTTTCTTTGAGACAGTCTCACTTGGTTGCCCTTGGTAGAGTGCTGTGGCATCATAGCACACAGCAACCTCAGACTCTTGGGCTCAAGTGATCCTCTTGCCTCAGCCTCCCAAGTAGCTGTGACTACCAGCACCCAGCTATATTTTAGAGACAAGGTCTCACTCTTGCTCAGGCTGGTCTCCATCTCCTGAGCTCAAGCAGGCCACGCACCTTGGCCTCCTAGAGTGCTAGGATTACAGGCATGAGGCACTGCATCCAGCCCTACTATGAAAGTTTGGAGACAGAATGTTATAGTCCATTATTTCACTTTCAAGAGAAACCCAGTCCACAATGTCCTTTCCAATTCACCTGTGCAAGCTTCAACTTGCTTAACTTATCAGTGGTGCCAGGAAGTCTTCATTTGTTTCCATCCATGTTGATTTTAGATTTCTTGATTTTTTTTTTTTTTTTGAGACAGAGTTTCAAGCTGTTGCCCTGGGTAGAGTACCGTGGCATCATAGCTCACAGCAGCCCCAGACTCTTGGGTTTAAGCAATTCTCTTGTCTCAGCCTCCCAAGTAGCTGGAACTACAGGTGTTCGCCACAACGCCTGGCTATTTTTTGTTGTAGTTGTCATTGTTGTTTGGCAGGCCCGGGCTGGATTCGAACCCACCAACCTCGGTGTATGTGCCTGATGCCCTAGCTGCTGAGCTACAGGCACCAAGCCACATTTCTTGATTTTTATGTATGTCAAAACTTTCATCATGAACCATGTATTTTCAGTTCTCTAGACTTTTATAGTCTAACAACCTTTTATTTTAATGGCTCAAGGTAGTCAGTGGACCTTTCAGACTATCCACCATCCCTAGGCATCTAGTATTGTTGAATTTTGGGGTGGCCTCCTCAAAAATCAACTCAAACCATTTCTGACTAAAATGTTTGCCTTTTCCTTGTCCATACACATTAGTAAGACAGTTTAGTTACTTAATATGACTTCTCAGAAAGAGTACATTCCTTCTTGGTCTCTCCCTGGGTGCCTAATCTGAACCTTCCAGCCAGCTGAACTGTGAACTAAATAACGTCTTTTCTTTACCCAGCCTTAGGTATTCCTTTATAGTAACACTAAATGGATTAAGGCAGGTCTGTTTATATCTTTTAACCACTTTCAGACTAGACTGTTTGCCCACTTATTATTAAACCTGATGTGTTTTTATGACTTATTTTTTTTCTTGTGAATTCTTATTTATTTCTTTTGAGACAAAGTCTCACTTTGTTGCCCTGGGTAGAGTGCTGTAGCATCACAGCTCACAGCAACCTCAAACTCTTGGGCTTAAGCAATTCTCTTGCCTCAGCCTCCCAAGTAGTTGGGACTATAGGGGCCCACCACAACACCCGGCTTTTTTTTGTTGTTGCAGTTGTCATTGTTGTTTAGCTGGCATGGACTGGGTTCAAACCCATCTGCTTCAGTGTACATGGCCAGGTGCCCTAACCACTGAGCTATGGGTACTGAGCCTGAATTAATATTTATTAACATTTTTTATGTTGGAGGTTTGAAGTCCTGATATATTTCCTGGAAGGATTTGTATTTACCTCTGCCAGGAATCCAGAGGTACTACAAATAAAGATCTACTTCAAATGAAATCCTCCCTTTACTTTCTAGTAATGGAATACTCTGCTCTTAATCTTGCTATGGGTCTGGTGATCTTTTTTTCTGAATAACAACAACATCAAATAAAGATACATGGTCAAAATGGAAGCACTTATGAGGACAAAGGACCAGAGTCATGGCTACCTAGGAAAATCCAGATTGTACGCTTGACGCCTATATCACAGTGGTTAGGGCGCTGGCTACATACCCCGAGGCAGGTGGGTTTAAACCTGGCTCAGGTCTACTGAACAACAATGACAACTGCAACAAAAAGAAAAATAATCAAGCATTGTGGCAGATGCCTGTAGTCCCAGCTATGACACTCTACCGAGGGTGACATAGTGAGACTTTGTCTCAAAAAAAAAAAAAGGCTTGGCACCTGTAGCACAGTGGTTACAGCGCCAACCACATACACCGAGGCTGGCGGGTTTGAGCCTGCCCGGGCCAGCTAACCAATAATGACAACTGCAACAACAAAAAAAATAGCTGGATGTTGTGATGGGCACCTGTAGTCCCAGCTACTTGGAAGGCTGAGGCAAAAGAATCACTTAAGACCAAGAGTTTGAGGTTTCTGTGAGCTGTGATGCCACAGCACTCTACCCAAGGAAACATAGTGAGACTCTGTCTTAAAAAAAGAAAAAAGAAAATCCAGATTGTATATAATTATGAGGCTATCTTAACTCTGCATTTTAGAGCCTGGCAAGGCCAGGTAGATAGAACTCTATGTTACAACTTTTTGAGTTAAAAAAAAATCATCTGTAATTTAACTTTCCTTTTTTTGAGGGGGACAGAGTCTCACTATGTTGCCCATGGTAGAGTGCTGTGGTGTCACAGCTCACAGCAATCTCTAATTCTTGGGCTTAAGTGATTCTCTTGCCTAGGCTCCCAAGTAGCTGGGACTACAGGCACCCACCACAATGCCTGGCTACTTTTTGGTTGCAGCTGTCATTGTTGTTTGGCGGGCCCTAGCTGGATTTGAGCCTGCCAGCGCAGATGTATGTGGCTGGTGCCTTAGCAGCTTGAGCCACAGGTGCCAAGCCTTTTTCCTTTATTTTTAATTGACAAGTGATAATTGCATATATTTATGGAGTGAACTGTGGTGTTTTGATATATGTTTACATTGTGGAATGAGTAAAGCAAACTAATAAATGTATCTATCACCTTACATACTTTTTTTTTTTGGTGGTGAGAATGTGTGTGTGTTTTTTTGCTGTTGTTGTTGTTTTTGTTTTTGAGACAGAGTCTCAAGCTATTGCCCTGGGTAGAGTGCCATAGCGTCACAGCTCACAGCAACCTCCAACTCTTGGGCATACGTGATTCTCTTGCCTCAGTCTCCCAAGTAGAAGAATGTGTCTATTATTTTTAATCAATATCCTAGGAATGGTGACTGTGCGCAGTGGCTCACATCTGTAATCCTTGCACTCTGGGAGGCCGAGGCAGATGGACTGCTTGAGCTCAGGAGTTTGAGACCAACCTGAGGAAGAGTGAGACCCCGTCTTTAAAAATAGCTGTGTGTTATGATGGGTGCCTGTAATCCCAGTTACTTGGGAGACTGTGGCAAGAGGATAGCTTAAAAAAAGAAAAATAAATAAATAAATAAATAAATCCTAGGGGTGGTTAATTAACAATTGAAGTATAATGTCTAGGAGAGGTTGGGCGGAGCCTGTGACTCAGTAGGTAGAGCGCTGGCCCCATATACCGATGGTGGCAGGTTTGAACCCGGCCTGGGCCAAACTGCAACAAAAAAATAGCCGGGTGTTGTGGTGGGTACCCAGAGTCCCAGCTACTTGGGAGGCTGAGGCAAGAGAATCGCCTAAGCCCAGGAGTTGGAGGTTGTTGTGAGCTGAGATGCCACAGCACTCATACTGAGGGTAATAAAGTGAGACTCTGTCTCAAAAAAAAAAAAAAATGTCTAGGAGAGGTTAATTAGCTTTATTATATTATTTCTTCTCTTTTTATTCTTTGGGATTCATTGAGGGTACAAAGAATTAGGTTACATTGATTTGATTGCATTTGTTAGATAAAATCCTTTTTATTATTGTTACTTTTTTTTGAGAGAGTCTCAGTTTGTCACCCTTGGTAGAGTGCGGTGGTGTCACAGTTCACAGCAACCTCAAACTCTTGGGCTCAAGCCATTCTCTTACTCAGCCTTCCAAGTAGCTGAGACTATAGGCACCCACCACAATGCCTGGCTATTTTTAGAGATGGGGGGTCTCGCTCTCACTCAGGCTGGTCTTGAACCTGTGAGCTCAGGCAATCCACTCACCTCAGCCTCCCAGAGTGCTGAGATTATGGGCATGAGCCACCACGCCCAGCTCTATTATAATAATAATAATATTATTATTATTATTATTTTGAGACAGTCTCACAATGTTGCCCTAGGTAGAGTGCTATGGCATCATTATAGCTCACAGCGACTTCAATCTCTTGGGCTCAGGTGAGCCTCTTGCCTCAGTTTCTCCAGTAGCAGGAACTATAGGCATCCACCATGATGCCCAGCTAGTTTTTCTGTTTTTAGCAGAGATGGGGACTCTCTCCGGCTGGTCTTGAACGTCTGAGTTCAAGCAATCCACCCACTTTGGCCTCCCAGAGTGCTTGGATTACACGTGTGAACCACTGTGCTCAGCCAGTTGATTAGCTTTTGAAAGACTATAAACAGATGCCCAAATTTCAGAAAGCTTTGCCATCTTTATCCTCAGTCAATACCAAGACTCTATAGACGTTTTCCTTTGATGAAATAAGCAATCCATGGTGTCTGGATTGGCTAGAAATACTGTACAGAGGTCACCTACACTTTCAGGAACAGGAAATAGAAATGTAGGGGTGTGTATACAACATGTACACCATTTACTATGGTGATCTTGGTTTAGAGTCCAAAACAGATGTGTTCAGAAAATCATCTGAGAATTACTCTTGCCATACTTCAACTAGATTTGCTGAATCCTGCCCCTAATATACTGTATAATGTGTACCGAATGAAATCTGTAGTGCAAGGTTTGGTCAGAATTCCTAAAAAGACATGAGGCAGGACTTTATCAAGGTTACACAACAGTATGCGTAACTATTTTTAAGTGTGCTTGCTACTAAATGTTTGCATAGGCATAATTCTCTTTATAACATAATGTGGTAACATTGTAAATTGGGAAGGTTGTGAGATAGAGAAAGATAAAATGTTATAACATTATGTTAAACAAATAACGTCTACAAATAGTGAGGGGGCTTTCTCCTCCTTTCATTCCTGGCTTTAAAGTCATCCTGCTCCAATAATTTTCAGAAACTACTCTCACTCAGGAAGGAGAGTCCTTGAATGCCTGGTTTAAAACAAGGTATAGGATATCTGAGGCTGGAGAAACAGGAGAGCAATCATTTTTTAATCCTGTTCCAAGTAGAGCATTTGGACATCATCAGCCAAAGCCTCCAGAAGCACCACGTTGACCTTAGAGGTGGGCAGAGGGTGCAGTTATTTGCCAAAATGGTTGGGAGAAGGGCAGAAATTATTTCTTTGGGTGAAAATATTCTGCAATTGCAGAACCACAACATTAACCATTTTATATAATCTGAAAGAGGGTGCCGCCTGTGGCTTAAGGAGTAGGGTGCTATATAAGCTTATATAGTAAGGTGCCGCCTGTGGCTTAAGGAGTAGGGTGCTTATATATAGCTTATAAGCTATATATAAGAGGTAGTGAGTTCAAACTTGCCCTCAGCCAAAAGCTGGGGAAAAAAAAAGTATATATATGTATGTATACATATATAAACTGAAGGAAGCTTTTTTGGGCTCACAGATTTAGGCATCAGTAGATAATAATAGGCAACATTTATTGCAGGTGATTTTCTTGTGCTAAGTATTTTAGGTAGGTTTTCTTATTAATGTATCTACACTTTCATTCAACCCTGTGAATGTATGCTTTTACCCTATTTCACGTACGTATAAGGAAAGCGATGAGCCGAGATATATTAGGTGTTCGTGCATTCAAGCTTTATATCCTCTAACTGGGAGGAATGCGGCAAGTTAATTTCTACACCTGTATGTTAAACTGCAGTTGTTCTCAGGAGCTCAGAAAGAAAGGGCATCCAGGATCTCAAAAGCGTAAACACAGTTCAACTCTTGGGTTCACTCAAAACTCCAGCAAACCCTTAGCGATCAACCTCCTAGTACCTCGAGGCTGCCCCGAATGGGCGAGACTCCCTGGCAGACGAACCAATGAGATGGCTGGATCTTGTGAGCTGCATATCATTTGGCCAATGGATTCGGCTCCTGGGTTTACGAGGCCGGAAATTGGAGTCTGAAGCATGTGGGTCCTGAAGAGCGGTGGGTGGGTTGAGTGTGGTGTTCCCTTGAGGCCCCACGGAGCGGGTGGCGGCTGGTGCCCTGGTGAGAGGACAGGCCTCAGGTGTGGAAGGTCCAGAAGGCCAAGGTCACTCCAGCGCAGGCTGAGGTGGGCTTTGCCTCAAGCACGTGGTGTGAGCGGCGCCTTCCTGCATACTCCGAGTCTCGCCCCCTCCCCCCAGGGCGCGAGGTGCCCGGGCCCGGGTGGGGCAGTGAGCGGGGCTGGAAGTCGTTATTTGATGCTGGGGGTGTGGGAGGAACGCAGGAACTAGAAAAGGCTGCGAAGGGTTGTGGCCGCAGGACAGGGGGCTCTTACTGCGGGTGTGAGTGGGCGTGTTGGGACGGAAATAGGAGACAGGACCTCTGCAGAGCTGTTGGTTTGGGAAAAGGTACTTTTCTCTCAAAGCCCTGTTTTTGCCTGGGCTGCAGTCATTTTTCTCCAGCGCAGAGGACACACTTGGAGAGGCGGAGAAGGTAGGCCTAGCCTGGCCTGGGACCCTTCCCTGTTGAACCTTTGGGGTCAGCCAAGTATCTGCTAACTAACCACAGGAGGAAGTCCACATTAAGGGGAGAGCTTTATGGCGGAGGGGCCTGAATCCATAGATGGTGGAGGTTAAGGAGGGGGTAGAAAGAAGAAGAGTCCTGAAATCCTGTAATTGGTGGGGGTTACAGCCCTCTCAGTATGTACCAGTTAGGCAGTTGATTGTTCTGGATTCTTGGGGTGGTGTTGGGAGATGTGAACATGGGTTCAGGCTATCCAGGAAGGAGTTTTATCAATTAAAGGGGAGAGTTGTTAGAACCTTTGGGAAAAAAAAAGAGGTACATCCTGCATTTATACAAAGTAGTAGCTAAATATACCTTTATTTACAAAATATTCATTACAACATTTTACACACTATTTACAGAGTATTTTCTACATGTTGGCCACCTCTTTGTAAAAGTTTATAAGCAAAGGTACATTTAGCTACAATTTTCCATTTTCCCTATGTATGGTGACTTTGTGGGTACCTTTTGGGACACTCTGTAGTGTGAAAGAGGGTAGTATAGTTTAAGAAATATGCAAGTTCTTAAACTATCTCCACCTAGAGGTGTACTATTGACTTAGGAATTGTATTTATCCTTTACTTGCATGGCCTGACTTCTCTGTAGCTAATAACTTAAAACAGGTTTTGAAAGTTAACAAGAGGCATAAGAATTCAAGTGGTTAGGAATTCTTCAGGGATCAGAGGTGTAGATCAGTACGAGAGGTGTCCCTTAAAGAGGGAGTCCTGAAATAAAAGTGATTTTGAAAAGGCTGATGGACTTTAAATTTGGGGGGCGTGTGGCAGAGAGAGCCTCATCCCTAATTACTTGGGAAAGAGAAGAGCATTAAATGTACCCTGTGAGACTCAGTGAGTATTGTTATTTCAAAGCAGAAAGGCTCTGTACCCTAGAGACCTTGGATCTGGTGGAGTGTGAAAGAAGAGTTTTATAGAAAAGAGTTGGATAGGCTTGGCGCTTGTAGCTTAGTTAGGTGGCTTTAGGCACTGGCCACATACACCTAAGCTAATGGGTTCTAGCCCGGCCCTGGCCTGCCAAGCAACAATGACAACTGCAACCAAAAATTAGCCGGGCATTGTGGCAGGCACCTGTAGTCCCAGCTACTCACGAGGTTTAGGCAAGAGAATCGTTTAAGCCCAAGAGGTTAAAGTTGCTGTGAGTTGTGATACCACAGCACTCTACCAAGGGCAACATAGTGAGACTTTCTCAAATAAAAGTTGTGGGTGGTGCCTGTGGCTCAGCGAGTAGGGCGTCGGTCCCATATACTGAGGGTGACAGGTTCAAACCCGCCCCCGGCCAAATTACAACAACAACAACAACAAAAATAGCCAGGTGTTATGGTGGGTGCCTGTAGTCCCAGCTACTTGGGAGACTGAGGCAAGAGAATCCCCTAAGCCCAGGAGCTGGAGGTTGCTGTGAGCTGTGACGCCGTGGCACTCTACCAAGGGTGATAAAGTGAGACTCTGTCTCTAAAAAGTATGTGTGTGTGTGTGTGTGTGTATATATATATATATATATTTTTTTTTTTCCCCCCCTCTGGGCTCAAGTAGAAGCTTTTAAAGTGACTATTGTAGAAGTCTGGTCATATTACTGGATTGACTTAAAGTAACTATTTTTTAATGGTTTGTTGTTCTATCTTTAAGGAAAAGGAAAATAATTGGGAATCTTTTATTTCTTTTAAATGCTATCATTTTTTAATGCTTTGTGGTTCTGTCTTTAAGGAAAAGGAAAATAACTGGGAATCTTTAATCTCTTTTTAAATGCTACCAGGTAGTTGACCTGAATAGGATCAACAAGCGTGTCCTCTATAGCCTTTTGATGATGGATCCTGTTCGACCACCATTCAGGGGCCCTTCTCCTGTCCACCCATCTCAATGTGTACGGATGCCAGGCTGTTGGCCACAAACTCCTAAACCTTTGGCTTCAGGTCTGGGCAGAGCAGGACCTGCAGGCAGAGGCCATGCATTTGGAAGACCAGAGGAACCAGGCACACATAGAGGGCCGGCACAAAGGGTAAGGCCACATCTGGATGCACAGTACTGGCATATAGGCCACCTGTGCTGTCAGAGTGAGCGATAGATTTTAAAGTCTTTAGAAGGCTGTGAAACCCTATGAAGAAACAAGGTTTTTGATTTCTCTTGTTTCCTTTAAAAAGTAGTTGTAAAGGCCTGGTGTTGTGGCTCACGCCTGTAATCCTAGCACTCTGGGAGGCCACAGCGGGCAGATCACCTGAGCTTAGGAGTTTGAGACCAGCCTGAGCAAGAGCGAGACCCATGTCTCTAAAAAATAGCTGGGCATTGTGGTGGACACCTGTAGTCCAGCTACTCAGGAGGCTGAGGCAAGAGAATTACTTGAGCCCAAGAGTTTGAGGTTGCTGTGAACTATGACAGCATAGCACTCTACCCAGGGCAACTGAGTGAGACTCTGTCTCAAAAAAAAAAAAAAGTTGCTGTATCTTTTGGGCATATACAGGAAGTCCCTGAGTTCTGAACAAGATAAGTCCTGTAGGTTCGTTCTAAAGTTGAATGCATATGTAAGTTGGAATAGTACATTTATCTGTTGTCCGTAATAGCCTTTGATACAACTGAGTTGCATGTCAGTTGGATGTTTGTGACTCAGGGACTGCCTGTGTGTATTTCAAATCTTAGAGTTATGAGTCTAGACAAGGTGCCTCATTGTGAACACTAGATGGACTTGGGTAAGTGCCCTAGGTTCTCTAGCTTCAACCCATACATCTATCCATCCATCCCTTCATAACTGATAGATTCAAAGATATAAATAACCTCTTGCTCTTCTTTTGAGTGTTTAGATTTTCACCCTGGGTTTGGCTTTATGATATTAGCAGCAACTCCTGTCCCTGAAGTGGTAATGGTTAGAGTTGCTCCTTTTGGAAGCCTCTTTGCCCATGTCTTTAAGAAAAGGAGGCTCTTCAGCTATTGCTATGGTGTGGAAACAGTTAACGCTTGTGTGCATTCCTAATGACTAATTAGTATATAGTCATTTTAAGAAAATTTGTCTATAAAATTTGTCTAAAATTTGTCATTTTAAGAAAATTTATATGTCAAATTAATAATATGTCAATATATTTGACATATATTGACAAAATATATGTCAAAGGTTAGCAAATATAGGAAGAACTTAATAGTGCAGTTATAATCATTTTAAGTAGAGTTGGCAGTGTCAAATGTTTTATAAGAAGAAAAGTTTAATGGCTCGGCACCTGTGGCTCAAGTGGCTAAGGCGCCAGCCACATACACCTAAGGTGGCGGGTTCGAATCTAGCCTGGGCCCGCCAAACAACAATGACGGCTGCAGCCAAAAAATATAGCCAGGCGTTGTGGCGGGCGCCTATAGTTCCAGCTACTTGGGAGGCTGAGGCAGGAGACTCGCTTGAGCCCAGGAGTTGGAGGTTGCTGTGAGCTCTGATGCCACACACTCTACCCAGGGTGACAGCTTGAGGCTCTGTCTCAAAAAAAAAAAAATTTAATGACAATAATATTGTGTTTACGTAATGAATTGATTGAGTCCATAATGTAGCTTTTTTACATGTCAGTTCTCATTGGTGCAACAGCAGTAAATTTGCAAGCCTGCCACAGGAGAATAGTATGTTTTGTTGGATATTGTGAAAAAATAAACTCTGGTACCTCTTAAATGATCTAGCAGGTTAGTTCTGTTGCTTTTTTCATACTGTATATTAAATCATGGACTTTTAACTGTAAATTTTTATGCTTAAAGGACATGGTTACAAGTATTAAAGATTTTTTAACTATTTTTATTCTTATAGCACTTAATAGAATTTGAAGAAGATAATTTTTAATATTTATCTATACTTTAAGAAAGCCATTGTTTCTGGAGTTTTAAACTACATTTTAGAATAACTTTATTCTTTGACTTTCCATAGGAATCTGTGGGTTTGGTCTCCATGTTTCGAGGCCTGGGCCTTGAAACAGTTTCTCGGACCCCTCTGAAACATGAAATACCCCCTTTAGGTATGTGGAAAACTAACTTGAGAAATTTAGTGTTATAAACTTACATAATTGCTTTGTTCTTAAATCCATATGGTTTATCTTCAGGAAAATATACTTAAACTGTACTTTAAACATGTTTAACTCATGGTAATTGCTGGGATTCGGTTCTTTCATTCAGGCAGAGGCATTTTAGGTCGAGGCTTTTCTGCTAATGCAGTGCACAAGGACAAAGAAGAACCCCGCTTCACTTTTCCGGATCCTTTAGTGTTGGCAGCTGGGGATAGCAAGATGGCAGAGGCCTCTGTTGGTTGGAATAGGTGGGTAAAGTTATTTTCTCATGTAAACACTGAAACCAGATGTAATATTTCTTGAAGTTCAGAAAGAAACTCTAGGAAGCATTGTGTCAAAAACAAGCAGCGCCTGATGTTATGTTCAAGAATGGACGTTTCCCAAGAGTCTCCGCAGCTGCTGACCCAGTTAGTCATTGGAAAAGACTAAAAAGTGGTTCTCTACTGTGCAGTTCATACCTTAATTTGCCCTCTTGACAAGTTATCCTAATTTCAGCAGTTCTTTAATCTGATTGAGTCAAGATTTCCTCTCAGTTGTGCTATCTAAAATGGCTCTGAGAATCCAGATTAAGAGCAGTTGGTGAATGAGTCATATTGGCATATTGCATTTTGAGAGAATGTCAAGGCTCTGCTTGGGTCCCTTTTGCTGACTCTTCCAGGAAGAGGTTGTAGACTTTGGGAATAATCTAGATGGGTGTGGATAGAAGCTTGGTAAAGAAAGCCCTAATTTGCCTCTTGTTCCACATTTCAGAATGCTTGGAAGAGGGAGTACAGATGTTTCTTTATTACCACTGGGAAGAGCTGCTGCTGGTATTGGCAGAGGAATGGACAGGCCTCCCAGTGCATTCAGCCTAACTACCCGTGACCCCCCACGGCTGTCTTCACCTCCAGCTCTGCCCCAGCCCTCCCTGCACTCTCCAGATCGCCCTCCAGTCCTGACTATAGAGCAGCACAAGGAAAAGTAAGTCAGGAACACTGCCCTCCCTGCTTGTTAGTGATCAGAGTTGAAGAAGAAGGCACCTAATGAATCTCTGCATGTTGGCTGCTGTGCACTATTGTAAACTCTGTATTGTGTCTCAGGTCCTGCCTGGGTGATAGATTCTGTAGAGGATTTTTGGGGCAGACAGAGCCTCAAGCTATTGCCCTGGGTAGAGTGCCATGGCATCACAGCTCACAGCAACCTCTAACTCCTGGGCTTAAGCAATTCTCAGCCTCCCAAGTAGCTGGGACTACAGGCACCCACCACAACACCCGGCTATTTTTTGGTTGTAGCTGTCACTGTTGTTTGGCGGGCCTGGGCTCAATTCAAACCTGCCAGCTCTGGTGTATGTGGCTGGCGCCTTAGCTGCTTGAGCCACAGGCACCGAGCCTCTGCAGAGGGTTTTGATTTCTTTTTCAACAGCAAGAGATTGACAAAGAGGTGGGACAATTCCTGATGAAGTTAAATGAATTTAACAGTGAATACATAATATGTACCAGAGAGAGACTAATGGCCTTTTGTTTCCTTCCCAGTTCAAACCAATAGTTCCTTGTCATATTGTTTTTTTGTTTTGGTTTGGTTTTAGAGGTGAGGTCTCATTCTGTTACCCAGGTTGGAGTGCAGTGGCGTGATCATAGCTTACTGCAGCCTTCAACTCCTGGGCTCAAGCAGTCTTCCTGCCTCGGCCTCCAGAGTAGCTGAGATTACAGGTTTTCATGAGCCACCATCCTGGCTTCATTTGTCACACTGAAGAGAAGGAAATAAAAACAATTTTTTTTTTTTTTTGAGACAGAGTCTCTCTCTGTTGCTCTGGGTAGAATGCCATGGCATCATCACAGCTCACAGCAACCTCAAACTCTTAGGTTCAAGTGATCATCTTGCCTCAGCCTCCTGAGTATCTGGGACTATAGACGCCTGCCTCTATGCTTGGCTAGTTTTTCTATTTTAGTAGAGATGGGGTCTTGCTCTTGCTCAGGCTGGTCTTGAACTCCTGAGCTTATGCAATCCACCCACCTCAGCCTCCCAGAGTGTTAGATTACAAATGTGAGCCACTGTGCCTGGTGATAAGGAAATAATTTAGGAAAAAAACTGTGGCACTTTATCTTTCTATATATAACTAACTTTTATGTTCTTAGTTAGCTGGCCTAGTTTATTCCAGTAATATTAGGACAGATAGGGTGATTTTCCATAATTAATTAGACATTGCTAAGTGTTTATCTCCTAGCCCTCAAAGCTAACATGCTTTTGTACATGTTGCTTCTTGGTTTATGTAGTGTGAAAAACACTATTTCCCTCAGTCTTTTTGTTGGTGGTAGTGGTATAGGTTGGTTTTTTTTTTTTTTAGTAAATGTGGGTACTTTTTATTCTTTTTGTTTTCTAGAGAGCTTTTGGTGAAGCAAGGATCAAAAGGAACACCTCAAACTTTGGGACTGAACCTCATCAAAATACAGTGTCATAATGAA
Source organism: Otolemur garnettii (assembly GCF_000181295.1). Lineage (NCBI taxonomy): Eukaryota > Metazoa > Chordata > Mammalia > Primates > Galagidae > Otolemur > Otolemur garnettii. The sequence goes on along the minus strand of NW_003852469.1, from coordinate 6,816,645 downwards.
GCAGTTTATCAATATCATGTGACTTTCAGGTATCCATAGCTTTTTGTCTGTATTGTTCACTTCTTAGAGGACATTAAGGAAATTATTCTCTTGGAATAACTAAACGTCATTCTGTACAATTCCTGTGAACATCCCCATGCAAGAATGCATGACTTAGATCCTTATAGGAAGTTTAAGGTTAATTTTTCTTGTGTTTATTTAGCAATATTACCATTTCAGATTTTAACTTAATGGGTACGTGAAAATGGATTGGATTTAATGTGAAATTAAGCTTAAATTAGGGCCTTTTACTTGCATAGGCCTCTTCCAGGAACTTTTAACTTATTTTGTATGTGTAATTTTATATTCCTTTTGTTAAAGGGGACTGCTCCCCAAATGGTATAAGATCCATACCCCACAAAACGTGAATCATACCAACATTTGATGTCTGTCCAGTCACAGTCTAGGGTTTCAATTTATGAATGAAAAAATCAGAGAAAATAACTTAAGTTTTATAACAAAATTTTAAAATTTATTTATTTATTTATTTTTTTTTTGAGACAGAGCCTCAAGCTGTCCCCCTGGGTAAGGTGTTGTGGCATCACAGCTCACAGCAACCTCCAACTCCTGGGCTCAAGCGAGTCTCTTGCCTCAGCTTCCCAAGTAGCTGGGACCACAGGCACCCGCCACGACGCCCGGCTATTTTTTGGTTGCAGCCGTCATTGTTGTTTGGCGGGTCCCAGCTGAATTCGAACCCACCACCTTGGGTGTACATGGCTGGTGCCTTAGCCACTTGAGCCACAGGTGTTGAGCCATTTTAATTTTTTAAAATTAAGAATTAATATTAACGGTTTGTGTTCTTTTTTAAGATCTTAGGGAAGAGGCTGGTCACAGTGGCTCATGCCTATAATCCTAGCATTCTGGGAGGCCGAGGCAGGTGCATTGCCTGAGCTCATGAGTTTGAGACCACCCTAAGCCAGAGTGAGATCCCATCTCTAAAAATAGCTGCGCATTGTGGCCAGTTCCTGTAGTCCCAGCTACTCAGGAGGCTGAGGCCGGGGAATCACTTGAGCCCAGGAGTTTGAGGTTTCTGTGAGCTGTGATGCAGTGGCACTCTACCAAGGACAACAAAAGGAGATTCTGTCTCAAAAAAAAAAAAACCCCACAAGATCTTAGAGGAGTCATTAGCTGGAGGTTATTAAGTATAATTATGAAAATGAATGTTTTGAAATATCTGGAGAAAATGAAAAGATAGAAGTCTGATTCTTTAAATTGACAATAATTGTATATATGGCGTACAATGTTTGTTTTGCAATGTGTGTACATGCTAGAAAATTAAAGCTAATTAACATATCCATCACCTTACCTTCTTACCATTTTTTTGTGGTGAGAACTTTTAAAATTCCTCTTAGCAATTTTGAAATATACATTATTGCCGGGTACAGTGGCTCATGCCTGTAATTCCAGCGCTCTGGGAGGTGAGGCAGGTAGATTGCTCAAGCTCAGGGAGATCAAGACCAGCCTGTGCAAGAGTGAGACCAGACCCCCCCGTCTTTAAACATAACCAGGCAATGTGATGGGTGCTTATAGTCCCAGCTACTTGGAAGGCTGAGACAAGAAGATCATTTGAGCGTAAGAGTTTGAGGTTGCTATGAGCTATGACTCCATGGCATTCTACCCAGGGTGGCAAAAAATAAAAATAAAAATTTTTAAGAGGAATGGGAAATGGAATGATAATTAAAGAGAGTACAGGATTACTTTAAAGGTTTCTATGAGGTAAGAAGGCTTAGCTGAGCATGTATGACAGGTAGAAGGAAGGAAGGAGCCAAAAAGAGGATGAAGTTGAGCCCCAGGCCTTTTGTGGACTGTATGGTGAGCACTGAAGAGAGTAGAACTCTTTCTCTGAAAATGGATTGACACATGTTAAGGAAACAGAAAGAAGTCTGTCTACATTGAACAGGCCCTGGAGAAGACACAGATTTATAGATTTCAAGATTGTAGATATGGACAGTCTACATTTGTAGATTGTAGGTTCAAAGCCCCACTGTGAAGAGGCTGCTGGGTTGTCGTGAGAACACTAAGCAGGTGTATTAGCAGGCTGGACAACCTGTAGCTTCCTGGTAGTGCATGAAGGATATCTGGGAAGACAGACTTAAATACTATGCTTAGAGCATAGCTATCTGTGTATCTGTGAATTTTTAAGAATGTTATCATACGAGTGTTTAGTTTTGGGGACAATTGTGTTGGATTAACACATGATTTGTTTTTGTCTCTCTTCATGTACTTGAACATGCTTGACCCTTCTTAGCCTTGGATTTTGTTGAACTTTGCAGTTGTAGAATAAGGTGGAGTGTTACTCTGCTATAATGGGGCAATTGTTGTATGAAGTAGCAACTGGATTTTTTCAGAGTTGTAAGTGAAAACTCATTTGTGACAGTGAATCAATAGAAAGTTGAGATTGCCACGAGTGAAAAATGATTACCGTAAAATCCTGTTTTTAAAAAACTTCTTTATTTTTGGGGTGGTGCCTATGGCTCAAAGGAGTAGGGCACCAACTCCATATGCCAGAGGTGGCAGGTTCAAACCCAGCCCCAGCCAAAAACTACAATTAAAAAAAAAAAAAAACCTTCTTTATTTTTTGAAGTGTATATCTCTGAAGACTGTAAAGCCAGGATAGTCTTAATGTTAAACCTGGCCCACTGCCTGTTTGTGTAATGAGGATTTATTGGTGCATAGCCACACTTAGTTTGTTTGCATATTGTCTACATGGCTGCTTTCATGCTATAAAAGGCCTGCAAAGCCTGAAATAGTTACTATTTGGCCCCTTACACAAAAGTTTTCTGCTCTCCAATCTGCAGTCTGGAAGAATATACACTGACACATCAAGGGAGCTGTTCTTCAGTGGTGGAATTACAGTTTGTTCTTGTTTCCTGTACCTACAATTTCTAATGGTTCTGCTGAGAGCAGATAACCTCTAGACAAAATTCAGTTTTTGGTCAGATATGTAATTTTTAATATGACCACTAGGCGGAGCAGCGGTTATAGTGACTGCTTCTCCAACGTGTTTGTTGCCCAACTGTGGTAAGAATGCTCTTTGAGTCAAATTGAATTGAAATCCTCTTTATTATTTTCTAGCCCTAATGTGGAGTGCAAAAGCATGAGGTTTGGCATGTTGAAGGACCATCAAGCTGTCACCGGGAACGTCACTGCTTTTGATGGATCCATTCTCTATCTGCCTGTTAAGCTTCAACAAGTGAGACCACACAGGAAGTGTACTTTGGGATGAAACCTAAGAGTGTTTTGAGTGGTGGGAAATCATAGACTTCCTGAATATTTGAGTTGTATCTTCCTATTCCTAGAGGGAAGACAGATTTCTGCAAGATATAACAGAACATTTTACATTTGAATTCTTCAAGGAGCACCTTCTCACATAAGAGGAGTGATTGGGGCCAGGTGTGGTGGCTTATGCCTCTAATCCCAGAACTCTGGGAGGCCAAGGCGGGAAGATCACTTGAGCCAGGAGTTGGAGGTTGCAGTGAGCTATGGTTGGGCCATTGCACTCCATCCTGGGCAACAGAGTGAGACTCTGTCCCTAAACAAAAAACAAAAAAGGAGTAATCGGAAACTCTTGATTTCTGTGATAAAGAATGGCTTATAACTTTCAAATTCAAACTTTGTTGGGTTTCTCTTAGCAAATAGTTTCTGAATCCTAGTTGTCATACCACACCTTTGCCAGTGTGGGCAGCAAAGTAAAGTAAGAGTTAAAAAAGTTTTAAGGTATTTTAGGACTTGGTAGTTTTGTTATTTCTTTTTACTTCCATGTATTTATTTGTTAGGTTGTTGAATTAAAAAGTCAAAGGAAAACTGATGGTGCTGAAATCAGCCTTAAGATTCAGTTGACAAAGATCCTGGAGCCCTGTTCTGACTTGTGCATTCCTTTCTACAATGTTGTTTTCCGTAGGTGAGGAAACAGTTGAGGTTTTATTTTCTTTTAACTTCAGTCTTGTATTTGCAATAATGCTCTTCAATAAGCCTGGATGCTATTATACCACAATGTGTATACAGATGGGTTTGGGAGCATTTAACAAATGAATGGATGATATTGAAGCTGACTTATTCAAAAATTATCTCACCAGGACAGGCCAGATTTGAATATGTAAAGTTAGGTTTGGAGGTAGCTCAGTAGGGGAATGAGTTCCTTTGGATTCATTCAGGTTAAAAGCAGCTATTCATGGTATATTCAATGGTGGTGATAGCAAGAGGGCTATTTAAAGAGGTAGTGTGCAAAAATATTTGCTGCAATAATTTTTTCCAGTCTTTTGAGTTTTTCGATTATAGACAGCTCATAATTGTTTAACTTCTTTCGAGATGTTCTAATTTCATACAGCTGTTAATCCCAAACTACCTCTTATTTAATGAAACACTGAACCTAATTTCTACCGAGTTAGAATTTCTACCTAGTAGCAAACATAACTCCCTTTGCTATACCATTGTTCCCAAACAGAAGTTCTCAACCTGTGGGTCGTGACCCCTTTATAACAATGAAAATGCATCACGACATTAGGAAGGTTGAGAACCACTGTTCACAAACTTAGAAATGGGCTCTCTTGCATTCTTTTTAGTTAGTGGTAAAAAGTAATGTAAATGGAACCTGAGAAATCAACTCAATGTTTTATTTGCTAGTGAGTGGGAAAGGCTGCAATCAGTTGCACATACTCCAACATAAATGCTTTGGTGATTTTTTGTTTTCTTTCAGCAAGGTGGTTCTCAGTATAAAAGCTATTTTTGTGCAAAGAACACAAACATTTAGGCTAGGAAAGGTGGCTCATGCCTGTAATCCTAGCACTCTGGGAGGCTAAGGCAGGTGGATTGCTGGAGCTCAGGTGTTCAAGACCAGCCTGAGCAAGGGCAAGACCCTGTGTCTACTAAAAAATAGAAAAATTAGATGGGCATTGTGGTGCATACCTGTAGTCCCTGCTACTTGGGAGGCTGAGGCAAGAAGATTGCTTGAGCCCAAGTTTGAGATTGCTGTGAGCTATGGTGCCAGGGCACTCTATTTAAAAGACAAATGTAGCTAAGGATAATGGAGCTTAATTTGTATATTCTTCTATTAGAAGACCTACTCTTGGCTTTTCCTTTCAGGGTAATGAAACTTTTAGATATGAAGCTTGTGGGGAGAAACTTTTATGACCCAACAAGTGCTATGGTACTACAGCAACACAGGTTGGTGTTTTTACCCCCCCCCCCAAGTTTTGAATGGTTCTGGAAAGAAATTTTTCATTGTGTATTTAGGACCATAATCTCACTAGTATTTTATGGTAGTGAATAGAATTCATCAGGTAAGTCTCTTTCTTAGTTTGGTTTTTTAGTAAGTTTGTAATGATGTTGATTTAATTTAATTTGTTTCCTGGGGCTTTCTCACTGTTATCAGGGAAGCGCAGTACTCAGAACTCAAAAGTTTTGTTTCAAATAGGGGAGTAGAATTATCTATGTTCTTGTTAGAACCCTAAGGTAATGACCTTCTCTGTCTACAGATTGCAGATCTGGCCAGGCTATGCAGCTAGCATCCGGAGGACGGACGGAGGCCTTTTCCTGCTAGCTGATGTCTCCCATAAGGTCATTCGGAATGATTCTGTACTGGATGTCATGTGAGTGCATGGTGGTATTTACCGTTAACAGGCTGATGGCTTTCTAAAAGTTCAGTAATAATAATAATAAAGATTAGACATTGTTCTGCTTGGAGTTTTAATTGTAGAACAGATAGAGAAAACTAAATGGGTGTGCACATGTCCTTACGCCTTCTGAATAGACATCTGAATAGACATCTGCTGTGCTTTGAGGAGGAGTTTTATTTAAATGTATGGTTAAGAAGACTAGGTTTGGCTCGGCACCTATAGCTCAACCGGCTAGGGCGCCGGCCACGTACACCTAAGGTGGCGGGTTCGAATCCCCAGCC
>NW_003852469.1:6808371-6810690 GCF_000181295.1 Otolemur garnettii | reverse complement strand
TTTTTTTTTTTGAGACAGAGCCTCAAGCTATCCCCCTGGGTAGAGTGCTGCGGCATTACAGCTCATAGCAACCTCCAACTCCTGGGCTCAAGCGAGTCTCCTGCCTCAGCCTCCCAGGTAGCTGGGACCACAGGCGCCCACCACAATGCCCAGCTATTTTTTGGTTGCAGCCATCATTGTTGTTTTGGCGGGCCTAGCCTGGATTTGAACCTGCCACCTTAGGTGTATGTGGCTGGCGCCTTAGCCAGTTGAGCCACAGGCGCCAAACCACTACACAGTCATTCTAATTTTGTCAATTTCATCTTCCTTCCCCCATCTCTTCTAAAATTACATTTCTTAGGTAGTCTAAATGAGCTTAGATCTGGCTTTGAGCCCCTGTTCTGCAAGATAGAAGACTGACATCAGACATCTCCCCTTTATGTTGCATGGACCCGGGGGTGTCTGTGATCCTGGTTCTCAGTACAGCTGCAGTGCCAGGGTACTTAGCCCCAGAAAGCATGTTTATGGCTGTCAGGGAGCTCAGGGAGCCGTGTCAATTCTCCCTAGTACCCCTGCAGCTGGTACAGGTTGGTGTTCTAGTGCCTTCATGCCCTCTATTCTTACGGGTCACTAGAAGCCACAGAGAGCAGTTTTTTCCCTGGAGGTGAGAACAGCTCTTTCTTTACATTTCTTCTGTTCATGGCCCAAGAATGCTTTGCATATTTCTAAAAGATAGTGAGCAACTGAGGTTTGCCATGTAAGGTTAAATTTCGTATGTCCCTATTAAGTTCTTGGTAATTCATGTAATGACTCATTCCCTCTGAACGCAACACATCTTAGAAATATCTTTTTAAACCTAATTGCCTTCCATTTGGTTGCTCTCCAGGCTGGCTGGACCACCCCTGTCTTGGGGTTTCCCTTCGCCTCCTACTAGGAATCTCTAGTATCTCAGATCCCATGACTGCTACTTTCTTGGTTTACTACTTTGCTTTCTGTAGAGCATATCTGTCAGTATCTTCCAGAGGAAGGGGAAATTGGAGGAAATAATTCTGAGACCTTACGTGTTTGAAAATGTCAGCTCAGCGCCTATGGCTCAAGCGGCTAAGGTGCCAGCCACATACACCTGAGCTGGCAGGTTCGAATCCAGGCTAGGCTGGCCAGACAACAATGATGGCTGCAACCAAAAAATAGCCGGGTGTTGTGGTGGGTGCCTGTAGTCCCAGCTACTTGGGGCTCTGTCTCAAAAAAAAAAAAAAAAAAAAAAAGAAGACTAGGTTTGATATATGCACATCCTGAGCTTTTGTTTAATATACAGTGTATGTTTTACTATAGTAAATTGTAGATGTGTATGATCCTAATGGTTGCATGAAATTTCCATCTTACACATGTCTGCATCTCTGATTCTTTTTTAGGCTATATACTTAGAATACCTTAATGGAAGTGTTGAACATTTTTTTTTTTTTTTCAGTTTTTGGCTGGGGCTGGGTTTGAACCTGCCACCTCTGGCGTATGGGGCCAGTGCCCCACCCTTTGAGCCACAGGCTCTGCCCAAGGGTTGAACATTCTAAAGATTTTTAATATATAATATAACAGGATTTTAAATATATATTGACAAATTAGCCTCTAGAAGATTTATTCATTTTATTTCCTACCAGTTCTGTATCACTACTGGTTATTATCAGGCTTCTAAATCTTTGCTTTTCTGATAAATTTATTCTAGCTTCAGTATAAACATGCTTGGCTCCAGTTTTGTACTAGAGTCTTGGGCCATACTGCTGTTAGATAACCAAACAAAGAAAGATCACTCCTCTCATGGAGATCATGTTGTAGTCAATAAACAGTAAATAATAAATGTAATAAGTTTTATAGTTGTTAGAAATAGCAAGAGCTATGGAAAAAAGCAAAAGTAAAGCACAGGGTAACGGAGATCAGGGGTATTGAGTAGAGACTGGGGGGGAAAGTTGTAGTTTTGGGTAGAGTGGTCAAGCTTATTGAGCGAACACTTGAACAAGGCGAGAGAATTGCCAGGTGAATATAGGGGAAAAGGAGTTCCACAGTACTCTACCAAGGGCAACAGAGTGAGACTCTGTCTCAAATAAAACAAAACCCTCTGGGAGCCTAGGGCAGGTGGATTGCCTGAGCTCATAGGTTTAAAGACCAGCCTGAGCCAGAGTGAGACCTTATCTCGAAAAATGGCCAGGTGTTGTAACAGGCGTCTATAGTCCCAGCTATGTGGGAGGCTGAGGCAAGAGAATGGCTTGAGCCCTTGAGTTTAAGGTTGAGCTTGAGCTCTAACGCCATGGCACTCTACTAGGGGTGACAAAGCAAAACTCTGTCTCA
>NW_003852469.1:6799468-6808351 GCF_000181295.1 Otolemur garnettii | reverse complement strand
CTTGAGCCCAGGAGTTGGAGGTTGCTGTGAGCTGTGATGCCATGGCACTCTACCCAGGGGGATAGCTTGAGGCTCTGTCTCAAAAAAAAAAAAATCTAGGTTGGAGATATTTTCCCTCCAAATTTCGAAACCATTGCTTCATTATCTGTGCTTGTAGATTTACTGTTGAAAAATCTAAGCCATCTTGATTTCTGATTCCATAGTCTTTGTGTTCTTTCCTTACCCTCTCCTGCCCCTTTGGAAGTTTTTCTTTACATTGTCTTCTGGCATTTTATTTGTTCTTTATTCCTTCTTGTACTTCTTGAGATTCTATCTGGAATTATTTTCCCTTCCCCTGAAGAACTCTTTGTACTGATGTCTTTTAGTGTGGAATCCACTGGTGACAAATTGAGTTTTTATGTAAAAATGTCTTCCATCTTGCTTAGAATCCATCCAACTTAGAATTCTGGATTTGGCAGTTGTTTTCTTTTGGCACTTTGAAAATATTATTTTGGCCACCAAAGCAATCTCTAGTCTTGTAAAGGGGAAACATGTATGTATGGGTAAAACATTTTAAGATATATTTTTATGTAGATCTGAAAAAAAAATATTATACATGGTTTCAGTGTGTTCTTGCATTGACTGGCCCACAGCACTGTTATAGAAGGTTCTTAGGCCAGGCACAGTGGCTCACAACTGTAATCCCAGCACTGTGGGAGGCCAGGGAGGGAGGATCCCTTGAGCTCAGATGTTTGAGACCAGCCTGAGCAAGAGTGACACCCTGTCTCTACTAAAAATAGAAAAACTAGCCAGGTGCTTGTAGTCCCAGCTACTCACAAGGTTGAAGCAAGAGGATCATTGGAATCCAAGAGTTTGAGGTTTCTGTGAGCTATAACACCACAGCACTCTGCAGGGCAACAGAGTGAGACTCTGTCTCCAAAAAAAAAAAAAAAAAAAAGGAGAAAGAAGAGCTGGGTGGCCTAATTACTTGGAGGATCGCTTGAACCCGGGAGTCTGAGGTTGCTGTGAGCTAGGCTGACACCACGGCACTCTAGCCTGGGCAACAGAGCAAGACTGTGTTTCAAAAGAAAGGAAAAAAAAAGTAGAAAGTTCTTGAGTGTTTGTCTAATATAGGTCTTTTTATCTGTGCATCCTTAACATCTTAACTGGTACATGTCTTCTGGCAGGTACTTGTGACACTTGAATAGTAATGTCCCTCTTCAGCCAGGAAAGGGCAAGTGCAGCCAAAAGAATAGTTTTATTGTCTCTTATAGACTATATCTTGTAATGATACTAAACAATAATTGTTTTGATAAAAGTACCTTATTCTAAACAATATAGGGAACTTTATTAACTTGTAGTTGCTGCTTTTAATATGACTTTTGTGTTTTTACTTTTTTCTTTTTTGTAATATTAAAAATAAAAGATGAGAGTTCCATTTCTTAAAAGACATGACTGTGGCCTTCTGGTGCTGTAGAGCTGTGGTTAGACTCCTGAACTCTTGAGTCCTGTTCCTTTCATTATCCAAAAGTGTTTTATCTCTTTCCAAAGGCATGCCATGTATCATCAGAATAAAGAAAATTTCCAGGATGAGTGTACCAAGCTTCTGGTTGGCAATATTGTTATCACCCGATACAATAATCGTACCTATCGTATTGATGATGTGGATTGGAATAAGACCCCAAAAGATAGCTTCACAATGTCTGATGGGAAGGAGATCACATTCTTGGAATACTACAGGTAGAAAGAGATTGAATTTGGGCTTGAGGTAGGGGTGGGATGTAGTTTACTATTCTCTAGCAGGATTTTGAGCATACAACTTGACACTTGTAAAATAATTGAATTTGCAATTCAACTAAAGGTGAATGAGTTTATTTGTAGGATTTGACCCAAATATGATACCTTATAGTTTCATTTATTTCAGTACTTTTAGAAGTTATACATAACTTAATCTTAGGGCTTGAGTTGTATTTCTTCTGCTGATTTTGTTAGAAGTGTGGTTGGAGAGGTTAAGTTAAGGTTATCAGTCATGTGACTGTCTTTCAGTTGCCTGAGCCCTTTAGCCTGATGCAGTTTTTAACAGATTCTTTCCTAGACTTATAGTCTTATTTTTCCTCTATTTAATTGCAGTGTAACTTGAGCCTGCTTTTTCCACTTATACATCTATTATGACCAGTTTCCGCTGGATTCTTGCAAGAGTATTAATGCAAATCGTATACCTCAGTTTTGGTTAAGAGACTCAGACTGTGTTTCTGTAAGAGTAGCAATGCTACTTCTGAATTTTTTTCTTGCCTCTACCCTGCTCTAGCAAAAACTATGGGATCACAATTAAGGAAGAGGACCAGCCACTGCTGATCCACAGGCCAAGTGAGAGACAGAATAACCATGGGATGGTGAGTGGGGATGTCAGGCTTACATTTCTAGCTTAAGTTCTCCATCCTCTCAGCCATTTTCAGCTGTCCTCATGGTTTTGTGGGAACCAGGAGCATGATTACAGTGTGGTTGGGAAAAGCCATACAGACCACAGGTGCCACTTCACACTGGTTTACTTTTTTTTTTTTTTTTTTTTGAGACAGAGTCTCACTACGTCACCCTCAGTAGGGTACTGTAGCATCACAGCTCACAGCAATCTCAAACTCTTGGGCTTAAGTGATTCTCTTGCCTCAGCCACCTAAGTAGCTGGGACTACAGGCACCTGCCACAACGCCTGGCTATTTTTTTGTTGCAGTTGTCATTGTTGTCTAGCTGGCTGGGGCCAGGTTGGAACCCACCAGCCTCGGTGTATGTGGCCGGTGCCCTGCCCACTGTGCAACGGGCACCGAGCCACATACTGGTTTACTTTAAAAGTCTCCACAAGGAGGAGCTAAATATCCACATGAGCAATTTAGATTAGGGGATAAGAATTTCCTGTGAATGAAATGAAACTGGGTCCATTAGAGAAGGTGTAGTTTTTTATTTTTTTTGTTTTTTCTTGAGACAGATTCTTACTGTGTCACCCTGGCTAGAGTATAGTGGCATCATTATAGTTCATGTGATCTCAAACTCTTGGGCTCAAGTGATCCTCCTGCCTTAATCTCTTAAATAGCTGGAACTAGAGGCACACACATAGCTACTTGGGAGGTAATTTTTCTGTTTTTTGTAGAGATGGGTCTTGCTCTTGCTCGGGCTGGTCTCAAACTCCTAAGCTCAAGCAGTCTACTGCCTCAGCCTCCCAGAGTGCTAGGATCACAGGCATGAGCCACTGTGCGGGGTTTTAGATACCTTAGTGCACAAGCCATGTCACTGCAGGGCCAGCCCTGGGCATGGCATGTCCTGCTTGGGTCAGAGGAACATGATCCTCTTTTATTGCCTTATATTTCTTCTTCCTTTTCTCTTCAAAGCTGCTAAAAGGCGAAATCCTTCTGCTGCCCGAGCTTTCCTTCATGACTGGAATTCCCGAGAAGATGAAAAAGGACTTCAGAGCCATGAAGGTTAGAGTCCTGCTGTTTTTAGCAGGAACGCCTGCCTCAGGTGGTATCCTTTGGGATAGCAGTTTTGGGTTAGATGGAAGCCGGATTCCGACCCTGACACTGGCTTGCACTGTTAGCTGTGCAAGTCTGTTTTTCTAGGCCTCCATGTTCCTCACTGTGAAACATGGGAAGGGGCTAGGCGCCTATAGCTCAACCGGCTAAGGCGCCAGCCACGTACACCTAAGGTGGCGGGTTCGAATCCCCAGCCCGGACCCGCCAAACAACAATGATGGCTGCAACCAAAAAATAGCCGGGCGCTGTGGCGGGCTCCTGTGGTCCCAGCTACTTGGGAGGCGGAGGCAGGAGACTCGCTTGAGCCCAGGAGTTGGAGGTTGCTGTGAGCTGTAATGCCACGGCACTCTACCCAGGGGGGACAGCTTGAGGCTCTGTCACAAAAAAAAAAAAAAAAAACATGGGAAGGGACATGTGAAAAAGCATATCAAAACTTCCTTTTGAAGGTCATTGGAACAGTAGAGGGACTAGATTATATAATAAGGAACAAGTCTGTCTTCATCCTCACCGGTCAGATGGATGGTGTGAAGTGGGCAGAGCACCACAAGTGAGGGTCTTTGGGAGCACTAAATTATTACAATGTTTTGATAAACCTTCAGTTTATTTAAAGGTATGGAGAAGATAATGAAGCAAAAATTCAACAAGTCGAAAGTTAAGGGTAGATGTTTCTCCTGTGGGGCTCTGAGTGAACTGTGAATGTTGGGCTCAGCTCCTGCAGGCCGTGGCTGAGCAGCAGGCTGGGCACTGCAGTTACACCCATGCAGTATTGAGTCCAGACCCTCAGGGCTGACCCTTTGCACCGTCTGTGACTCCTGGGGCTGTCCACCCTTGAGTTACACTCAGCTGCCTTGCTTTCTAGTACTGGTATGTTTTGGACCCATATGCCGCATACAATTTTGAGTAACATCATGTGGAGCCTGAGCAAAGCTCAAGATTCCTATAAGAGATTTCTTTCATGTTTGCCTTCCAGTGCTTCTACTTTGACCTGTTTGTAGTTCAGTGCCCCTTCCTGTGACTCCCAGTTGGCTGATGACTTTATGATACAGAGCTACATGTGCAGCCCCACAGAGCTACTGACCCTAATGACTGCTTTACAGGAAGCAGCATTTACATGGTTCATTCATCCCAGACAAATAAATGACGAGTTCCCTTATGTGGTTCAGAGTTATTATACCTACCTGTTAGATACTAATCAACAAATATTTAGGAAGTGCCTATTATGAGTCAAACATTGTAGCAGGTTCTGGGCAAAAATGTGCCTTGCAGTAACATTGTGCCTTGCAGTAACATTAAAAGGCTAGTGTAGTATGATGTGAAGTGTCAGACTGAATATGGTTTTCCATTCTTTTATGTTAGAATATCTGGTATATGGTCCCCCCCCCCGTTTTTCCCACATTTTAAATAGATGTAATCAAGCCCCCTTTGCTCCTGGTTTGTAGAATCTCTTAGAAATTATTTTTTCTTTTCTTTTCTTTCTTTTTTTTTTTTCCTAGAGACAGAGTCTCACTTTATCACCCTGGGGACAGTGCCATGGCATCACAGCTCACAGCAACCTCCAGCTCCTGGGCTTAGGTGATTCTCTTGCCTTAGCCTCCCCAAGTAGCTGGGACTACAGGCGCTCGCCACAACGCCCAGCTATTTTTTGGTTACAGTTTGGCGGGGGCTGAGTTTGAACCTGCCACCTTTGGTATATGGGGCCAGTGTCCTACTCACTGAGCCACAAGCGCTGCCCAGTATCTCTTAGAAATTTAATTAAATTTTTTCTTGGACAGAGTCTCACTTTCTTGCCCTTAGTAGAGTGCTGTGGTGTCATAGCTCATAGCAACCTCAAATTCTTGGACTCAAGTGATTCTCTTTCCTCAGCCTTCTGAGTAGCTGGGACTACAGGTGCCTGGCTATTTTTAGAGGTAGGATCTCACTCTAACTCAGGCAAGTCTCAAACTCGTGAGCTCAAGCAATCTACCTTCCTTGGCTTCCCAGAGTGCTAGCTAGTATTACAGGTATGAGCCACTACACTCAGCTAATTTTATTTTTTGCAACAGAGTCTCACTTTGTTGTCCTTGGTAGAGTGTTGTAGTATTATAGCTACAGCAACTTCAAACTCCTGTGCTCAAAAATCCTCTTGCCTCAGCCTCCTGAGTAGCTGGGACTTTTGGCACCCACCACAACACCCAGCTAATTTTTCTATTTTTAGTAGACAAGGGGGTCTTGCTCTTGCTCAGGCTGGTCTCAAACTCTTGAGCTCAAGCCATCTACCTGCCTTGGCCTCCCAGAGTGCTGGCATTACAGGCATGAGCCTCTGCGCCCAGCCCTTTTAGAAATTTTAAAGTCAAAGCATGCTGTGTAAAAGAAATTAGATTCGTACATCATGAAGGAGGAAGAGCCAAAAACACTTACTAAATTCTTTCAAAATTCAGTTTTTAATTTTATACTTCATTCATATTCCTAAGAGAGATTTATTGAAGTCCTTGGAGATGTATGAAAATTTCTACAAGTGAAAGGAGGTTTCTTATGGAAGCATTTTAAATACATTGCAGTTTATTTAACTTCATATTGGAGAAAGTAATACTTATAAATTACTATATCTACTTTAATTCTATTTAGGATCTGACCCAACAGATCAATCTGAGCCCCAAACAGCACCATAATGCTTTGGAATGCTTGCTGCAGAGGATTTCAAAGAACGAGGCAGCCAGCAATGAACTGACGCGCTGGGGACTCTATCTGCAAAAGGATGTACATAAGGTAAGCAGAAGATGTGATGGGGCAGGAACCAACATCAACCCAGGATTTTGGAGCTTGCTAGAGACTAGGTGATAGCTTCTTGTCCTGTTTTTATTTTGGAGTTTTTGCTTTATTCTTATATATTTTTTTCGTTCTAATCATGTTCTTTAATTTCCTTGACTTAGTTTGCTTTGACTTTTATAGATGTTTTTTCCTCTGTATTTCCCAGGAATCAAGCAAAAGTTCTATATGTCTTATCTTTTTATTTTTATTTTTAATTCTATTTTTTTAAATTTTTTCCCCTTCTCAATAATTAACTATTGTTTCCTTGAAATAGTACTCTAATTTTTCATGTAGCCTTAAGAAAGTCTCTAATTTGTATGATGAAATTTTCTTTTTATTTTTTTCCAAAAATTGTAGCAAGGCAAAGCAGAGCTTTAGTTGATATGGGCATGTTATATGGGCATTGTCAAGACTGCCCTTACTACGTGTTCATTGGATAGTAGCACAGCCCCAAGAATAGGAAAGTTATGATTTGATTTTCCTGTGGCTCTTTCCGCCTGCAGTTTACCTGAGATGGCTGTGTTGTACTTTGTGCAGACATGGCTCATGGTGCAGAGGCTGTACTGGGTGGTGGTGAAGTCCTTGAACTTTGGTGTCAGCTTTTCTGGCTTTGAATCCCAGCTCTGCCACTTGCCAGCTTGTTTACTTTGAGCAAATTGCTTAGCCTCTCTTAGTTTTCTTATTTCAAAAATGAGGTTAATGATTGAGTTATAAGAATTAGAAGGTAAATCTTTAGCATAATATCTGATACATAGCAAGTGTTCAGTAAGTTTTGGACAGTATTTCATCTTTCACTTGAAATTATGCCAAAATAATTAATTCTGTCTTTTCTCTAGTTGTTTTGCACTCAGAATTACTCCTTATTTCTTTTTTTCTTTTCTGATTCCAAAAGCAATTTGTAATCAATAAGGAAGTTGGGAAATAATAGAACATGTGTAAAGAAGGATTTAATAAAATCATAAATAATTGCATCACTCAAAGATATCTCAGTGATTTATTATAGATGGAAATAAGAGAGAATATTTTCTTTCTTTCTTTTTTTTTTTTTTTTTCTGTTGCAGTTTTTGACCAGGGCCGGCACCCTACTCCTTGAGCCACAGGCATCACCCAAGAGATAATATTTTCAATGTTTTTACTTCCCTAGAGTTATTTTTTGTGAGAATAAACCTTTTTCATATAAAATGATGATTATACTACATATGGCTTTTATCTTCTTTTTCATTTAATATAATATCATGATCATATTTTCACATTATTAAATACTGACCATGTAGAAAACATAAGCCAAAGAAGGAAAAAGTCACCTCTGATCTTGCTGCGTCAAAGTAATCACTGGTAATATTTTGAAAAATATTCTTCAGTCTTTTCTGTGTGACACGTGTGCATGCACAACCCCCAGAATGTATTCATATGGTTTCTCCTTTCTTTTCAATATGTTTTGAATGTTTTTCCATGTCATTTAATATTTTCTAAATATTTTTAGTCTGGACACAGTGGCTTATACCTGTAATCCTAGAGCTTTGGAAAACTGAGGCAGGAGAATTGCTTGATATCAGGAGTTTCAGACAAGCCTGTACAACATAGCGAGACCTCATCTCTACAAAAAAATTTTTTAAAAAATTAGCCAAGTATGCATGCCTGTAATCTTGCCTCTTCCAGAGGCTGTGGTAGGAGGATTGCTTGATCACAGGAGATTGAGGCTGCATGCAGTGAGCTACAGTTTTGCCATTGTACTCCATCCTGGGCAACAGAGGGAGACCTTGTCTCTAAAAAAACTAAAAAAGTAAATATTTTTAATGGCTGTTACTTTCTGTTAATAATTTCCTATCATTTTACATTCATATTAAATTTTAATAATTTCCCATTAGTGATGCAGTGAACATCCTTGTAACTTGGTCATGCTATTATTTATTTTCTTAGGTTAAATTTATGGAAATGAGAGTGAGATAATTTAGGGACCTTTTTTTTTTTTGAGACAGAGCCTCAAGCTGTCCCCCTACTTTTTTTTTTTTTTGACACAGCCTCACCTGGTCACCCTGGGTAGAGTGCCATGGCATTATCATATCTCACAACTTCACAGCTGTGGGCTTAAATAGTCCTTTTGCCTCAGCCTCTCAAGTAGCTGGGACTACAGGTTCCCACCACCACAACCTGTTAATTTTTCTATTTTTAGTGGAGATAGGGTCTCACTCTTGCTCAGGCTGGTCTCAAACTCCTGAGCTCAAGCAGTCTACCTACCTGGGCTTCTCAGAGTGCAAGGACTACAGGTGTGAGCCACTATGCCCAGTCAACATTTATGTTTCTAATACTTATATTATACATGGCCAGTTGCACTCTAGAAAGGTTTAATAGTTTTTTACCTTCCTGAACATGAGTGTGACTTCACTATTCTTCCTAATGGTTATCCTTATTTTATATAATAGATTTTATGATATGAACATCATTAACTGTTTTATTGATTATAGGTAAAATAAATGTTTGGTTTTTAAACAAATAGTAGAGGTCGGCTCGGCACCTGTGGCTCAAGTGGCTAAGGCACCAGCCACATATACCTAAGGTGGTGGGTTCGAATCCAGCCCAGGCCCGCCAAAACAAC
>NW_003852469.1:6792975-6798339 GCF_000181295.1 Otolemur garnettii | reverse complement strand
CTTGAGCCACAGGCGCCGAGCCAGGTTGCTTTTTTTGAGAGAGTCTCACTTTGTCACCCTTGGTAAAGTACCATGGCTTCACAGCTCACAACAACCTCAAACTCTTGGGCTCAAGCGATTCTCTTGCCTTAGCCTCTTGAGTAGCTGGGACTACAGATGCCTGCCACGATGCCCGGCTATTTTTATAGACGAGGTATCACTCTGGCTCAGGCTGGTCTTGAACTCTTGAGCTCAGGTGGTCTACCTGCCTTGGCCTCCAGAGTGCTAGGCAGGCATGAGCCACCACACCTGGCCATACGTGCAGGTTTTTAATAGCATAGACTCTCACTACTAGAAGTTTTATTTTTTGCCATTCTCAGAAGTTATAGCAGGGACAAGTGCAAGTGGGTGGAATGACCATGCCTCAGTAGTAGTGGTGGTGGTCTGAAGAGTGGAGCGGGCTCATGTCATGGATGCTTTATTTTCTGTTTAGATTGAAGGCCGTGTTCTACCGATGGAAAGAATTAACTTAAGAAACACTTCATTTATCACATCTCAGGAACTAAACTGGATTAAGGAAGTAACCAGAGACCTTTCCATCTTGACTGTAAGTGATTTTTTAAGTAAAAAGAGGACGTGTATTCCCAAGATTGTGGAAGTTAGGAAGCAGAAATGATCTAATGTCCTCTTTTTGAGAGAAAGTACCAACTGATTTTCTATTCTAAATTATCTACTGAACAAGAGTCCTTCAAACTTCAGTTCATGAATTGTTAGAAGTAAGCCATTTGCCAGACTTAGGAAAAGGAAGCAAGTTGCTAGGATAGTTCACATAGTACCAACATGCTACTCATCTTCGTCCTTCCTTCCTTTCTCTTTTCTCTGTCTTTTTCCCTGAGAGCTCCTAGAGAGTGTTTTTATACAGGAAGGAAGTCAACTTAAATTAAAGCACTACTGAGAGGCCCAGGCAGGTGGATTGCTTGAGCTCAGGAATTCAAGACCAGCCTGAGCAAGAGCAAGACTCTGTTTCTAAAAATAATCAGATATTGTGGTAGGCACCTATAGTCCCAGCTGATCAGGAGGTTGAGGCAGGAGGATCACTTGAGCAAGAGTTTGAGGTTGCTGTGAACTGTGATGCCATGGCACTGTATTGGGGGCAAGAAAGTAACTCTGAAAAAAAAAATTAAACCAGTACTCTACTTAAGCAACTAAACATACTAGCTGTTTGTATCAAAGAAAAAGATGGTGTATAATTACTTCTAAAGGTTTTTGACTAGTCTTTGTGGCCATGTATAAATCTAGTTTTAAAAATGTTTTATTCAGGCTGGGCACAGTGGCTCACACCTGTAATCCTAGCACTCTAGGAGGCCAAGGCGGGTAAACTGCTTAAGCTCATAAGTTGGAGACTAGCCTGAGCAAGTACGAGATCCCCATCTCTACTAAAAATAGAAAAACTGAGGCAAGAGGATTGCTTGAACCTAAGAGTTGGAGGTTCTTGTGAGCTATGATGCCACGGCACTCTACCCAGGGTGACAGCTTGAGACTCTCTGTCTCAAAAAAAAAAAAAAAAAGTTTTATTCAATTACATGCTCATGAACAATAAAACTCAAATTTAGTCTGGTACAGGGTAAGGGGAGGAAGGAGAAGGAAGGTAGGGGCATGGAGAAGGACGATTGACAGAAGAAGGACGATTGACAAAGATGGACTTTGCCTTAGAAGTGAAAACAATGTGATCTGAAAATTTGTACCCTCTTATTAATTTGAAATAAAACAATAAAATAAAATAAAATATGCCACTGCACAAATACAATATGTTTTGCTTATCCATTAATAGACATTTGGATATTTTCCAGTTTTAGATTATCACGTGTAATGCTATTATAAACAGTTGTGTATAAGTCTCAGTGTAGACATGTATTTTCATTTTTCATGTACAGATTTCTAAAAATGAAATTACTGGCTGTAGGATAAGTTTCTATTTACTTTTAAAGAAACTGACAAACTGTTTTCCAAGGTAGCTAACTCATTGTATATTCCCATCAGTATTTTAGGGTTCCAGATCCTCCAAATCTTTGCCAACACTTGCTATCGTGTCTTTTATTTTTATTTATTTATTCATTTATTTATTTATTTTGAGACAGATTCTCACTATGCTGCCCTGCGTAGAGTACCATGGCATCAGAACTTACAGCAACCTCAAACTCTTGGGCTTACCTGATTCTCTTGCCTCAGCCTCCCAAGTAGCTGGGACTACAGACACCCACCACGCCTGGCTATTTTTTGGTTCTAGTTCTCATTGTTGTTTGGCAGGCCTGGGCTGGATTCAGACCCACCAGCTCCAGTGTATGTGGCTGGTGCCCTAGCCACTGAGCTACAGGCAAGTTGTTGTAATGAAAGTACTAGTTATACTGCATTATTGTGGTTTTAATTTGCATTTCCCTTCTGACTTACGATGTTGAGCATCTTCTTTTTCTTTTTTTTTTTTTTGTTTGAGATTAATGTGAGGATGCAAACAATTGGGTGGCAGTGTTTGTATTTGCTGGGTGTAGTTCCCATTGTAGTTATGTCCCACATGCAGGGGGCGTGCCATATACCCTTACATTGTGCCCATTAAGATGCTGAGCACTTTTTCATGTGGTCATTTGCCACGTACACATCTTCTTAGGTGAAATACTTGTGCTCAGATGTCTTACCCATTTTTTAAATGGGTTATTTGCCTTTTTATTGATTTATAAGAATTATTATTCCAAATATAAGCCCTTTATGAAACATGTGGCTTATTAATATTTCTTCTAGTCTGTGGTTTGTCTTCATTCATAGTAGTGTTTTTTGAAGTCTAAATGTTAATTTTAATAAAGCTTGATTTATCACTTTTTCAAAAATAAAAATTTTTTTTTGAAATACACATTTAAAGAAAAAGGATACTTATAACTTGATGAATTTTTACCAGTTAAATAGAACTGTGTAATCAACACCAAGGGTTAAGAAATAGAACCTTACCACCACCCCACAAACCTCCTTTTGTTCTCCTAGTTATTCCCTACCCCTTACCTCCACCACTGTCCTGACTTCTCACACCATAGATTTGTTTGAATAGTTTCTGTACTTTACATGTGCATGGAGTGATAGAATTTTATACTCTTTTGTGTCTGGGCCATTTTCTTCAACCTGGTGTTGGTGAGTTTTATCCATATTGTTAGGTGTGGTTATAGATGCTCCATTTTTGCTGCTGTATGGTAGGTAATCCATGTGAAAACATACCACAATCTACTTATCACATGCATCCATGTTAACAATAGGGCTTAGATAATACAGGACTCAAGCAATGAGAGTGAAAAGTAATCTTTCTCTAGAATAAAATCTCCTGAGTGTAAGTTTAGAATGTTTTTATTTTATTTTATTTTATGTTAATTAGAATTTGGAATGTTTAAATTGTAAGAAGTACTAAAAATAGTCTGTGGTTTTTCCTAGATTCCCATGCATTTCTGGGCACTTTTTTACCCAAAGAGAGCAATGGATCAGGCCCGAGAACTGGTCAATATGTTAGAGAAGATAGCTGGCCCCATTGGCATGCGTATGAGCCCACCAGCCTGGGTTGAACTGAAGGATGACCGAATAGAGACCTATATCAGAACCATTCAATCTATGCTGGGAGTTGAGGTAATAATTTAATTTGAGTAAATTTATAGGTTATCTATTGTAAAATACTTGAATACTTGATTTTAAGTTATCTTGGTTATTACTCTACTATTGGTGATAAACTAGAACCTACATCTTACTCATGTGCATGTGAAATCCTGATTGAGAAAGTGATCTTATGCCCTTTGGTTAATTTGCTTCTCTAATTCTGTGTTGGCACTCTCACTTACTCTAGTCTTTTTCTCACATAATTGGATGAGGGAATAGCTGACTTAACTTTAGTTCCTTATCTGTAGAACATGTTGTGCTCAGAAAGCAACTACTTGGGCCAGGTGCCATCTTGCACGATTCAGTACTGAGCTTTCACAGTCTGGTCTGGCTCAAGATTAAAATTGCTCTGGTGATGAAGATGGCTGATGGCCCATTTATTCAGTCCTGGGGACTGATCAGAAGCACTGGAGCTGAGCAGGTCAACGCACTCACAACTTAGGTATTCAGGCCTTCAGTTCTTACCTGTTTGTAACTAAAATAGAAGAAGGTTAAGGAGAAAAAAAGTCAGAGGAAAGGCTTTTGAAGTAGTTAGTTTGAATTGAAGACTGACAAATTGAGTTATTCTGTGGGGTCAATTCTAAAATTCAATCACTTTGACATCTTTTGGGTCCACCACTCTTGGTACATCATTCATGGCAGCACAGTCATATTCTCTCCTTGGTGTATTCTCTTCATAATTTCCTGCTGACCTCCCTCTACCATCACCTCTTTTGGGTCTGATCATTGATAAGTTCTGCTCTGCTCTTAAAAGAATAACCCAGCTTAGTACAGCGGCTCACCTCTTTCACAACTTCCCATGTTCCTTTTGAGAATATGCACCCACTAGTTTCATATCACATCAATGCGAGTTTCATTCCTAATGTTTACCAACTTGTCTCATGTTGGCCTTGGTATCTCTCTGTCATCTTTAGGGCATTCGGTTTATTATCATTATCATTATTACTATCATCAGGGATCACAAGCTCATGTCTTCAGGGGCCAGATAAGTAACATAGATGAGTAAAGAAGGCCAAAAGGGGAATGAACTAAAGAGGTTAACCCTGTGACTGGAGATACAGACCAAGGATTGCCAGATTGATTTTTAATTTGCTTGTTTTTTGATAGAAGCCCCAAATCTGGATTTGTGTATGTATGTACCTCCCTACGTTTAAATGTTAATTTAAACAAACGCACTAGTAAATCTGGTAGGGACTGAAACAACACAAGTGTTTGCCATTTCCAGTCCATAAACTCCCAGTGTACACTGCATTCTATGTGACTTTGGAAATCCTTTGATGTAATTGTTTGACTTTTTGACTGGGAACAACACCTTTCAAACAAGATGTTCATTGTGTGGGAATGATGCCTGTAAGCATTATTCATTCTGCACACAAAGACTTGAGGACACATATCACTGTAACATTACCTGATTTGAGATGTAAACATCATCATACACTTGTATGATGTTTCACAGTTGTGCCTAAAATAACTAAAACCATCTTGGGTGAGTTATTTTGATTAGTAAGAAACCCAAGAAAGGGGCGGCATCTGGGGCTCAGTGAGTAGGGCACCAGCCCCATATACCGGAGGTGGCAGGTTCAAACCTAGCCCTGGCCAAAACTGCAAAATAAAAAAATAAAGAGGAATGGTTAAAAAATATTACAAGAAGGCTCGGCGCCTGTGGCTCAAGCGGCTAAGGCGCCAGCCACATACACCTAA
>NW_003852469.1:6783069-6792787 GCF_000181295.1 Otolemur garnettii | reverse complement strand
AAAAAAAAAAAAAAAAGAAAATTGAAACACTAAGTAACATACATTAAACTTTGCATATTTTCAAGTCTGATCTTTTCCAGACATCTAAAGTCTCCTGATAAATAAATAGTCAGTGTCAGGGTCAGCTGTAGATAATTAATAGTAATATTGCCTATCCATGCAGAGCAGCCCAGAGCCAAACAAATGCTAATTCAAATTCAAGGGCCTTTTTCTGGTTGGATGTCTGCTCTATTTCCCTGTCTACTTTTCAGGTCCTATGGTTTTACAGACTGTCCCCAGCTAGAGTCCCATAAAAAGTCCCCAAAGAGTTCCAAAGTCTGGCTTATATATTCTTTATCTCCCCAAGGGGAAGATACAGATGGTTGTTTGCATCATCATGGGCACACGTGATGATCTCTATGGGGCCATCAAGAAGCTGTGCTGTGTTCAGTCCCCTGTGCCCTCCCAGGTGAGTGAGATTTGGGACAGGAGGCACAGATGACACCTCCTACCTCCCCTGAGACTTGAAAAAGGGGGACGTGTGTTCAAAAAAGACTAAAATAGTGGCCGGACATGCTTACACCTATAATCCCAGCATTCTGGGAGGCCCTCGTGAGCTCGACACCTGAGCTAGAGTGAGACCTCATCTCTAAAAAATAGCTGGGCGGGTGGTGCCTGTGGCTCAGTGTGTAGGGCGCTGGTTGAGGGTGATGGGTTCAAACCCAGCCCCGGCCAAACTGCAGCAAAAATTAGCCAGGCGTTGTGGTGGATGCCTGTAGTCCCAGCTACTTGGGAGGCTGAGGCAAGAGAATTGCCTAAGCCCAAGAGCTGTGGAACTTGCTGTGAGCTGTGATGCCACAGCACTCTATCGAGGGTGACAAAGTGAAACTCTGTCTCTAAAAAAAAAAAAAAATAACTGGACATTGTGGAGGGTACCTATAGTCCCAGCTACTTGAGAAGCTGAGGCAAGAGAAGCTCTTGAGCCCAAGAGTTTGAGGTTGCTATGAGCTATGACGCCACAGCACTCTTCTGGAGATGACAAAATGAGACTTTGTCTCCAAAAAAAAAAAATGACTAAAGTAGCTGTTAGAAACCAGTATGTGCAGAGCCTTCTGGTGAAAGTGCCCCTGCTTAGAGATACCCAGCAAGGAGCAGCTCCCTCTTCATAAATGCTGTCTTTAGGCTCCTAGAGGAGCAGTTTTGCTTGTTCAGAGGCTCAGTCACCAGGTAGTTTGACATTACAGGGTTTTTAGGGTATAGGCTTTGTTCTGAAAGGGGAAAGCTGTTTTTCCTATAGGAGTTAAAAAAATGTTCCACTCTACGTAAGATCTTTTTGAAAGTTTTCACTTTTTTAGGCTTGGTGCCTGTGGCTCAAGTGGCTAAGGTGCCAGCCACATACACCTAAGGTGGCAGGTTTGAATCTAGCCTGGGCCACCAAACAATGACGGCTGCAACCAAAAAACAGCCGGGCATTGTGGCAGGTGCCTGTGGTCCCAGCTACTTGGGAGGCGGAGGCAGGAGACTCACTTTAGCCCAGGAGTTGGAGGTTGCTGTGAGCTGTGATGCCATGGCACTCTACCCAGAGGGACAGCTTGAGGCTCTGTCACCAAAAAAAAAAAAAAAAGTAAGTTTTCACTTTTTGGGCTGTGTTTTGGCTGTGTGTGTGTTCTACTTTGCCTATGTGCATGTATGCTAGAAATCTTAGAACTATTAATGTAGAAAGTGTTAATTTTCCAACTCACATTTCTTTTTTTTTTTTTTAGATTTTTTTAAATTAAATCATAGCTGGGTACATTAATGCAATCATAGGGTACAGTGTGATGTTTTCACATACATTTTGAAATACTCTCATCAAACTGGTTAAAGTGGCCTTCATGTCATTTTCTTAGTTATTGAGTTAAGACATTCATACTCTGCTTTTAGAAAGATTCATTTGTACCCTTGTAGGATAAACCATAGAGGTGACCCCACCAATCACCCTCCAACTCACATTTCTTAAACAAATGTATTTGCTTTAGAAGTGCTTGCATTTGCTATGAGGCTGATAGGGTCCTGCTTTCCCCCATACCTTTTGGTCCCTTCATTGTAGGTCATCAATGTTCGAACCATTGGTCAGCCCACCAGGCTTCGGAGTGTGGCCCAGAAAATTTTGCTTCAGATTAACTGTAAATTGGGTGGTGAGCTCTGGGGAGTGGATATTCCTCTGGTGAGTGATGCTGTCTTCATTCATGTCGGCTCTCTAGAGAATCCTATCTACCTATTATCCTGTTAACCAGTTTTCCTCGTCTGGTTATCCTTCCCATTCTTAATGTTTACTGGTCTGAGTGGCTTGCTGCCTGTTTTGGGACAGCCGATGAATTAAGAAGGGTTTTTACATTTTTAAATGGTAAAAAAGATAAAAATAAGAGCACTATTTCATGATATGTGAAAAGTTTGATACTCAGTGTTCAGTGTCTTTAAACACAATTTCACTGGAACACCACCACACTCCTTATTGTACATGTCTGTGGCTGCTTTTGTGTTATAAAGGCAAAATAGGATACAGATTGAGTACCCTTCATCTGAAATGCTTGGGACCAGAAGTATTTTTGACTTTTTTTTAAATTTTGGAATATTAGCATTATACTGGAGCTGGTTAAGCATCCCAAATATGAAAATCTGAAAACTGAAATGCGTCAATGAACATTCCCCTTGAGCATCATGTTGGCACTCTGTAAGTTTCAGATCTTAGGCCGAGTGCAGTGGCTCACGCCTGTAATCCCAGCATTCTGGGAGGCCGAGGTGGGTGGATTGCCTGAGCTTAGGTTCAAGGCCAGCCTGAGCCAGAGTGAGACCCGTCCCTAAAGAATAGCTGGGTGTTGTGGCGGGCACCTGTAGTCCCAGCTACTTGGGAGGCTGAGGCAAGAGAATCACTTGAGCCTGAGAGTTGGAGGTTGCTGTGAGCTGTGACGCCGCAGCACTCTACCCAGGGTGACAAGAGAAGAGTCTGTCTCAAAAAAAAAAAGAAAGTTTTAGATCTTGCATGATTTTGGATTTTTAGATCTGGGATGCTCACCCTGTGGTTCCTGCAGAGACCAGATGGCTCACAAAGTCTAAGATACTTCCTTAGTCCTTTTACAGAAAAATTTTGCTGATCATTGATCTAGATCTCTCACTTTCTTCATTGTGTTTAAAAATTGCCAAGTTGATTTTATCTTTTTCTTTCTCAGAACTTATTTTTATATGTAGGGGTAGGTTCATTTGGGGTTAAGATTAAAAATGGAGTAATAAATTGCTTGGGTTTGAGGTTTGCTTTTTGTTTTTGTTTTCTAACTTAGAAACAATTAATGGTGATTGGGATGGATGTTTACCACGACCCCAGCAGAGGCATGCGCTCCGTGGTTGGCTTCGTTGCAAGCATCAATCTGTAAGTTCTACTCACAGTGTCATTTTATGCCTATTATTATATATATGTTTTTCAAGACAAGAGTCTCACTCTGTTACCCAACCTCAAATTCCTGGGTTCAAGCGATCCTCCTACCTCAGCTCCTGAGTAGCTGGGACTACAGGTACCTGCCACAACACCCAGCTCATTTTTCTATTTTTAGTAGACAGGAGGTCTTGCTATTGCTCAGGGAGGTCTCAAACTCATGAACACAAGCAATCTCCTGCCTCAGCCTCCCAGTGTGCTAGGATTACAGCTGTCAACCACCTCGCCCAGCCTCTTATCTTATTGTAAATCCAGCAAGTATTTTTAGTATTATATATTGTAGTGTAAAGAGTTTTAAACTCCTTCCTCCTCGAGCCTCCTATGATATTTGTTTATGCAACCTATTTACCAAAGTTGTCATAGGTACAAATTTTCTTCCCAGTTGCACTGTAACATCTTTCAAGGATAGGGACTATGTTTTCTTATTGACTTTTTACTCCTAGGACATGAAATATTTTTTGTTCTGATTATAAAAATAAGGGTACTCATTTTACATATCTGTATAAATTTAAAAAGTAAAAGTTCCTCATGGCTCATCTTTTATTGCTAAAAGTTTGATACGTATATGCTCAGTTTCTCTCTTATGCATATTAACACATACATATTTTTTATATATATGTGTGTGTGTATACATTTTCCCATAATAGTACAGATCTCAACTAATTCTTGTTATCTGCTACACAAAATTGATTGCCCACTATATCACTATTTATTTAACTAATCCTCTCTTGGTGGATGTCAAAGTTATTAAATTTTTTCTATTGGAGCAGTTTTATAGCAATATCCAGTTATATATGTATTTTTGCATTCTGTATTTGGCTTAAACATATCTTTTTCCCACATCAGTACCTGTTCTTACATATACCTTAAGTTCATTTAGATGTATATTGTATTGACTGACAGAGAAGACTGTGTGTGCTGACATTCAGACCACAGGCCTGCCTCTGTGAGTATGTGTTCATCCTTATCTCTCTCTCTTTCTCTATGCCCCCACTCCTGCCCCAGCACCCTCACAAAATGGTATTCACGAGTGGTGTTCCAGATGCCTCATCAGGAGATTGTGGATAGCCTAAAGCTGTGCTTGGTGGGCTCCTTAAAGAAGTTTTATGAGGTAAGGAGAATAGAAATTCTGGGTTTTGAAAAACTACCCATGTGAACACATTAACCGGGAATCTGATGTAGTGGGAGGAGTCCCCAGTCAAAAGTAAGTCTCTTAAATTGTCACAGCCTAACAAGCTCATAGTTACTCCTTTCAGGCTTCTGCTTATACAGATCAGCTCAAAGAGCTAAATATCTTAATTTGGTTTGTTAAGTAGTAATTATTTTCTAGGTCAGCAGCCTGATGCCTATAGACATAATCTTCGTGCCCTTATCAAGGTAGTTGGGAGTAAATTTCAGCAATTAAAGTAGATTATGAATTTACTCAGCTTTTTATGACTGTCATTAGGCACTGGCTCTTTTCATTTTGGTTCATGACAAGTGCCTCCCTCTAAATCACTTCTAGAACTCCAAAGAATGCTACTCCTGGAGAATTGCTGTCATTAATCTGATAATGGTATGGAACCATGAGCAGGCAAGGTACTGATTTCTGCCTTGGCCAGTACATCAAACGAAGCACTAATAAGAGGCTTTCATTTCTTAGAGTTGGGATTAGGCCCTAACCTTTGCATAGTGGTTAAACACCAAGGACTTCAATAATTTCACATGATTGCTTTCTAGAACTGTACCTTATCTCTTTATAGAGTAATGTTTGGTACAGTGTCCTACAAATAGTTGAATGGCGTTCATAATCTCTGATAGTATTAGAGATTATGTCTTTTTACACAAGTTGAATTTTTGTCTCCAAGAAGGTCCATATGTTGTGTTACTTTGTCACCAACTTCTGCAGATTTTCCTTTTCTTTTTATTGTTACTGTTTTCCTTTGAAGTCTGACCTGTCTTCCAGAACCTCACTATGAAGCATTTCCTATTTTTCCCTTGCCACTCCCTCCCCTAGCAAGAATTATTTGTTTTCTTTTTTTTTTCTTTCAGTTTTTGGCCAGGGCTGGCTTTGAACCCACCACCTCCAGCATATGGGGCTGGTGCCCTACTCCCTTGAGCCACAGGCACTGCCCACAAGAATTATTTCTTTATGCTCCTCTCCCAAGACCCTTTGTCTATAGTCTGTAGCAGTATCAAGTCCTGCCTTATATTACTATTTGTATCTTCCTTTCTCTCCCCTACTGGGTTGTAAATTACTTTAACACTGTTTGGTATTGGTGGCTGTGTAACAAATTACCCTAAAACTTAGTGGCATACAATAAGCATGTATGATGTTCATGATCAGGAACTGGGAATCAGGCTCAGTGGGCTGCAGTTCTTCCCTATATGGGCTTCATTGTGTGGTCTTCCCACGTGAGCTATTTGGCTTCCTCACAGCATGGTGGCTGGATTCAAAGCGGGAACATGCCATGAGACCCAGGGAACCAGATAGAAGTCATGTCTCCTTTTATGGCTTAGCCATGGAAGACAGTAGCACTTCTGTTGCATTTAAATTGCCAAGTTAGTTAAAAAGTCCCACCAGATTCAAGGAGAAGGGAAATAGATTCTCCCTTTAATCCAGGGGTGGCAATGTTCTGGAAAAATATTCAAGACTAGAGCTACTGCTATGTCTTATTTTTGGAAATTGCAATCTGCCACAAGCATAGGGGCTATCTTGATTCCTTTTCTATCTATCCTTTCCAGTGCCTTCCACATAGCTGACATTTTCCTGGGTGAATTACATTGAATTTCTGGTACAGGGGTGGGGAATATGTGGCCTTCTAGGTCGTTAAGTGTCGCCTTTTGACTAAATACAAATTTTACATTTGTTCTGTAAATGTAAATCCCTATTCTAATACCATGGCTCTGTTGTAAATCAAAGTTTGTTTTGTTTTTTTAACCTGACCTGTGAACTTGAGTGTTATTTATTAAACCCCAATTGAACTAGGTGAAAGATAAAATAATTATATGTTTAATTCTAAATTTAAAGTAAAACTAGCTCATGTAATCTTTTTTTGTTGTTGTTGTTGCAGTTTTTGGCCAGGGCTGAGTTGAACCCACCACCTCTGGCATATGGGGCTGGCGCCCTACTCCTTTGAGCCACAGGCACCGCCTGCTCATTTATTCTCTGAATCAAAGGTCTCATTTGATTCAGGTCCTCAATATTGCCATTGTTCTGTGCCAACTTTTGCCATTTCCCTAGCTGTTCTGCATCTAAATAAATAGTTAAATATTTAACTATTTTGATCATGTCTCTCCCAGAGAATCTCCTGATTCCTCAGTGGCCTCAAAACAAATTTACTGTTGGTTTTCATAGGTTTTGATTATATCTAGACTCCCCAATTTTGTCTTCCCCTGAGAGTGACAGTAGCACCAGAAGTTCCATCACCTCCAAATTACCTTCTTTTCAGCCCCATTTACAGTTAGTCTGAAGCCCATCTTTTCTCATCTTTTCCAAATAAATCTTTCATTTGTCCCCTGGGCTTGTGTTCAATAATAAAATTCTTCTAAATATCCTTAGTCTTTTCCTTAAAGAGTCTCAAGCTGTCACCCTTGGGCTGTGGCGCGTCATAGTTCACAGTAACCTCAACCCTTGGGCTCAAGAGATGAGGTGCCCTCAGTTTTTCTATTTTTAGTAGATCCACCTGCCTTGGCCTCCCAGAGTGCTAGGATTACAGGCGTGAGCCACCGCCCCTGGCCAGATTACACTTTTCTTAAAACAATCTCAGATTGTGATTACTCTTGTATCTGCAACCCAGGCATCTGGGTCTTCTCCTAACATCCAGCTGAATCTTGAAGTGTTGCTTTACTACCAGCCTTTTCTTTTTTTTGGAGCATGCAGTAGATATTCATTTGTTAAATAACTATTTACTGAGCAATTACTATGCACCAGACACTGTTTTAGAGACTAGAATAACAACAGTGAACAAAGCAGACGAGGCCTGAGCCCTTATGTGGCTCACATTCTATTGGGGAAGATTGTCTTCTTGTTTATGTAGTTATCGGTATATTATATAGCAATGTCATGTAAGATCTAGATTTTAAAATAATGAGTGTAATGACCAAGAGCTGTGGCTCACATTTGTAATCCTAGTAGTTTAGGAGGCTGAGGTGGGAGGATCACGTGAGTTCAGGAGTTTAAGACCAGCCTGAGCAACATAGCAAGACCCCTGTCTCTATAAAAAACAGAAAAAATTAGCTGAGCATGGTGGCACATATGTCTGTAGTCCCAGCTACTTGAGAGGCTGTGACAGGAGGATGATTTGATGTTACAGTGAGCCATAATCATGCCACTGCCCTCATATCCAGGCAACAAAATGAGACCTTGTCTCCAAATTAATATGAGTGTAGATTTTTAAAAATATTATGTTTGGTAAATTTGAAAAGTGATATGGCAAGAGAAATGACTAGATTGTCATTTTAGATTGGATAGTCATGGAGGGTCTTATTTAAATAGGGTGACATTTAAAGCTAAGATTTGAATGACAAGCAGGAACCAGCCATGTGAAGAGAGGTATTCAGGAGATGGAATGGCTGTCAGTTTAATGCTGTTAAGGTGCCTACGCTGGGTGTGGTGTGTTGAAGGGACTAGGGGAAGGGCCAGTATGGCTGAAGTCCAGTTCACAAGGAGAAGTGCTCATATTATGTTTGCCTCTCCAAACCTGGATTTTATTCTGCTTTTGAGTTTAGGTGAGAGGTGGTAGCTTGAATGAAGAGAGAGAGAAAGAAAAGTATGGATTTGGAGTTGGTTTTTGAGGTAGCAGGGATGTAGATATGAGTGGGATAAGAACAATAATTTGTGAAATGTTTGGCTGGAACAACTGCTCAGTCTTCTGAGAAAAAGGGAAGACTAAAAATATCAAGAGTTTGTATTTTGATTTATTAAATTTGATATGCTTATTTGATATCTGCATAGGACCATGAAGTAGGTCAATGTGGAATTCTGGGGAGGTCAGGGCTAGAGGTAAAGATTTGGAACCATCAGGGTATAGGTGGTATTTAGAGCCTTTGGTAAAGATGCATTCACCCCAGAGAATACCGGGATAAAGAAAAGGCAGCCCAGGACCTAGACACTTAACTATTTAGAGGTTGAGCAGATGAGGAAGAATTTGCAGGTAGGAGTGAAAAAGAGGAGTCAGTGAGGAGGAAGAAATTCCAGGAGAGAGTGATCTCACAGAAGCTGGTAGAAGGAAGTGTTGTGAAAGGGGGCAGGGTCAGCCCTTATAGATACTGTAATTTAGTCTTGATAAGATCATAACAGAGAAATAACTGTTGAATTTGTAAGCATGGAGAGGGAGGTCTCAAGGATGGAGTCCTGATTGTAGTAGGTTGAGAGAAATCATGAGATAGCAATACTTGGATAATTTTTGTACTTTGAAAAATAATTTTTTATTTTCATCAAGAGGGTATGTGTATTTACATACGCCATGTATAATTGTATTTATTTTTTATCTTTTTAAGAGATGGGGGCTTGCCCCGCCACCCAGGCCGGAGAGCAATGGTGTCATCACAGCTCACTGTAACTTTGAACTCCTAGGCCCAAGCCAAGTGATCTTCCTGCTTCAGCTTCCCATGAAACTAGGACTACAGGTGCATACCACCACACCCAGCTGATTTTTAAATTTTTGTAGAGATGGGTGTTTCACTGAGAAACTCCTTTCCCAGACTGGTCTTGAACTCCTGGTCTAAAGAGATGCTCCTGCCTGAGCCTCTCAAGGTACTGAGATTGCAGGCATGCGCCTTCATGCCCAGCCTATTGCATATAATTTTAAATAATCAAATATAGTATGTGTCACTTAACAGTGGGGATACATTCTCAGAGATGCGTTGTTAGGTAATTTTGTCGTTTTGTGAACAAATCTCCTGGTGGTGGCAAGTAATCTTGCCATTCTTTGGCTGGAAACAGCATCACAGTGTCTGTGGTTGCATCACCTTCTTCCCTGTGTGTCTGTCTCTGTACCTCTGTCTTCCTAGGAGGACTCCAGTCCTTGGATTTAGAGCCCACCCTTATCAAGTGTGATCTTATATTAACTTGAGTGTTTCTGCAAAGACTCTTTCCAAATAAGATCACATTAGCAAGTACTGGAGATTAGGACCTGAGTATAACTTTTTGGAGCATACAGTTCAACCTACAATAGTATCAAAAAGCATATAAAGGCTTGGCACCTAGGGCTCAAGCGGCTGAGGTGCCAGCCACATACACCTGAGCTGGCGGGTTTGAATCCAGCCTGGCCTGCCAAACAACAATGA
>NW_003852469.1:6780051-6782648 GCF_000181295.1 Otolemur garnettii | reverse complement strand
GCATTCTACCCAGGGTGACAGCTTGAGGCTCTGTCTCCAAAAAAAATTTTATATATATATATATTTTATTTATATATATATATCTCCATGGTTTTGTTTTTTGGGTTTTTTTTTTTTTTTTGAGACACAGTCTCACTATGCA
Source organism: Otolemur garnettii (assembly GCF_000181295.1). Taxonomy (NCBI): domain Eukaryota; kingdom Metazoa; phylum Chordata; class Mammalia; order Primates; family Galagidae; genus Otolemur; species Otolemur garnettii. The sequence goes on along the minus strand of NW_003852469.1, from coordinate 6,782,506 downwards.
GTTGTCATTTTTGTTTTAGCTGGCCTGGGCCAGGTTTGAACCTAAAAGCCTCTGTGTATGTGGCTGGCGCCAAGCCATAATCTTATTTCTTGAAAATATCTCAGAGATTCCTTGGAGACAGGGAGCAGGACAGGTTTCGCCAGAGCACACATTGGGAATCACCACTGGAGCCCACCCAGTGCATCTGGTCTCCCAGATCATGTGCCTGGCTGTCTGTGCTGTCTCTCTGCTTGGATGTCTCATGGACCACCCAAACCTAACATATGATTCTGAGTGCCAGAATCTCCTTCCATGAAGTTGTGAAAGTCGAAACAAGCTGCATTCTGGATATCTGCCTCTGCCGTCCCCAGATGAGTTGATCTGAGTCAGCCTTAACTTTAAGGATGTTGGGCTTGGCTCTGGTTAGTTCCACCCCTGTTGTTGCTCTGGCTGCCACTGCCTAGGGCAGGACCATTTTTCAAGACAGTGTTTGACCCCAGAGCAGAGAGGGAGTGGGCCAAGGTGTCTTCTTTGGAATTACAAGTTTCAGGCGCCTGTGGGATATGTGAGACTGTGTGATTCTTTCTACTTTTCACTTTCAACTTCACTTCCCTTTTCTCAGCAGAATTGGGAGGTTGAGGTGGAGTTATCTTGAGCAAGTGCTGATTGTTTTGTGGGATCTTCCAGACTCTAGCCTGCCCTTCCTGCACCCACCGTTACCTGTAGCTTGTCAGGCCTCTTTTTGACCTGCTTAAGTGTCTCAGGGCTCAGGCTCCATCTTCCTGTTGCCCATACCCACTTGTGGCATCTGCACTGGGGAAGCTTCGGAGCCTCACTGCTCACCTGAAAAGGTTCCTCTCACAGCAAGTCTGTTTATCAAGGCTTTCTTGCCTCTGCTGGTCTTCAGTAGTTGCATGAATATCTGTGATTTCTATATTATATATTTTTATGGTGTTAGGATGGGAATAAGGGTTTTCTGTATCTTTTGGTACCTTAACCTAGAAGTAAACTCCTAATGTCCATTCTTCTTCAGTCTTCATTTATTTTAGGGGGAGGCTTGGTTGGTTGATTTGTTTTGGTTTGGGGTTTTTTATTTTTTGGGACAAGGTCTCACTCTGTTTTACCCTATTTAGAATGCGGTAGCATCATAGCCCACTGCAACCTCAAACTCCTGGGCTCAAGTGATCCTCTTACCTCAGCCTCCTGAGTAGCTGGGACTACAGGTGCTCAGCATACCCAGTCTTACTGAGGCTGGTCTCGAATTCCTAGTGTCAAACAATCTTCTTGTCTTGGCCTCCCAAAGTTCTAGGATTACAGGTATGAGCCACCATGCCTGCCCCTTTAGTCTGCTTTGTAGTTCTTTGCAGTTCTTTGCCAGAGTAATCTTTTAGAAGTATAACTGATCATAGAGGTCGATCTCTGGTACTTACCCCTGTGGATCCATAGTTTGGGCCTTCATTTATGCTCTATCTGGAATCCACTTACCCTTCTTTGCTGACTAAACTGTCTATTCTTCCATTATGCCTTTTCTCTGCAGGGAACAATGTTAAACTCTTCTGTTCTCATAGCATTTTATTTATATCATTATTCTGTTATTTGTGATATACTGAGGGCATTTCCTTTATTTATCTGTCTCCTTATTCTGATTTGAGTTCCATGAAGATTTGGATGGTATCAAAATAATTTTTTAATTCTCTGAGATAGGTACAGTGGCTCTTATCTAATGAACATTATTTGTTTTATGAATGAATGGAGCCACACAAAAAACATCTCAAACATTCAGGAAATATTTGTTGCCTACTTGACCCTTGCCACTGCACTCAGTGCTGAGAGATGCCAAGACTAACAAGTACAGTCCTGCTCTCAAGGAATTTGTTACTTGTTTTTTTGTGTGTATCTACTGAGTACCAAAGTGGTTTTATAACATACATTTAGGAATTATGTTTCGACTTTATGATTTGCCTTCTATCCTGACTCCTAGACCATAGTTTTATAATTTATAAAATGGTAATAGACTTCAGTGTCCTCAAGCTTTTCAGCACCAGGAGTAGTTTCTTTTCTTTTCTTTTGAGACAGGGTCTCAAGCAGCTGTCACCCTAGGTAGAGTGCTTTGGCATCATAGCTCATAGCAACCTCCAACTCCTGGGCTCTAGCGCTCCTCTTGCCTCAGTTTTTCTTTTCTTTCTTTTTTTTTTTTTTTTAGAGACAGAGTCTCATCTTACCACCTTTGGTAGAGTGCTGTGGTGTCACAGCTCACAGCAACCTCCAATTCCTGGGCTTAGGCGATTCTCTTGCCTTAGCCTCTGGAGTAGCTGGGACTACAGGTGCCCACCACAACGCCCAGCTGTTTTTTGTTGCATTTTGGCTGGGGCTAGAGTTGAACTGGCCACCCTCAATATATGGGGCTGGTGCCCCACCCACTGAGCCACAGGCGCTGCCAAGTTTTAATATTTTTCTTTCTTTTTTTTTTTTTTTT
>NW_003852469.1:6767982-6779442 GCF_000181295.1 Otolemur garnettii | reverse complement strand
CCTCCCAAGTAGCTGGGACCACAGGCGCCCGCCACAACGCCCGGCTATTTTTTGGTTGTAGCCGTCATTGTTGTTTGGTGGGTCCAGGCTGGGGATTCGAACCCGCCACCTTAGATGTACGTGGCTGGCGCCTTAGCCGGTTGAGCTATAGGCACCGAGCCAAGGAATTGATTTTTAATGGTCTCTGTGCAGTTAGTTCTCGATATTAAGGGTAATCTGTATCTACAGCCACTCCCTAGCTCTGACTTCATGGCCTCAGCTCTACCACAGACCATCAGGCATTAGATTCTCATAAGGAGCCCCAACCTGGATACCTTGCATCTGCAGTTTACAGTAGGGTTTGTGGGCTGCAGATGACCAAAAATCACATTACAACAAAAATATTTGTATCAGAATGTTTATTGCAGCCCAGTTGCTAATTGCCAGGTCATGAAAGAAGCCCAAGTGCCCATCGATCCACGAATGGATCAATAAACTTGGTATATGTACACCATGGAATGCTATGCAGTCATAAAGAAAGATGGAGACTTTGCCTTCTTCATGTTTACATGGATGGAGGTGGAAAATGTTCTTCTTAGCAAAGTGTCACAAGAATGGAAGAAAAAGTATCCAGTGTACACAGCCCTATTATGAAACTAATTTATAGTTTTCATATGAAAGCTATAACCTAACTATAGCCTAAGAATATGGGGAGGGGGGAAGTGGAGGGGAGGGAAGGGGGGTGGATGGGTGGAGGGAGGGTGATTAGAGGGATCACCTCTGTGGTTTATCTTACAAGGGTACAAGTGAATCTTTCTGAAAGTAGAATATAAACGTCTTAACACAATAACTGGGAAAATGACATGAAGGCTATGTTAACCAGTTTGATGAAAATATTTCAAATTGTATATGAAAACACCACACTGTACCCCATGATTGCATTAATGTACACAGCTATCATTTAATGGGAAAAAAAAGAGAGATACTAATGCCACTGCTGATGTGATAGGGACAGAGGTCAGGCAGTGATGTGAGCAACAGGGAGCAGCTGTAAATATAGATGAAGCTTCACTCAACTCACCCACCATTCACCTCCTGCTGTGCAGCCAGTTCCTAACAGGTCAGGGACCAGTACCAGTCCAGAGCACAGGGGCTAGAACTGCAGGACTAGATGACCTAGAAAATGTAACACTGTTGATTATTTTTAGATTTTTCAGCTCCTTAATTACCAGAACCATGTCTTTCAGTTCTGCTGGAGGTTCCTATAGGGCTGAGTACAGTGCCTCACCCTCAGTGGTTGGTTACATGTGTTAAATAAAGAAAGTGGTGATGTCAGTGACTGTTTCACATTTGATCTCTGTTCTTCACTCCACTGACTTTGTGTTCCTTCTCCGTTATTCAGAGTATCTGTGTTTCCTTGATCTAGCTTGGTCTCACCTTTTGTATACAGCTTTTCATATATATATGTACATACAAGATTACAGTGCTGTACTCTAGCCCGAGCAACACAGTGAGACTTTGTCTCTAAAAAAAAAAAAAAAAGTAACACAGTCAGAGACTGTGAAGATTAATTGTTATGTTTGCAAATGTACTGCTTGAAGTTTCTCAGAAAAAGGGAGCATTTATAAAATACTTGAGTCTAGGGCAGTACCTGTGGCTCAAAGGAGTAAGGCGCTGGCCCCATATGCCAGAGGTGGTGGGTTCATACCCAGCCCTGGTTAAAAACTGCAAAAAAAAAAAAAAAAGAAAAGAAAAGAAAAGAAAAAAAAATACTTGAAGCTAGGTGCAGTGGCTCATGCCTATAATCCTAGCACTCCAGGAGTCAGAGGTGTGTAGATTACCTGAGCTCAGGAGTTTGAGGCCAGCCTAAGCAAGAGCAAGACCTCATATCTACTAAAACTAAAAAATAAGCCAGGCTGGGCGGTGCCTATGGCTCAAAAGGGTAGGGCTCCAGCCCCATATGCTGGAGGTGATGGGTTTAAACCCAGCCCCAGCCAAAAACTGCAAAAAAAAAAAAAAAAAAAAAAATTAGCCAGGCTTTGTGGCAGGTGCCTATAGTCTCAGCTACTCAGGAGACTGAGGCAAGATGAGGTTGCTGTGAGCTATGACACTACGGCACTCTACCCATGGCAACAGAGTGAGACTCTGACTCATTAAAAAAAAAATATATATATATATATATATGTACGCGCGTGTGTGTGTGTGTATGTGTATGTATAAAATACTTGAACCTCTGAGCTTAAACTTCAAAAGATTCTAAGTGATTGTTTTTAATAATAGTAAAGAGTATTTTGAAATCAAATTTTCATGTAAACTATAAAGAATAGTACATACGTATTTAATTCATATCTAAACCTAATTCATAATTTAGGTTTTTGAGGGGAATTGTGAACAGAAACCTAAAATGAACCACACTCAACTAGAATCAAATGTGAGTTAAACCAAAGCTGTTTTAAGGGCACTTCTAGTTTAAAATGAAGCTTGAATTATTGAAGTTGAATACAATTTGGACATAACTGTATTCCCTGAATGGGGAAAAATAATTTTTCAAAGCGAACCCAGCATTCAATTTAATTTGGACCCATAGACAATTCACTTGGTTGTTTGCTAATTATTAGGTTATAGTAAAAATGCTTCACACTATGCCAGATTGTAAGATAATGTTCCGTAATTGACCGTTTCACTTGTCAGCAACTTTAAGTGTTGCTAGTATATAAAAATCTGAGGATGGTGGATGATCTGTGGCACGTGTGGTCATGTGTTAAAATTTCTCAAACACTTCACCTTGTTCTTTGCCCAGGTGGTTATTAGTTTTAAACCCAAGTAGAAGGAAGATTGCTTCCGCCCATAATTTTCCCACCATTCCTTTGAACTTTGTTCATACTGCTTGAGGATAAGCTGTGTATGTGACTCATACTTAACTTATTTTACTTTCGTGTTTTATAACACCTTTGTTATACCAGGCCTGTTTTACCACCCTGTGTCTAGAAATGATTAGAAGCTTTTTTCCCTCCCCTTCAACCATGGTAGCTTTGGGACAAGTTAAACGGCCTGCAGCCATGACTCCGGGTTGTACAACTTGAGTAAGACTCTCACTCTTTAGCTCAAGGGCCATGTGAGTCACCTCATCCAGGGTGTCATTTCAGGTGAACCACTGTCTACCAGAGAAGATTGTGGTGTACCGTGATGGAGTGTCTGATGGCCAGCTAAAGACAGTCGCCAACTATGAGATTCCTCAACTACAGAAGTGTTTTGAAGCTTTTGAGAATTATCAGCCCAAGATGGTGGTGTTTGTAGTTCAGAAGAAAATCAGCACCAATCTGTACCTGGCTACATCTGAGCATTTTGTGACTCCGTCCCCGGGGACTGTGGTGGATCATACAATAACAAGTTGTGAATGGTAAGTGGGCAAAAACAGCATTTGAGGAAGAATAAATAGGTTGGAGAAGTTATTTCCTGGGTATTAGAATAGGGAGGTTGCCTAGAGAGGTATGGACTAGAATCCTCAGAGATGCTGCAGTTAAAAGAATGAAGCTTTTAGAAAACAAATTAAAAACAACTTTACCTCTTTAAGTGTAAAGTATTGAACATATATTCTTTTTTCCTAAGATAGTTATACTTAACCTTCTTCAGGCAAATAAGGGAGTAGGAGACCTGAGCTGCAATCCTGGTCTGATCCTTGTGTGTCCTTGACCAGTGATTTGACCTCTGAGTCCCAGGTGAAGGAGCTACAGTGATCTCCAAGAGCCTTGCCAGCTCTGTCTGCCCAAATTCAACCACATAACTAATTTATGCTTTTTCCTTACTAGGGTGGATTTCTACCTTCTTGCCCATCATGTACGGCAGGGTTGTGGCATTCCTACACATTACGTCTGTGTTCTCAACACCGCAAACCTGAGCCCTGATCATATGCAGAGGTGGGCTGATGAGTAACTTACTTCTCAATAATCCTAGCCAGCTGGCTCAGTGCCTGTGGCTCAAGTGGCTAGGGTGCCAGCCACATACACCTGAGCTGGCGGGTTCGAATCCAGCCCAGGCCCACCAAACAACAGTGATGGCTGCAACCAAAAAATAGCCAGGCATTGTGGCACACCTGTAGTCCCAGCTACTTGGAAGGCTGAGGCAAGAGAATCACTTAAGCCCAGGAGTTGGAGGTTGCTGTGAGCTGTGACACCATGGCATTCTACTGAGGGCAACATAGTGAGTGAGACTAAAAAAAAAAAAATAATAATAATAATAATCCTAGCCAGCTAGCTAAGGTGGGTTCTTTGCCCACCCCAAATTTATTTATTCCTTGACTTTGTTATGTCTTTGACAATAATGGTATCTTTTCAAGGAGTAATTGTTATTCCATTTTTACATTAAAATTATTTGAAGAGCTTGGCTTGGTGCCTGTAGCTCAGTGGTGAGGGTGCCAGCCACATACACTGGAGCTGGCAGATTCGAATCCATCCGGGGCCTGCCAAACTACAATGACAACTACAACCAAAAAATAGCTGGGTATTGGGGCAGAAGCCTGTAATCTCAGCTACTTGGGAGGCTGAGGCATGAGAATCGCTTAAGCCCAAGAGTTTGAGATTATTATGAGCTATGACACCACGGCACTCTACCAAAGGCGACATAGTGAAACTCTATCTCAAAAAAAAAAAAATTATTTGAAGAGCTTAAAAATAATACTGATGCCAGGCTTCACTCCCAAGTGCTTTGAGGTATTTGTATTTTTAAAAACTCTTTTCAGGTAATTATGGCATAGAGCCAGATTTGAAACCCTGTGCCCTTGAGTTCAGATATATACATACGCTACTGGGTACTTATCCTTCTGAAGCCTTTTCTGCTTGACAAAAAAGATTTTCTCTTTGTGTTGTTTTCCTTTTTTGATATAAAACATGGAGATGTCTAAAGTGAGGGGATTTACCAATGTCCTGTGAGTTCTGAATAGTGGAAGTAGAAATAATTCCATTATAAACTATGATTCCAAAAAGCTGCATCACATATTCCTCAGTTCCCATTTTCAGGACGATATGCTGTGTGTCATCCCTATAAGTAATAAGCATATCCTAAATTGGAAGTGGAGGGTGACAAGGATCCCATTTTCTTCTTTGCCTACAGGTTGACTTTCAAACTGTGCCACATGTACTGGAATTGGCCTGGAACCATCAGAGTCCCGGCTCCTTGCAAGTATGCCCACAAGCTAGCTTTCCTAGCAGGACAGATCTTACATCATGAGCCAGCCATGCAGCTGTGTGAGAACCTGTTCTTCCTCTGACTGCATAGTCTGCACAGGCCAGTTAGGAGAAAGCCACTTCTGAACTCAGCTGGGACTCCTGCAGAATCAGCAGGGACTGAAGTGGGTTTTATGTTGGCATTTCCTCTTCTTCCAACCCTATAGAATAAGGGTTTTTTTTTTTTTTAAACCAGGTATCACGACAAAGCAAGTTTCTTTTTAAGTCTAACTGGAAATTGCCTCGTTGTGTTTGTAGAGCATGTGGTGGTGGTATGCCGCTGTGTGCAGACCATTGTAGGTAAATCGGGGAGCCAAGCAAGCGGTAGAAGCTGCAGAAGCAGCAGTAACATCTTTCATTTGTGCTTGCTGAGTGGTCCCATTACTGGGGCCAGAGGTAGGCCATGAGTAAAGTCACTGTAAGTTTCATAAAGTAGAGTTTCTTTATTCAGGCAGCCTGGAAAGGTCATGGCAGGCCTACAGAGCAATACTTTTCGAATAGGTATTTTTGTGGCTGACAGGTGCACAAGTTGTGCAGTAAAACCAGCTTGTGGCATACCCAGGCCCTTGCTGACTTAATCTTCTGTGGGGATTGAGTTTATGATGCCTGTGACTTGACTTGGATTTGAAAGTGGCTTTCAGCTATTCTGTGGCCACTTGAGACAGCCCAGGTGAAGTTTTCTCTTGAGCTTTCAGTTAGTTTACAGCATACTATTGCTTCCTTCTCCCCAGATATACACATTCACACACACATCTTTGTTCTTTGTGACAGTCTTTACTAAGTTTAGTATTGTTGTTAGTGTTATGTTTGTTTTTAGAGAGGGGGTCTTGCTGTGATGCCCAGGCTGGTCTTGAACTTCTTCCTGATCTCAAGGGATCCCTTAGACTTCCAAGTGGCTGGGACTACAGGTACACGCTGGCACCACCACCACACCCAGTTAAGTTTTATTTTTTAAGTAATCAGAACACACGGAAAAAATTCAATAGCTAGGAAAGTTCGGCAAGAGGTGTGAGTTTTTATTGAGCTTTTCTCCCATGTATGTGACCTTCATTTCTGTTTATATGTGTTTGTAAATGGAATTACTCATTTCTCTTGCATAAAAACCTCTTCCTGGCTTTTGGCTTATAACTTTGCAAGGAACTTTGCTAAATCTAAGTTAAAATTTCCAGAATTTGGCTTTGATGACTGTGACACTTCTACCAAAGTCCAGATAGTTTAGAAAGTTGTCACTATACCTACAGGTTTCCATGTTTTTGAAAAGTACTTTTTTTCTGTATTTTCTCCCTCTCCCCCTGTTTTAAAATCTTCTCCCAGTCCTTTCAAGCTTAATTGTATCTTATCTTGCTTTACTGGATTTTAAAAGTCAGTCTTATTTAACCTTTTTTAATTTGTACTTATTTATTTTTTGGTATGATGGCAGAGAGGGAACAAAGCAGAAATACCCATTTTATATGACTGCATGAGAAGAGGAACTTTAGCATAAAGCTCCTTAAAAGAAGAAATCCAAGACAGTTTTTAGTTTGTTGCAGCACTCAGCAGAGGTTGAGGAGATGAGATGAGTGTTGTGAGTGCCCTTCTGGTTTTATTTGGAGCATGTGACAAGGGTGAGGCTAAGACCTGGAATTTTAAAACCACAGAATCAAACACCGAGAACCACTGATCTCTGGCTTAACAGATCAGTTTTCTGATTTTGGGGGGAAGCATTTTGAATTTCTCTGTTGAAGTTGGATTTCCTAACACTCTTTTCTCATAGATAGGAGAACAGACAAAGACAAATACTTGAGTACATATAATACAAAAATGTCTTCACTTTTTATTCTTGGTTTTTTTGCCTTGTTTTTCAGTTTTAATGCCAAATGATTGGGTCATAGGGTGAGAAATAAAAACAAATTTGTATAAATGTGTGGTTGTGTTTGCAATAGTGTTGTTTATTATATCGATACAGCCTTTTCCCTTGGAGAGCTGCAGCACTTCCTAGAGGTATTCATTTGTTACTCTGCATGCAAGGTGTAGCTCCAGTGTTCTGTGTGGTAGCCAGGTAATTTCACTATGAGCTGGGTGGCAAGACTTACTGGAAAAAGACACTAGCAGTCTCACTTCTGGGACAAATGAAGAACTGATACTGCATATGTGTGTGTGTGTATGTGTGTGTATTTCTCTTGGGTTTTTTTTTTTTTAATTTGTTTGGTTTGTTTTTTTTTTTTTAGTTTTTGGCCAGGGCTGGGTTTGAACCCACCACCTCTGGCATATGGGGCCAGTGTCCTACTCCTTTGAGCTATAGGCATTGTCCTGATTTATCTTGTTTTTTGATGTCTTCCCGTCAGACAATTTCTGTTAGCCTAAATGAGAGCCAGAGAGCTTCCAAGGCAGCCTCCCTGCTACCCACTCTTTTTTTAATGATTGCTCTTCTTTACATACACCTTATGGTGAGTCTGTAACCATTAAAAGTACCTTCCTTGGATACAGAAATACACTTAGATAGGAGAAATAGATCTGATGTTCAGTAGTACAATAGGGTGACTTTAGGGAACAATTATTTATTGTCTATTTCAAAATTATAAATAGAGGTGTGGAATTGGAATGTTCCTAACACAAAAAATAATAAATGTTTGAGGTGATGAATATCCCAATTACCCTGATTTGGTCATTACACTTTGTATGCTTATATGAAAAAACACATGTACCCCATAAATATTGTACAACTATGTATCATTAAAAATTAAAAAATACCTTCCCTAAGCAATCTGGCTGATCACTTTACCACTGCATCCCCTTAGAGCACTATAATTTTTTCTATTTATTTGGAAACTCCATTCTCAAATGATGCAGTGCTCCTTGAATCATTCCAGAAAGAGCCTAATTTGTGTAGAGTTGCCCCTTCTTTTCCTTGGGGGATTCACTCCAAGACCCTCGGTAGATGCCTGAAACCTTGGATAGTACCAAACCCTATATATTTAGTACTGTGTTATTTCAGTTTGATGACCCAAGTGGCTGCTAAGTGACTAAGGGGCAGAAGGTGGCATCTGCAATAAGGATACACTGGACAAAGGGAGGATTCATGTCCCATTGGGATGGAGCAGGAAGATCCAAGATTTCTTCATGCTACCCAGAACAGCATGCAATTTAAAATTTATGAATTGTTCATTTCTGGAATTTTCCATGTAATATTTTTAGGTCTTGGCTGATGGAGGGCAACTGAAACCTCAGAAAGCAAAACTAAGGATATGGGGAATTTCCTGTATGGTGTGACAGGGCCTTTTTTATTTGGTCAGCATTTTGTTGAATGGTGTGAAAAAGTAAGAGATTTTAGAAATGACAAGTTCTTTATGTTGAAATCCTTAAAATCTGGGCCTGAAATCAATTTCTCAGAGATTTGGAATTACCTTTTTTAATTTTGGCTGTATGGCTAACTTATTAACTTCTCCTGTCTGGACATTCTTTTTTTAAAAAAAATGAGGAAAATCAAGAGAATAGAAAACAAACCAGGCCGGGTGGGTGGCTCATGCCTGTAATCCTAGCACTCTAGGAGGCTGAGGCGGGTGGATGGCTTGAGCTCACGAGTTCAAGACCAGCCTAAGCAAAAGCAAGACCCCGTCTCTATTAAAAACAGAAAAACTGAGGTAAGAGGATCACTTGAGCCCAAGAGTTGGACGTTGCTGTGAGCTATTATGCCACAACACTCTACCCAGGGTGACAGCTTGAGACACTTGTCTCCAAAAAATAAATAAATAAGAAGACAAACCACAGACTGGAAGAAAATATTTTCAAAACACATGTCTGATAAGTACTGTTATCCAAAATATACAAAGAACTCTTAAAACTTAATAATTTTAAAGCTAACAATTCAATTAAAAAGTGGGCAATAGACCTGGACAGACAGGTCACCAGAGATGAACAGATGACAAATAAGCATGTGAAAAGATCTCAACATCATGTGTCCTTAGGGAATTGCAAATTAAGACAAGGTACCATTACACACCTGTTAGAATGGCTCGAATCCAAAACACAATGCCAAATACTAGGGAGGTTGTGGAGCCACAGAACTCTCCCTCTGTGCTAGTGAGAATGCAAAATAGCAGCCACGTTGGAAGGTTTTTGTTGTTTACAAAACTGAACATCTTACTGTATGATCCAGCGGTCATGCTCCTTGGTATTTACCCAAAGGAGATTTTAAAACTCTTGTCCACACTATAACCTGTACATGGACATTTATAGCCACCAAGATTCTGATGTATTTATAATTTTTAAAATTCCTGCAGTAGGTGAATGGATAAACTGTCATGCACCCAGACAATGGAATATTATTTAGTGCTAAAAAGGAGTCTGTCAAGTCATGAAAAGATACAGAGGAGCTTAAATACTACTTAGTGAAAGAAGCCAATCTGAAAAGGCTGCAAGATTTATGATTCCAGCCTGTAACATTCTGGGAAAGGCAAAATGTGGCAATAGTAAAAGAATCTCAAGTGGCTAAGGCTCTAGCCACATATATCTAAGGTGGCGAGTTCGAATCCAGCCCGGGCCTGCCAAACAACAATGGCGGCTGCAACCAAAAAATAGCCAGGTGTTGTGGCGGGCGCCAATAGTCCCAGCCACTTGGGAGGTGGAGGTAGGAGAATCACTTGAACCCAGGAGTTGGAGGTTGCTGTGAACTGTGATGTCACGGTACTCTACCCAGAGTGACAGCTTGAGGCTCTGTCTCAAAAAAAGAACCAAAAACAAAAGAATCAGAGGTTGTGGGAAGGGAGAGATGAATAGGCGAGGCACAGAGGATTTTCAGGGTAGTGAAATTACCATGGTGAGGTCATGTCATTATGAATTTGTCAAAACCCATAGAATACACAGCGTCAAGAGTGAACCCTGATGTAAACTGTGAACTTAGGGCAATAATGATGTATCAGTGTAGGTTCACCAATTGTAACCAATGTGCTTCCCTGGGCAGGATAATCGTAGTGGGGGAGGCTGTGTGTAGGTGAGTGCAGGAGAGGAAAATCTCTGTATCTTCTGCTCAGTTTTCCTACGAACCTAACACAGTTCTAAGAAAATCCGGTTTTATGTTGTTTTTTTAAACATGAGGAAAGTAGACTTCTAGCAACATGGAAGATTGAGCTGACCATTGTGACAAACATTGGTCAAAACAGAAAAATTGAGACAGGGTTTTGCTCTGTTGCCCTGGGTAGAGTGCAGTATCATCACCTATCTCACAGTAACCTCAAACTCCTGGGTCCAAGTGATCCTTCTACCTCAGCCTCCTGGGTAGCTGGGAATGCAGGCGCCCCCACAACACCCAGCTTATTTTTCTATTTTTAGTTGAAGCAGGTCTTGCTCTTCCTCAGACTGGTCTCCATACTGCGGAACTCCCGCCTCAGCCTCCCAGAATGCCTAGGATTACAGGCGTGAGCCCCATGCCCAGCCAAAAAAAAAAAAAATATATATATATATATATATATATGTGTGTATATATATATATATATATATATATTTTATTGTAGTTGAACTTGGAAATAGGAAAGAAGCAAAGAAGAGAGTGGAAAGGGAGGAGGAAGGCTAATATCCAGTACAAGAAAAGAAAGGAAGGCAGTGGGCTTAGCACAGCTCTCAGGGTTCTGGACAAAATACAGAGGCAGGAGCACTGAGGTCTTTCATTACAGGTAAGGACAAGAGATGTAGCCTCAGACATTGTGAAGAGCAGGATTACTGGAATAGAGTCTCTTGAATGAAGAGAGCTGGAAGCAGACTAGAAAATCTCTGCCACTCATTCCAGGGCAGCAGGAAGGAAAGTTGCTGTTTGATCAGGGAAAGGAGTAGAGATAAAGCCTCCATGAGAAATCTCCAAGCCCGGTCCAGATACAGGTGTGTATAGTATGAATATTTATAACCAGCATATTAAAGGGGCAAAGGCTGAAAAATTATTATTATTACTTTTTTAGAGACAGGGTCTCACTTTGTTGGCCTTGGTAGAGTTCTGTAGCATCACAGCTCACAGCAACCTCCAGCTCTTGGGCTTAGGTGATTCTCTTGCCTCAGTCTCCTGAGTAGCTGGGACTACAGGCATCAACCACAGCACCTGGCTATTTTGTTTTGTTGTTGCAGTTTGGCTGGGGCCGGGTTCGAACCTGCCACCCTCGGTATATGGGGCCAGCGCCCCACTCGCCAAGCCACAGGCACAGCCCCTGGAGGAGGCTCAAATTATTAAAATCAGGAATGAAGGCTCGGCGCCTATACCTCAACCGGCTAAGGCGCCAGCCACGTACACCTAAGG